>NC_092156.1:61658950-61971450 GCF_045791955.1 Oncorhynchus clarkii lewisi
AGCTGAGGGCAGCCTTTCTGAAATTAAAATGAGCCACATTTGATTAACTGTAATTTTGATGTAATACTATTACACAAACCTCTATCACGATAACATGCTGGGTTGAGGTTCCACTCCCCTCATCAACAGTGATTGGTTGGTCATCTCTCCATGTGTTGTGTCCCGCTGGCTTCACAAAGCTCCTGTGACCTCCAGTGAGATGTCCTTCACCTGAGAGAGTGATTGGGGGATAAGAGGTGGTTAGGTTAGCTACTGTCAATGCTCAATGCTATATTGTACACATGACACTGTCTACAAGTGGCAAGGATGTCCCTTCTTATAACTTCTTGATATACTATTTATTTATTGATTGATTGATTGTGTTCCATGCATCACATAATTTTTATTGAGTATGACAATAGTAAATTCAGTAACTCAAGAATCTGGTTAGAATATGATTTTGTGTCTTTGTGTTAGAATAATGTATTCTTAATTGACCTGCCTGGTAAATAAACTTTTTTTGCAAGATAGCTAAGTAATCAGGGGAACTATTACATCAGGCCTGGCCCAGGGCATAAGTGACATAAGTAGTTGCTTAGGAGGCCATCCACTAGTGCCGCCCCCCCCCCCCAAAAAAATGTATAGAGTGCCTTGAGAAAGTATACACAACCCTGGACTTTTTCCACATTTTGTTGTGTTACAGCCTGAATTTAAAATTGACTAAATGTGGATCTTTGGGGGTCACTGGCCTACAAACAATACCCCATAATGTCAAAGTGGAATTATGTTATATATATACACACACACACAAATTCAATAAAAAGTTAAGTAATAAGTATTCAAGCATAAATAAGTTCAGGAGTAAACATTTTCTTAACAAATCACAATAAGTTGCATGGACTCACTCTGTGTGCAATAATAGTGTTTAAAATGATTTTTGAATGACTACCTCATCTCTGTACCCCACACATACAGATAAGTGTAAGGACTCAGTCGAGCAGTAAATTTAAAACAGATTCAACCACAAAGACCAGGGAGGTTTTCCAATAGCAATATACAAAAAAGGGCATTGAATATCCCTTTGAGCATGGCAAAGTTATTAATTACACTTTGAATGGTGTATCAATAGACCCAGTCACTACAAAGATACAGGTGTCCTTACTAACTCAGTTGCCAGAGAGGAAGGAAACCGCTTATGGATGTCACCATGACTCCAACTGTGACTTTAAAACAGTTAAAGTTTAATGGCTTTGATAGGAGAAAACTGAGAATGGATCAACAACATTGTAGTTACCCCACAATACTAATATAAATGACAAGAGTGAAAAGAAGGAAGATTGTACAGAAACAAAAGAAAATTCTAAAAATATGTTTTCATTTTGTCATTATGTGGTAGTGTGTAGATTGGTGAGAAACAATTACAATTAAATCCATTTTAAATTCATGCTGTAACACAACAAAATGTGGAATAAGCCAAGGGGTATGAATACATTCTGAAGGCACTCACCAGCCAGGTTATGAGGTATACCACAAAATGTGACAACGGAAAGGCAGGATTCATCAGCGCTGCACACACCACTTTGCAATCTGGAGGCATTTTGTATGTATGCAGTATGCATCTTGAAAACATTTTATATATCCCCCCCTGGCAAAATGTGTAGAATTGCAGGAAATTAACTCTAAAATGTCCTCTGCCTTAACTTTTGTGTAGGGCCCCCAAAAGGCTAGGGCCAGCCCGACCCGCCGGAAAACGTGTGGCGAGACAGCATTTGCTCCAATACTTTTCAACACCTTCCAAGCAGCAGCAACAAATGCGTTTACCAGACATATTCATTAGTTTATGTCATAGAAAAAACAATTCAACTTAAAAGCAGCCGTTTCTTATTGGACAAGCTTACATAGTACCTCCCCCAATTTCAACATATTTTCCCCCGTTTGTCTAGTGAGGAGGTAGCCCCCACACTTGCTGTGACGGGTGGATTCACTTGTCAGTCACAGTGGTCGCCTAGCTACAGCCTACAGAGCCTCATCAACCACGCCTCTCAACAACTAGTCTGGTTGCACCAGCACCTCGTCAAAGACAGTACAGTATGAAGATAGGCAGAAACTGTTTCTCCAATAGAAATCCCTGATCACGCTTGTAGGCGATGTCATTGCAACGTTGGCTAGCTTTACTCATGCACAGAAACATGTCATCGGTTCTAACGGTGGTCTCGCGCTGTCAAATCAAAGACACTACTTTGATCTAAAGTTGTTTTTGTTCTCTAATCGACTTCTCAAACCCCGGCCTGGTCTGTTTGGTCTGCTTCGCAAGGGTTCCCGGAAGTCTCGCAATGTAGCGTCTCGGTTTAGAAACTCTGTGACCTCGTTGTTTGGCTGTCCTTGCTATCATGGATCATTGGGACGGCCCTACCCCCATTAAAGTTGAAAGTTAAAATGGTTAGGACTTGAGGCTAGGGATGTCCCAATGATTTCGGATAGCACTAACCATTGTTTGACTCGCAATTTGCCCCTGTCTTCGCGCACGTTCTGTGGGACCTGACTTTGTGGCTGTGTTATCTAGTGTAAACAGTCTTCTCCTGCCTGCCTCAAGAGAGAGCGAACACATATTTTCATGGAAAACAAGAGTATGTGTTAATAAAAGCAGTTTAGTCGTTGTCCAAAACTAGGTACAACGATCCAATCTATAGCTATAGTAGACTAGCTAGATAACATTAGCTAGATATGTTTATGCAGCCAGCAGCTAACGTTAATATTGATTTTTAGAAGTGGGGGAGCCCTTTTTTAAAAATCCAGTCCGATACACTCCAAATCAAATTGCGCCGAATACAACAGGTGTAGACCTTACAGTGAAATGCTTACTTCCAAGCCCTTAACCAACAATAAAAATAAGTGTTAAGTAAAAACTTTTTAAATTTTTTTTTAAATACAGTTAAATAACAGTAGCGAGGCTATATACGGGGGTACCGGTACAGAGTCAATGTGCGGGGCACAGGTTAGTCGAGGTAACATGTACATGTAGGTAGAGTTAAAGTGACTATGCATAGTCAATAAACAGCGAGAAGCAGCAGCATAACAAAGGGGAGGAGGGGGGGGATGACGACAATGCAAATAGTCTGGGTAGCCATTTGATTAGCTGTTCAGGAGTCTTATGGCAGTTGCCATACCAGGCAGTGAAGCAACCATGCTCTCGATGGTGCAGCTGCAGAACTTTTTGAGGATCTGAGGACCCATGCCAAATCTTTTCAGTCTCCTGAGGGGGAATAGGCTTTGTTCCAGAAACATCCTACTCGACCGCTCAGAGGCATCCGCATGGTCCTAAAGTACACAGTTGCCTCGTTTTGTATCACATTCCAATGATAAAAAAATGCAATTTCAGAATGTGGAGGGGACGTGTCTCCCCCGTCCCCAGTGAAAGTTGCGTCCCCTGATTTAGACTCACCGAATAAATGTGTTTGGCACAGGTAAAGAAGATGGAACGATCTGCTGCTGCTACCCAAGGCGTAGGGATACTCAAGTTCCTGAAAGGGTTAGTCAGCCAGTTTATTAGTCCAGTAAACTTCATTGGCATATTATTTTATTTATTATGTTTCTGGAGCAAATTCCCCTGTCTTAAAAGTAAAAAACCTACAAATTCCACCACAGAGCATTCTACACAGACAATATGAACACATTTGTCCAACCATAACAGATGGATAGCTAATGCAGAAAGAGAGAATTTATGGATTCTAGCACCACAATAACTTTCTCAAATACAGAGACAGGCAGCCATCAGTCTTTTTCAACGAGCTAGTCACGTGCATCGTGACCAAGGGTTGAACCCGAAGTCATTTAGAACCATTTTTGTTGATGTTCCGTTCCACTGTTCCGACCAGCAAAATAAATTACTGAACCGGTTCGACCCTAAGAAAAGTACCCGATTATATAGTTCCTTTTTGTTCATTTTTAAACCTATGAAATATAATTTCGTTATTTTCCGGTTTTCTGTTCTGTTCCCTGAACCGGTTCCAACTTACTGATATGAATTGGTAATGCAGGTTTGGTTAGAATAGAGTGCAATAGAATGAGTGATATTCAATGAAATATACTTAATGAGGGGGGATATTATTTTCAATTAAACTTTAGCAAATAGTTGATTTAATGATTGAATATGGATTTTACAGGCAATCAATTCCTACAGTGAGCGCCAGGAAACCAACTTCTGGTGGGATGGATGGAGACCAGGACAACACAAAGTTAGTGGTTTTATGACTTATAAAAACTGTTACAAAGTCTGTGTATAGTGTTAAATGTAACCCTGCCTTACATAAAGATAACATAATTAGTCATTTCTGAAGAGCACTGTAATCAGACGAAGAAATAGGTTAAATAGGAATACATTAAATGAAGACTTTCAAACCTGTCCTGAGTGTTTCCAATTCACATGACCTGACAAAAAAATCCAAGCCCTATAGTCATAACATAGATGAAAAGGGAATCTATAAATCTTTTGTCATGGCCTACGAATAGGACACAGAGTTTTACCTAACCAGGAAAAACTCTAAAACAACCAAAGCGTATATTGGATACTATCCAAAAACTGACCAAGTCACAATTCTGGGTAACATCTGAACACATGCGCAGAGGGGAACGGGACAACTTATGCAAAATGTACCTCTTGCCATTCCTCTGTATCGGTCGAGGATCTTGACACTACTGGGACGAATGGCGAGGACCCGCTCTCTAATGGTCCTCTCTGCGCGCTCCCGTGACACCTTCAGTTCCAGTTGCTGTAGTTTCCTCCGCAATCCCCTGTTTTCTTTCTGGCTTTGAGACATTTCCAAACGAAACACTGCATAGTCGTCGTCTACGAGTTTACAGATCTCTGCCACGGCTGCATTCGCTAGCACCTCCATGACGGAGGCTATTTGAGTGTGAAAAACCATACAGTTAGCCATTAGCGGCTCCCTAGCTAGCATTACCTAGCATCAACCAGGTCCTGTTTCCAACGCGAGTTAAAGACTACCTGGGGTAAGTATGTAATGCTGTGCAGTTAACTTAGTCATATGTTGAGTTCCAGGATATTAAAACGTCTAAATAACAATAAAACCGCTAACGTGGAAATGGTTACTGGTCACTGTTTACTTCCGTTTACTACTACTTCTTCGATGACGTTTAACGGCAGTTGGCATCCAATCAATGTTGCATTACCGCCACCTACAAGATTGGAGTATAACTAACTCCCTTATACTTCGCTTGAAAAAAATGTTTAATAATAATACAACAAATACACTACCATCTAACACGACAATAAAAAAAACTCCACTATTTAAATCTATTTAGTCCTACCTTAGGCCAACAACCTGAAAGGATGGGACACCACCACTTAACACACCCTGTAACTCTTCTGATGTCAAGTCTCGCACTCACAAATACCTCTGCAGCTGCCACCACAACCTCAATTTTCTGCGACTTACGTTCCATCCCTGCAGTACTGTTGATAACCATTACTATAAATGCCAAAAATCCAATCTTACTGAATGAAACATATCACTTATTGGTTTATTCCTCTGTACTGGTACAGATCTACTACTCACACCACTCCTCAGGATCCCTTTACCCATCTTCCTCTACTTTCTTCACTGCCTCAGCATATGTGACTCACCACCTGGATTCAGTCTTATGTAGAAAATTTGAATTTTTATGTTTTACATTGGATAAAAGTAGAGACACAGAGCTAACAATGGGAAAGTATTTCTACTTTGAAAGTTGATACACTTGTAAATTCACTTTTGAGAAAACAGCCTTTGAATGTTTTGGTACCTACTAGAGCTCTCCTTTGTCTACACCCATTCAGCATTGTTCACACCCTCTTAAGCCAGCCCCACCCACCTCTTTAAGGATTCACATGAGGTCATGTGCTGAAGACTAAAAGTGGTAGGTGCCTACAATAAGGCAAAATTCCAGGTAAACAGAAAGTGTCCAGATCAAAATATGTTTGAAATATTAGATGACGCTTAACCAGACACACTTGTCTAAATTGATGGGTCATGTGAAAGAAATGCTATAACCCCCAGCCACATCCAGCGGTGGAAAAAGTACTAAATGGTCATACTTGAGTAAAAGTATAAATCATTTCAAATTCCTTATATTAAACCTGATGGCACAATTGTATAAAAAAAATGTAATTATTGCCAGATAGCCAGGGGCACAATGTACTTAAGTATGGGATATGCTTAACACCCCGGCAGTCCTACAATCTAAGCTAGATGCCCTCAATCTCACTCAAATCATCAAGGAACCCACCAGGTACAACCCTAACTCTGTAAACAAGGGCACCCTCATTGACGTCATCCTGACCAACTGGCCCTCCAAATACACCTCCGCTGTCTTCAACCAGGATCTCAGCGATCACTGCCTCATTGCCTGTATCCGCTATGGAGCCGCAGTCAAACGACCACCCCTCATCACTGTCAAACGCTCCCTAAAACACTTCTGTGAGCAGGCCTTTCTAATCGACCTGGCCCGGGTATCCTGGAAGGACATTGACCTCATCCCGTCAGTTGAGGATGCCTGGTCTTTCTTTAAAAGTAACTTCCTCACCATTTTAGATAAGCATGCTCCGTTCAAAAAATGCAGAACTAAGAACAGATATAGCCCCTGGTTCACTCCAGACCTGACTGCCCTCGACCAGCACAAAAACATCCTGTGGCGGACTGCACTAACATCGAACAGTCCCCGCGATATGCAACTGTTCAGGGAAGTCAGGAACCAATACACACAGTCAGTCAGGAAAGCTAAAGCCAACTTCTTCAGGCAGAAGTTTGCATCCTGTAGCTCCAACTCCAAAAAGTTCTGGGACACTGAAGTCCATGGAGAACAAGAGCACCTCCTCCCAGCTGCCCACTGCACTGAGGCTAGGTAACACGGTCACCACCGATAAATCCATGATTATCGAAAACTTCAACAAGCATTTCTCAACGGCTGGCCATGCCTTCCGCCTGGCTACTCCAACCTCGTCCAACAGCCCCCCCCCCCCCCGCAGCTACTCGCCCAAGCCTCTCCAGGTTCTCCTTTACCCAAATCCAGATAGCAGATGTTCTGAAAGAGCTGCAAAACCTGGACCCGTACAAATCAGCTGGGCTTGACAATCTGGACCCTCTATTCCTGAAACTATCCGCCGCCATTGTCGCAACCCCTATTACCAGCCTGTTCAACCTCTCTTTCATATCGTCTGAGATCCCCAAGGATTGGAAAGCTGCCGCAGTCATCCCCCTCTTCAAAGGGGGCGACACCCTGGACCCAAACTGTTACAGACCAATATCCATCCTGCCCTGCCTATCTAAGGTCTTCGAAAGCCAAGTCAACAAACAGATCACTGACCATCTTGAATCCCACCGTACCTTCTCCGCTGTGCAATCTGGTTTCCGAGCCGGTCACGGGTGTACCTCAGCCACGCTCAAGGTACTAAACGATATCATAACCGCCATCGATAAAAGACAGTACTGTGCAGCCGTCTTCATAGACCTTGCCAAGGCTTTCGACTCTGTCAATCACCGTATTCTTATCGGCAGACTCAGTAGCCTCGGTTTTTCGGATGACTGCCTTGCCTGGTTCACCAATTACTTTGCAGACAGAGTTCAGTGTGTCAAATCGGAGGGCATGCTGTCCGGTCCTCTGGCAGTCTCTATGGGGGTGCCACAGGGTTCAATTCTCGGGCCGACTCTTTTCTCTGTATATATCAATGATGTTTCTCATGCTGCGGGCGATTCCCTGATCCACCTCTACGCAGACGACACCATTCTATATACTTCCGGCCCGTCCTTGGACACTGTGCTATCTAACCTCCAAACGAGCTTCAATGCCATACAGCACTCCTTCCGTGGCCTCCAACTGCTCTTAAACGCTAGTAAAACCAAATGCATGCTTTTCAACCGTTCGCTGCCTGCACCCGCACGCCTGACCAGCATCACCACCCTGGATGGTTCCGACCTTGAATATGTGGACATCTATAAGTACCTAGGTGTCTGGCTAGACTCTAAACTCTCCTTCCAGACCCATATCAAACATCTCCAATCGAAAATCAAATCAAGAGTCGGCTTTCTATTCCGCAACAAAGCCTCCTTCACTCACGCCGCCAAACTTACCCTAGTAAAACTGACTATCCTACCGATCCTCGACTTCGGCGATGTCATCTACAAAATTGCTTCCAACACTCTACTCAGCAAACTGGATGCAGTTTATCACAGTGCCATCCGTTTTGTCACTAAAGCACCTTATACCACCCACCACTGCGACTTGTATGCTCTAGTCGGCTGGCCCTCGCTACATATTCGTCACCAGACCCACTGGCTCCAGGTCATCTACAAGTCCATGCTAGGTAAAGCTCCGCCTTATCTCAGTTCACTGGTTACGATGGCAACACCCATCCGTAGCACGCGCTCCAGCAGGTGTATCTCACTGATCATCCCTAAAGCCAACACCTCATTTGGCCGCCTTTCGTTCCAGTTCTCTGCTGCCTGTGATTGGAACGAATTGCAAAAATCGCTGAAGTTGGAGACTTTTATCTCCCTCACCAACTTCAAACATCTGCTATCTGAGCAGCTAACCGATCGCTGCAGCTGTACATAGTCTATTGGTAAATAGCCCACCCATTTTCACCTACCTCATCCCCATACTGTTTTTATTTATTTATTTTTCTGCTCTTTTGCACACCAATATCTCTATCTCTACCTTTACATAACCATCTGATCATTTATCACTCCAGTGTTAATCTGCATAATTGTAATTATTTGCCTACCTTCTCATGCCTTTTGCACACAATGTATATATAGACTCCCCTTTTTTCTACTGTGTTATTGACTTGTTAATTGTTTACTCCATGTGTAACTCTGTGTTGTCTGTTCACACTGCTATGCCTTATCTTGGCCAGGTCGCAGTTGCAAATGAGAACTTGTTCTCAACTAGCCTACCTGGTTAAATAAAGGTGAAATAAATAAAAAAAAAAAAAAAAAATCAAAAGTAAATGTAAAAATATAAACCATTTCAACTTCCTTATATTAAGCAAACCAGAAGGTACAATTTATATTTTTTTTATTGATGTATAGCCAGGGGCACACTCCAACACTCAGACATTATTTTCAAACAATGAAAATCAAATGTTATTGGTCACATACACATGGTTAGCAGATGTTAATGTGAGTGTAGCGAAATGCTTGTGCTTCTAGTTCTGACAATGCAGTAATATCTAACAAGTAATCTAACAAATTCACAACTACCTTATACACACAAATGTAAAGGGATGAAGTTACACATTCCTTTGTCTCATGCCCGTCTGCACACTTCTCACACCTTGGACCCTCTCGCCTACACACTGCTGCCACATGCCCATGAGCTTGACATCTGTAATAACTGAATGTATTCGTCACAAAAGCTCGTACAGGATAACTTATTTATCCTAACATCACTTTGTTGGGCAAAGACTCAAAATCAACTCAAAAGAATAGACAACGACTCTTCTATTTAACCACTCTCGCCACCCTGTCTGCGTCGCACTAAACAACGAGCATCACAAACACCGGGAATCTTCCCCTTCAGTTGGTCAACTTTCACATTTACCGCTACCCCAGTAATCACTCCTTTCAATGGTGCCCTTTTCTTGAGAGCAAAACAATTCACATCTCTTGCCCCAATTTGTTTAACACAAAGTACCTGATCCGTCTGACCAGCAGAAACACAAACAATTATCAAAATACCATTTCTGGTTATCCTCACTGATTCCACAGGAACAAACTGTTTTCACCCACCCTGAAATCACAAATGGATCAGCCAAAAGGCAAGGGTCCACTTTTTCCAAAAACTTCACTCCTACCGTCACAGACTCATCTTTATCCTGACCCTCGGTGCAAGCTTCAGGCTCCGAGAACTTCATCACACCTACCACCTCCGATACTTCGCCCTCATTCACTTCCATTTCTCCTCCTGTTTTCAGCTCCCTCTGCTTACACGTTCTACCATTCTTCTTTAATAAACCATCTCCCCTTTTGTCATCAATTCTTTAACCAACTCAAGCTCACCCTCTTCCTCCCTCTCTCTCTTAGACCACATCTGACTCTCTTTTCCCCTCCATTCCTCTTCCATATTCCAAGTATGTCTCCTTATGATACTACTGCACTTCTCCTGACATACATCTTGTTCTTACCTTCTCAAGGGACGCAATTTAACCGGCTGTCACAATCTCCGTACAATCAGCACAAACCCTTCGGGATGTAGCACTCAACAGTGCATCCTCACTTGCAAAGCAGCTGCTTGGTCTTGATATTTTTCTTTATCAAAATCTCCGCGACACTTTTCCATTTAAAAAAAAACGCGCCCCTCTGTCCCGGATTCATCGACTCGCTCAGACCCTGTGCCTTCCATGGTGACATCACCATGCTGTAAATTAATTAATAGATTGTTTAATAGAGCCGTTACTACAGACCCGCAGTTTAACACCTTAAAGTTTGTTTGTTAACTAGCCATATTGACGTGATGTTATTAGCTAGCTCTCCAATTTGATGTGACCCATCAATCAATGTAGCGTATATCATGTCTGTCAGCAGCAATCGTGATTAAACACTCCTATAAACAATGTTGAAAAGGGAATGAAATTAAATGTTAGCTAACTTCCCTAGGTAAGCCTACATTGCTTGGGTCTACTTACCACTATATGTTTAGCCAACTGTACAAAGTTTTAAATGGAATAATCAGAAATGTGTAGGTCTGACTATTCTCTTCAAGAGGTGATGGATGATATTATGACCAAATAGTTGACATTTATTTAACAATCCCTTAAAAAGGCACGTAGTTGTAAATGCTTTTAGCAGAGAGGTCTATCCTTGCCTTTTTTTTAAATTGAAAACGACCTATAGACCAAGAAAGATTTCCAAAGAAAGAGTTCCAAACCTCTGCCGATAACAGCTCATTTTCAGTTTTCCTCTACCCACTCAGACCACTGACAGTCCTAGCAAAATTATTGAGAAATTGTTCTTTGCTAAGAAGTTCTTTGCCTCTTTTTGACAGTTTTAATTTAAAAACAAGCACAGTAAGGTACCTAATTGTTACCCAGAAATGATTTGATATTTAGATAAAAATGGCAGCATTGGACCTTTAAAAGAATGTGACAAGTCATTTTGGAATATCAAGTAGAGGTGCAAATGCATTCATGTTTAATATTTTACCCCAGTTATCACAAGCCCTGAAGCCTTCATGCCATTTACTGCAAACAGCTTGAGGTCAAGGACTGTTTGTAAAGATCTCAAACCACAAATTAAAGATTTAGATAACTGAGTTCACAAGCTTTTCTTTTTTAAATAATAAAACAGTTAAGAGGGACTTGACTTGAGCATGTTTTGGTCGTTGTTCCAGGTAGCCTAGCGGTTAAGAGCGTTGGACCAGTAACCAAAAAGAATCTCAGAGCAGACTAGGAGAAAAGATCTGTCGATGTGCCCTTGAGCAAGGCACTTGACTCTAATTTATCCTGTAAGTCGCTCTTCTTCTGCTGAATCAGTGGTTCCTAAACTGTAGGGCTCAGTCAGTCTGGCTTTCAACATACTTTTGAAAGTTGTAATAGTAGAATGCACAAGGTGAAATTTCCAAATTGTGTAGTGCATCATCAGTATTCCTCTTGTCATGTTAGTCATTGCATACCTTAGACAGCTATTTAGAACTTGTCAGAAATGTCCAGATCAAGTAAGCCATGTCAGCTAACAATTTTTAGCCCATAGATTTTGTAGTAATGTTTGAGTCACTCAAATTTCACAAATACATATTAGACATGGCAAAATATATAGAATTGCAAGAAAATTAGCTTTAAAGAGGCAACATGTTCTCTCCGCCAACAAGAGGGGTGTGAACAGTCTGTCATGAACAGTGCTTGTACCCATAGAAATAGATGTGGTAGGCGCGGGATGTTCCCCAATGCTGGGAAGTGGGGGTTGGGGCGGAGTGAAAAAGTTTGGGAACCCCTGTGCTAAATTACTTAAATATAAAAATGTGATGAACACAGTGACATGGTGACATATTTCAGTATAAATACAGCCAACTTTGAGTGTGTGGCTGAGTAAGTCAATTGTTGAGTGGCAATGTTTGCTACAATTGGCATAGTTTGCCTTAGCAAAGCGCTTCCCACACGTGGGGCAGGTGTACGTCATAACGCTCAGCCTCCCACATTGTGACCCAATGACACTCGAGGAAGTAGAAGCAGGAACCACCATCTGAGTCTTTGAGCTCCCTCCTCAAGCCATTGTTTGGGTGTTGTTGGGATTGTGTTATGGGCTAGGTTCTCCTTATATGTTCTCATGGTGAATGCCAATCCTGATCCTGTCTGTATTTGTGGGGTAACCTCTCGTGGACAGAGTCATGTCTAAACGGCGAGAATTTGTCAATACTTGTGTAGAATTATGTGATTACGAGTAGCAGTAGTTCCTGGTTTGTGGTCTTCATTGATTTAAAAAATAAAATAAAAAGGAAAGGAAATTTGTGAAAATCGATGCTGCTGTAACCATTAGGGTTTGATCCTAGAAGAAGACAGAGACGGGAGTGGCAAGAAGAATGTCATGTTGTCCTGCAAAGCATGTTAAGCATCCAGATAGCTAAAATACAGACAATTGCTATCTAGCTAACTAGCTGTGTTTTACCTACAGTAGCTACAGTTGCAAGAAAAAGTATGTGAACCCTTTGGAATTACCTGGATTTCTGCATAAATTGGTAAAAAAAATGTTCTGATCATCCTCTAAGTCACAACAATAAACAGTGTGCCTAAACTAATAACACAGAAAATATTGTATTTTTCTTGACTATATTGAATACAACATTTAAACATTATTAGGTTGGAAAAAGTATGTGAACCCCTAGGTTAATGACTTCTCATAAAGATAACTGGAGTCAGGAGTCAGCTAACATGGAGTCCAATCAATGAGATGAGATTGGAGATGTTGGTTAGAGCTGCCCTGCAATATAAAACACTCACAAAATGTGAGTTTGCTATTCACATGAAGCATTGCCTGATGTGAGCCATACCTTGAACAAAAGAGATCTCAGAAGACCTAAGATAAAGAATTGTTGACTTGAATAAAGCTGGAAAGGGTTACAAAAATATCTCTAAAATCCTTGATGTTCATCAGTAAGACAAAATGTCTATAAATGGAGAAAGTTCAGCACTGTTGCTACTCTCCCTAGGAGTGGCTTTCCTGCAAAGATGACTGCAAGAGCACATCGCATATGCTCAATGAGGTTAAGAAGAATCCCAGAGTGTTAGCTAAAAGACTTACAGAAATCCCTGGAACATGCTAACATCTCTGTTGACGAGTCTACAATACGTAAAACTCTTAACAAGAATGGTGTTCATGGGAGGACACCACAGAAGAAGCCACTGCTGTCCAAAAAAACATTGCTGCACATCTGAAGTTCGCAAAAGAGCACCTGGATGTTCCACAATGCTACTGGAAAAATATTCTGTGGACAGATTAAACTACATTTGAGTTGTTTGGATGGAACACACAACACTATGTGTTGAGAAAAAAAGGCACAGCACACCAACATCAAAACCTCATCGCAACTAAAGTATGATGGAGGGAGCATCATGGTTTGGGCTGCTTTGCTGCCTCGGGGCCTGGACAGCTTGCTATCATCAACGGAAAAATGAATTGTTTATCAATACATTTTGCAGGAGAATGTAAGGCTATCTGTCCGCCAATTGAAGCTCAACAGAAGTTGGGTGATGCAACAGGACAATGACACAAAACACAGTAGTAAATCAACAACAGAATGGCTTCTGAAGTGGCCCAGTCAGAGTCCTGACCTCAACCCGATTGAGATGCGGTGGCATGATCTCGAGAGCGGTTCACACCCAACATCCCAAGAATATTGCTGAACTGAAACAGTTTTGTAAAGAGGAATGGTCCAAAATTCCTCCTAACCGTTGTGCAGGTCTGATCCGCAACTACAGAAAACGTTTGGTTGAGGTTATTGCTGCCAAAGGAGGGTCAACCAGTTATTAAATCCAAGGGTTCACATACTTTTTCCACCCTGCACTGTGAATGTTTACATGGTGTGTTCAATAAAGACATGAAAACGTATAATAGTTTGTGTGTTGTTAGACTAAGCAGACTGTTTGTCTATTGTTGTGACTTAGATAAAGATCAGGTCAAATTATGACCAATTTATGCAGAAATTCAAGTTCTGTGAGGAGCCTTGGACCAGATGACGGCAGGCCTTGACTGCTGTGTCAACTCAGATGGCCAGGTTCAAATTATAGGCAAAGCACCTAAGCCACAGATCTGGGAACTCTTCAAAAGCCTTGATCATGTTTGTTGCTTTGTCTGTGGTTATGCAGACCAGGTCTTTCTTGTTGATCCCCCACTCTTCCAGCATATTCTCAAAAAACTCCCTGATGTTGTGAGCTGAGTGATCTTCTGGGAAGAACTGTGTTTCCAGGCAGTTTGATTCCAGTTGCCAGTCTGGGGTGAGGTAATGGATAGTGAAGCTGATGTAGGGTTGAGACAACCCCTGCTTTCACTGGTCTGGGTCAGTGGTTGCAGCAAACCATGTGCCTTGAGCCAAAGTTTTTCCAACATCAGCTTTAACCTGGTTGTACAGGCTTAGGATTCAGTCTTGGAATTGATCAGTAGAAAACCCTTTTGCAATTACGTTAGCACAGCTGAAAACGGTTTTGATTAAAGAAGCAATAAAATTTGCCATCTTTAGACTAGTTGAGTATCTGGAGCATCAGCATTTGTGGGTTCGATTACAGGCTCAAAATGGCCAGAAACAAAGAAAATTCTTCTGAAACTCATCAGTCTATTCTTGTACTGGGAAATGATGGCTATTCCATGCGTGAAATTGCCAAGAAACTGAAGATCTCATACAACGCTGTGTACTACCCCCTTCACAGAACAGCGCAAACTGGCTCTAACCAGAATAGAAAGAGGAGAAGGAGGCCCCGGTGCACAACTGAGCAAGAGGACAAGCACATTAGAGTGTCTGAAACGGATTTTGTTTTGATATGTTTTTGGGGAAGACATTTTTTTGCTTCCATGAGCTAGCTAGATTTGTTTTGACCAGCACTGTAGGCGCGCGGGACAACTTTACCAGCATCATAGCATACGTATCGATGAATCGTTGTGACTTATGAAATACAAGTGATAGTGTAATCAATGTGTAATAACTACATAAATTAATTAAAGCGTTAAATTATTATGTGACATGCAGTCATGTTCAGGTCCTGATTGGTCAACAAGCTTATTTGACGTGTATCTTTTTTGACATGCCAAGACCCCAACGGCGTTCCATAGAAATCCTGGTTGAGAATGAAATGACTGAGCAAATGACAAACGAAACAGCACAGCAAGGAAGTGAAAGAAATAGGTTTTGATTATGTTTTACTGTTAATGGGGACATACGTAAATGCCAACAAAATAACTTTTTGGTCAGTGTGGTGTGTGTGTAACCTTTAACTGGGCAAGTCAGTTAAAAACAAATTCTTATTTACAATGACGGCCTACCCCGGCCAAACCCGGACGACGCTGGGCCAATTGTGCGGCGTACTATGGGACTCCCAATCACGGTCGGATGTGATACAGGCTGGATTCGAACCAAGGACTGTAGTGACACCTCTTGCACTGAGATGCAGTGCCTTGGACCGCTGCGTCCATGTGTGTGTAATTATTTAACTGTAATAGAATGCTTAAAAAGGCTGCAAATTTTTTTAAATACCGGTTATCGTGCTGTTTTTTTGGGGCAAGGAAAATATCGGTATCGCCAAAAAATGTAATATTGGTGCATCACTAGTTGTTACATTATAATTATTATTCACTCACACAGTCTATCATCTTCTGTGTTGCATGAGTATATGCAATGACCCCCATGCACAATTTACATAAATACAAATGAGTCTTAAGAAGACAGTGACAGTAATTGCAATGAGCTCAACAATTGACAAATACAGGAGCCTTGTATAGGAGTCTATAGTCTCTCTCGTTGGAACACTTTTACAACCAAGTCGACGACTGCCGGATTTTAACTTCACAAAATATGTTGGTTGGGTAACTAAACTACATAACGTGTTATCGTGTGCAATGGGCGAATAGAGTCTGCAGACACACGACACATACAGCAGCAGAACAACGTGAAGTGTTTTTAAAAGAGTAGGTAACACTGAAAGCTTCAGTTTTCATTATTGACAAGCTATTAGCAAGTTAGACAGACAAACCATGACATTTTCCCCCATTCCGAAGTCACCACATCATGCATTGAGCTAAAAGTTAACTTAGCTTGCATTTGCTATAAAGTAGCGGGTGGTGGTCACGAAGATGACTCAAGAGATTTGAAGTTGTTTTTTGCATGTTCTGCAGATTGGGTGACCATCTTCGATTAAGTTTCCCTCAGCATTCTTGTTAAACCCAAAATACGACCACACTTCAGATTGTCCTCTTAGAAGGCTGAAAAATCTCTCGAGCGCTGTCACTGACTCCCGCCATGTTTTCACACAAATCAAAACCCACGTTGCATGCTGCGCCTATGTCAGACTGTGTCTAACTTTGGTTGATGCTGGTTGATGCTGGACAGTATTTACTGATTTAATGATAATTATAATTTGAAACGGTAATACCAACCGTTGGGAATTTTACCATTTACCAGTTTTACCATGGTTTATCGTGAAACGGTAACCATTTCATCCCTAGAAGGTAGCATATTAATGAGATCAGACGTGGTACCATAATATATACTGTTAGGTTCTAAATCAGGCCTGGACAATTCCAGTCCTCGTGGGCCTGATTGGTGTCACACTTTTCCCCTATCCCTAGCAAACACACCTGATTTTAAACTAATTGCATTTTTATTAACTGAATGTCATGATTAGTTGATTATTGGAGTCAGGTGTGTTAGCTGCAGCTGGGGCAAAAGTGTGACACCAATCAGGCCCCCGAGGACTGGAGTTGCCCAGGCCTGTTCTAAATGAACCGAGTAAAAACTCACAGATGATTATTAAAGCTAAAACCAAGTTTATTCACCCAATGGGTCAGACAGCTGAACAGACAGACATGTTCCCACCAGCACAAATATATATACCCCAATTTAGGTGAAGTCTCCTCCTTTCCTCTAGACATGACATCTTTATTACTAGGCAGGAAGTTCAGTGATGTGGATAATAAACTGTTCCTTCTCCCTTAATGTGACCCGACCTGTCCCAGCCCCATTCCTCACTAAACCACATCTCTCCCCCCCCAAAAAAAATCTTTGGAGGGAGTTGAAAGTCCGTGTTGCCCAGCAACAGCCCCAAAACATCACTGCTCTAGAGGAGATCTGCATGGAGGAATGTCAAAATACCAGCAACAGTGTGTGAAAACCTTGTGAAGACTTACAGAAAACGTTTGACCTCTGTTATTGCCAACAAAGGGTATATAACAAAGTATTGAGATAAACTTTTGTCATTGACCAAATACTTATTTTCCACCATAATTTGCAAATAAATTCATTAAAAATCCTACTTTTTTTTCTCATTTTGTCTGTCATAGTTGAAGTGTACCTATGATGACAATTACAGGCCTCTCATATTTTTAAGTCAGAACTTGCATAATTGGTGGCTGACTAAATACTTTTTTGCCCCACTGTAGATTACTGGAACCATGTCCTGTGGTCTGATGAGACTAAGATAAACTTATTTGGTTCAGATGGTGTCAAGCATGTGTGGCGGCAACCAGGTGATGAGTACAACGACAAGTGCGTCTTGCCTACAGTCAAGCATGGTGGTGGGAGTGTCATGGTCTGGGGCTGCATGAGTGCTGCCGGCACTGGGGAGCTACAGTTCATTGAGGGAACCATGAATGCCAACATGTACTGTGACATTCTGAAGCAGAGCATGATCCCTTCCCTTCGGAGACTGGGCCGCTGGGCAGTATTCCAACATGATAACGACCCCAAACACACCTCCAAGACGACCACTGCCTTGCTAAAGAAGCTGAGGGTAAAGGTGATGGACTGGCCAAGCATGTCTCCAGACCTAAACCCTATTGAGCATCTGTGGGGCATCCTCAAACAGAAGGTGGAGGAGTGCGATGTCTCTAACATCCACCAGCTCCATGATGTCGTCATGGAGGAGTGGAAGAGGACTCCAGTGGCAACCTGTGAAGCTCTGGTGAACTCCATGCCCGAGAGGGTTAAGGCAGTGCTGGAAAATGATGGTGTCCACACAAAATATTGACACTTTGGGCCCACTTTTGTTGCCAGCGGTTTAGACATTAATGGCTGTGTGTTGCGTTATTTTGAGGGGACAGCAAATTTACACTACTTTACATTGTAGCAAAGTGTCATTTCTTCAGTGTTGTCACATGAAAAGATATACTCAAATATTTACAAAAATGTGAGGGGTGTACATATCATATCAAACAATGTCTGTATGCAATATTCTACCCAGGAATATTCAACACAGATCTGTTACTTTCATTATTCCAAATGCATCTGGGGATCTTTTCTGCAGACAATGAAAATGAATCTGTCTTTAATGCAAGGTTTGATCAAAAAGTCAGAAGCTATCGAGTGGAATGGGTACTTTCTATGTTATAAAGTGGAATGTTTTTTCTGCTGGTGTATCCGGAGGTAGCTCCTCTCTGAGAACCTCTTCCCGCAGTGCGTACAGGCAAACGGCCTTTCTCCCATGTGGACTTTCAGGTGCATCTTCAGCTGGTTCTGGTGGGTGAAGCTCTTCTCACACTGGGGGCAGCTGTATGATTTGTCACCTGTGTGGACCCTTTGGTGCCTTTTCAGGCTGAAAGAGTGGGAGAAGCACATATGACACTGGGTACAGCTGAAGGGTTTCTCTCCTGTGTGGACCCTCTGGTGCCTCTTCAGGCTGCCAGCCTCAGCAAAGCGCATGTGACACTGGGTACAGCTGAATGGTTTCACCCCTGTGTGGACCCTCTGGTGGATCTCTACCTTCTGGGGGCAGCTGAAGCCTTTGTTACAGAACATGCAGAGGAACCGCTTCTCTTTGATATTGCCTGATGTGGCTCCCCCTCCCTGAGTCTGGGCTATAGCCCTGTCGTTTGAGTTCAATACTTGATCGAAAAGGACCCGGCTGTGTGAATCGGAAGGCCCCATTGACGTGGACACTGGGTTGCGATCCCTGAAAGCATGTGGAGGGGAGTGGGTCGTCTCTAAGTTATCCGTGTAATCTAAGAAATCTCTGCCTTGTGAGTGTCCTTCTAAGTGAGTCTCATCTGCATTCCATGTCAGAGGAGCGTTGCCCTCCACTTTCACCTCATCTACCACTATAACCTCCCCTTTCTTATCTAGGCACCCTTCAGAGTATACACCACTACTGTACCGGTTCCAGTCCCCTCTAGACAGATCAGTCTGTCTCTCTAAACCCAAGGATATGTTGACAGGGTCCATCTCTGTAGCATAAGAACAAGATGAAGCACCACCAGTGTCTAACGTGTCACCATCATCATCTCCATGGGAATTAACCGTCCTCTCGCTCTGGTGAAATACTGGTAAATACTCTGAGCCAGGAGCAGGAGGACAGCCCAGTCGCTCAAGCCCCACTGGGTCTGATCTGTGGTCAGATCCTGTGTGTAAGAGCCTGTATGGTACAGTTAAAGTCTCTGTGTTTGTCTCTGACTTGAGGACGGCGTTCGGCATTCCACTGACCTCCGTGATGCTGCTTTGGATCCTGGGCGGCGCTGGAGCGATGGTAGGGTCTCCAGTCTGGATGTCTCTGCTGTGCCGTTGGTCCTCTTCTCCTTCAGACGTCTCCTGCTTGACCCCAGGACCTGCAGCCTCTGCATCTGCAGACTGACATAAGAAGAGAGGAGGTTATTACCGGTACATGAGTTGAATTGGATAACAATGTCATAGGGAAGTCTCACAAGCTCCCCTATGGCAGACAAATTAGTCCATGTAAGCAAGTGAATAGCTGAGGCGAGCCCTTCTGAAATAAATGTTGCACATTTGATTTACAAACTCTCCTTTTTAATGCAACACAATTACACTAACCTTTATCATGATAACATGCCTGGTTGAGGTTCCACTCCCCTCATCTATAGATATGGGTTGGTCATCTCTCCACGCGTGTCCCGCTGGCTTCACAAAGCGCCTATGGCCTCCAGTGAGATGTCCTTCACCTGAGAATGATTGGGGGAAGAGGTGGTTAGGTTAGGTACTGCTCAACAGTATATATTGTACACTATTGACACTGTATAGAATTGGAAAGGATGTTAGGTAACACTTCGTATAACTTCTTTATATACTATTTGTTTTCAATAAGTAAATAATAGAAAAGGTAGTAAATCAAAAATCTGGTTAAAATATGAAAGTGTCTGTGCTAGATCGACAGTTAGTAATCGGGGCAATTAATGTATAATGTCCAAAAACTGACCAAGACCCAATTCTGGTTAACCATATGTGTGTAACAAATCTAGTGACACATGCACAAAGTGGAACGGGGCGACACGCCCCTCAGCCTTCTGCAAAATGTACCTCTTGCCAATCCTCTGTATCGGTCGAGAATATTGACACTTCTGGGAGGACTGGCGAGGACGCGCTCTCGCCTTGTCCTCTCTGCGCGCTCCCGTGCCATCTTCAGTTCCAGTAGCTGGAGTTTCCTCCGTAATGCCCCGTTTTCCTTCTGGCTTTGAGAAATTTCCAAACGAAACACTGCATAGTCGTCGTCTACGAGTTTACATATCTCTGCCACGGCTGCATTCGCTAGAACCTCCATGACGGAGGCTATTTGAGTGTGAAAAACCATACAGTTAGCCATTGTTAGCTAACATTAACTGCTATATAGCTTAGTTACCTAGATAACATCTATCAAACAAGTCCTGTCTCCAACACGAATTAATGACTACCCGGAGCAGATATGTGATGCTGTGCAGTTAAATTAGTCATTTTGAGTTCTGTGGAGTTAATATCTAAATAAAAACGCTATCGTGGAAATTGTTCTTGGTCATGTTCACTTCCAATTACTTCTTCTTTACATTTCCATTGGCGAATCGCAACCAACTGAAATTGTGTATATACCGCCACCTACCGTAGTGGAGTGTGAGGACGGTCACGGTCTCCCTATTCCTATTCTATAACTCTGAATTTCTAATAAAATAAAATTCCCTACAAACCTCACTACCCCCCCCCCCCCCTCTAAAAAAAATACCACCCAATCCCCATCTCAGGCCTACCTCTCTAACCCTATCAAATAAACTCTCCCTTTCTACATCATAATAAATGTTCAACCCTTCTCTACCATACACCCATCACACATTCCAGTACCATGTTTCCCGATTAATTTCAAAGAAGGATTCAATCCCGTATGCCCCAATCTCATTCTGCACAACATAACTTCCTCCCTTATATTCCAATTACAAGACACTATCTTCTTGTCTCAGACCAACTCTTGTCATCGCCCTCTGAACAATCTTCTTGACCCTAACCTTCTAGACAGGTCACTCAACCGAGACTGCTCTCCTCTGTGTCACGGAGGCTCTCCGCACTGCTGTCCTCTGTTCTCATCCTCCTATATCTATCCTCTGCATTCGACACTGCGAGCCATCAGATCCTCCTCTTCACCCTCTAAGGGCTGGGCGTCTCAGTCTCTGTATACTCTTGGAATGCATCTTACCTGGCAGGCCACTCTTGCCAGGTGACATGGAGAGGATCTGTGTCTGCACCGCATACTCTCACCGCATACTCACCGCATACTCTCACTACTGGTGTACCCCCCGGTTCTAGGCCCTCTTCTCTGTATACACCAAATCACTCGCCTCCTTCATATTCTCACATGGTCTCCCCTATCATTGCTATGCAGATAACACTAAACTACTTTCCCCCCAGACACACCTGGGATAATAACTTTGAGGAACAGTTCCTTTTTAGTGCTGATTTGCCCACCATCACTACTGTCTTTACCACAATGGATATGTACCTGGGCTCTGTGGGACTGGCCTGGGATGGGTGCGTCAGTGTGACCACTGATGGGGAAGCTGCCATGAAGGGAAAGCACTCCGGAGAAGTAAAGCGGATACTGGAGAGAGCACTGAGTATGACGTGGAACTACTGTTTCCTACACAGGGAGGCATTGGCAGCGAAGGACATGGTGCATGAGCTCCACGCCACTCTCCAGGATGTGATCAAGTGTGTCAATTATATCAAAAAGAATTCCACAAAAAGCTGGTGTTTCCAGGCCTTCTGTAGGGATGAGGGGCGAGCACCAGCAGGTGCTTTATCATGCAGAGGTCCGCTGGCTTTCCAAGGGTAAAGTGTTGGGTCGCTTTTATGAGCTTCAAGCAGAGATTGCTGTTAAACTGCTAAACATCTTGTTAAGCTGCAGGGAAAGTTGAGACTACTTCCCGGAGGAGAACAGGAGACAATACGACTGGGTACAGGACCCCGAGTGGAGATGGGAAGAATCACGCTGCCAAGCAACAAAGAGGATCAGCTGGTGGAGATGTCATTTGACCGCGGACTGAGCATGCACGTCCCGGGAAATGACACTGCCAAAGTTCTGGTGCAGCGTAGTGGGAGAGCATTCTGCTCTGGCCTGTCATGCAATTAGAATCATGCTACCGTTCAGCAGTACCTATCTGTGTGAAAGTGTCTTCTCTGCTATGGCCGTGCTGAAAACTAAAAGCAGAAACAAACTGGACAAGCCAGCATGACCTCTGAATTGCCCTGTCAACCATCATCTCAGAGTTCGATAAACGTATAAAACTGAAAAAAACATCCCCAGTTTTCCCACTGATAGGCCACGCACACACACACACAATAAATAAACAGGTTAATGAGTTATTGTTCAGTAAGTTAATTATTATTGTTAATTAATTCTGACATTTTATTAAACTGGTTATAAACAGACACCTTCAAAAACATTTTTCAAGGTTGTGAAACTATTCACATGGTAATTGGTGATTATGAAATCCTAATGATTGTTATTTTTTCTATTTTAAAAACTGGTATGTGTTACTGTTCATTAACATCATTGGACTGGTTTTAATGTCATGTTCTGAGTCTGATAATGTATTACACCCCACTCCTATTACACCCCACTCCTATTACACCCCACTCCTATTACACCCCACTCCTATTACACCCCACTCCTATTACACCCCACTCCTATTACACCCCACTCCTATTACACCCCACTCCTATTACACCCCACTCCTGATGGGTCACCACTGAGTAGTTATACTTTTTTAAACATAATTTTTAACATTATACAAAGCTGCAAAAATGATTGAGGGGACAAAATGAATCTCTTTAATTGTCACTAGAGTCAAATACGTGGTCTCCTAATTAAAAGGGCGTATTCACTTTAATTTATAATAAATGTTTTCTCAGTTAATATGGCTGTGTAATGTCTTTCTTTAATATCCTAATAGTAGCCCATTGAGACAGACTCTATTTTGCAAGTGAAGCCTGCCCAAGAAGGCAGCTGCAATACAACATCACAAAATGTAATCATCAACAGTCCATAATATTAGTTGTCAATTTTGGGTCCCCAGGCAAAACCAGTTGAGAACGACTTGTCTAGAATGTCATATGGTATGCTGTAGCGTTATACAGTATATAATGAGGTGGGGCTCAAAACAGCTCTGCCTCACCTGCCATGAACAACGGGTCACCACTGTGTAGTTATACTTTTTTTAACATTATACAAAGCTGCAAAAATGATTGAGGGGACAAAATTAATCTCCTTAATTTTGTCACTAGAGTCAAATACTTTCTGTGGCCCACATCAGAGTCAAATAGTTTCTATAGAACAAACTTCCGAAATAAATATATGTGTGTTATATTAGACAGAGGGAGTAAAATGTAGGCAAGCAATAAACATTTCAGAACAACTACTAGTCGAATAAGACATGGGACAGATGACGAATTATGGCAAAGAGATGTATTTATAGACTAATACACTTGAAACAAATAGCCAAACCGAAAACTGCAGACATTACTAGTGCCTACCCCGCGATCAAACCTCCATACAAAATCAAATCAAATCAAATGCAGTCTAACGTGATCACTGACAGCTGCATTGAAGGACACAAATAAAAATGCTTTCTGCTACTAAGATAAGTGAAATGTAGGCTAAACTGACAACGGAGTGAAGTGCAGAAATGTCAAATAGCAACCAAGTCGCAGCAATGAAGAATTGAGTGTGGAGTGTGGGGTGGGGGGGTTCTGTCAGGGAAAGATTTTCGGCACAACACCGGGACGCTAATCTAAATAATGACAACAGACTTGTTAATTGTCTGATTTCATTAGGCTGTAATACACCATGCAATTGGTAGATACAGCCTGAAACGAATGTAACATTGTGCAAATGTTCCTTACAAGCAAGAATATTGAATACAATTACATTTGAACTTACTCTACACCGGTGATCTGTGCGGTTTGTCCTTCAATTGCTCGAAATTCGAGACAAATTATCCACAGGAAAGTATTGTTTACCCGAATTTTTAGAGCACCATTACTGCCGTTTTAAATTATGATCACCTGGCACGTGCACAAAACCATGTAAACACATGCAAACTTCAGTTTCATGAAAACGTCCGGTGTGCACGTACTTCCGTATTGTCCACGGGCAAAAAAAAACATCTTGATTGCCACACACAAAGATCCGTGTTTTGAAGTCGGGTTAATAACACTGCCCTGTTGATATTTTGTCTAAAATGTATACCAACAGAAGGACGAACACCACGGAGTAAGTTCAAATTAAGTTTATTAAACATTCTGACTTGCAAAGGGACGGTTTGTCATTATTGAATGTATATGTGCGCGGCGTTTACATAATTTGAAGGCCTCGCCAAGTTTTGTGACAAACGTGTTTACAAAGGGAAAGGGGGATACCGACTCAGTTGTACAACTGAATGCCTTTAACTTAAATGTGTCTGAATCCGAGAGGTGCTGGGGGCTGTCTTAATCGACATCCACATCTTTCGTGCTCAGGGAACAGTGGGTTAACGACCTTGCTCAGGGGCAGAAGAACAGATTTTTTTTTTACCTTGTCAGTTCGGGGATTCGATCCAACAAACTTTCGGTTACTGGCCCAACGCTCTAAAGAACAGTGTGTTCGCAAGAATAGAGCAGAAGAGAAAATAATGATAATCAGCTTCTTGATATTCCCCACTAGACAGGTGGATTGGATGTTCTTGGCAAAGTAGAAATGCTCACTTACAGGGATGTAAACGAATTTGTGGACAACATGTTAGAGAAATAAGCTTTTTGTGCATATGGAACATCTTTTTCAGCTCATGAAAAATGATATCAACACTTAACATGTTGCATTCATATTTTTGTTCAGTGTACATTACACAAAATCTCCTATTATTGCTATCTTTTGAGCTGAGTGCAGACTCTTTTAGAAATAACAGTGTGTTAGCAAGAATAGAGAAGAGAAAATAATTACTTTATTCCATCTACATCACCTCAGTAAGGTAAATATTCAACTATCCTTATTATAGCTTAGGTTTACTGTCTCTCTAAAAACAGATTTACTCAAGCCTATTTCAAATGACAAGTTAACAAAGGGTTAATGAGGGGTATGTGGTTAATTACCCTTTTTACCCCAAGACACTTCACATGATAACTATAATATGTCAGATAAAGAATGGTTCTCATATCCCCTGTGTACATCTAAAGCCACACTGCTACGATTTCTCCTCATTGTGGACACTCCTATGTCTGATAAGGTTACTCAGGAAGGAGAAGCTCTTGTAACATAGTTTGCACTTGAAGGGCCTCTCCTTGGTGTGAACGGTCTGGTGCTTCTTCACATAGCTCGCCTCTGCGAAGCGCTTCCCACACGTGGGGCAGGCATACGGCTTGTCGGCGTCCGTCCTAATCCGTCCCATCCTGACCCTGTCTGTATTCATGGGGTAACCATGAGGTAGCTGAGGAAGGCTGGACCCAGGCTTCCTATGAACCCATTCAACAGGCATTAGACAAGATCCTGAATGAGAAGACAGACTTGCTGATAGACTACCACCAGGGGGGTCTCCCTCCACTCTCTGTGAAGGCTGAAGCCCAGGGTGACCTGCTCTGTTCATCATGGATACTGTGGTGTTTGTATCGTAGGAACAGGAGGGTCTATCTCTATCAGCCCCAGGTCCTGCTTCATCACTGCACTGAGACTGTGAAGAGAAGGGTCTGGGCTGCAGACTGGATTCCTGACTGGAGCCTCTGTCTCTCTGATGACCACCAGGACTGAGGTTGTTCAGTCCACCTGGCCACTGGTTGTGTTCGGTGTGGTGGAGTCTCGGCCCTTCGTGGTTTGGTCCTGACTTGGGAAGGAAGAGCAACGGCTCCTGATCCAGGCTTCCGATCCGGGGCCAGGGTTTGTGACCAGGTGCTTCAGAGGTCCAGTCTCTCCCGTCAGCAACACTGGGCATCAGCAGGTCCTCATGGACCGCAGACTGTAAACACAAATTGTACAGAAGAGCATATAAAATGTTTATATAAGAAACTCTTGCTGAATACACAGAAACATAAAAAAAAATCTGTAACATGCCCCTTCATGCCTTATTGCTATTATCAACTGGTTACAACTTAATTAGAACAGTAAAAATAAGTGATGTCATCCTCGTGTTATACTGTCTGATATACCATGGTGTTCAGACAATCAGCATTCAGGGCTCGAACCACCCAGTTTTATTATAAAACCTAAACCACAGTCAAGCCTATCTCTAACACTGTGATTCAAGTATCAATATGGAGCCACTGGAGTTTTTTTTTCAGCAGATCACGTGTAACCACACCAGCCCAGGACCTACACATCTGGCTTCTTCAGCTGTGGTTTCATCTGAGACCAGCCACCCGGACAGCTGATGAAACTGTGGGTTTGCACAAACAAAGAATTTCTGCACAAACTGTCAGAAGCCGTCTGAGGGAAGCTCATCTGCGTGCTCGTCGTCCTCACCAGGGTCTCAACCTAACTTCAGTGGGCAAATGCTCACCTTCAATGCCACTGGCATGCTGGAGAAGTATGCTCTTCACGAATGAATCCCTGTTTCAATTGTACTGGGCAGATGGCACACCAGATAGTGACTGGTTTTCTGATCCACGTCCCTTCTTTTTTAAGGTATCTGTGACCAACAGATGCATATCTGTATTCTTAGCAGTGTTGTAGTACTCGAGACCGGTCTCGAGACCACATCTTGAGTGGTTTTCTTGTCTCGGTGTCGGATACATTTGTACTCAGTCTTGACTCTGTCTCAGACAGTGAAGCCTTGTAATTTCTTCGAGACCAGCAGAGTACAAAATTCATAATTATCAGCTTCCATTGTGCATAAAACAGGTTTGTTTCTGTATGATATGTTAGATTAAAGACAGACACAAATGTCAAGTTCAAGCATTGTACAAGTCCCTACATACGGGGTCCGGGGAACAGCCCAGCTAGTTGATTACCTATCAACTAGACTAACATTATTGTTTCAATAGAAAGTGCAAACATAACAGCACAACATTAAGTTCTTAACAGTCAAGTCATAACAAATGAAAATGCATTGCATTTCTTTTTACTTCAGTTGTCCTCTTCCTGTTTTTTTATTTATATATATATATATATATATATATATATATATAACAGAGCACGAGTTAACACAGTCCCTTGCCTGTTCGGTGGCTTACACAGCCGACCAACCCGGAAGTAAGTATGGGCTCTGACAGGGGTAGAGTTAGGGTCACAAGCTGGGGAGCTTGGTGGAGTAGAAGCCTCACCCTCAGTTGACTCATGTCTCAAATCTGCTCCCCTTTCCCTTAGGCCTGGACTGTGATCCAGTTCATCTAGGTGAGTGTATGGTGTGTTCTGGTTTGTTGTCTGCTTTCCTACGTGCAGATCGACCCGATTTACGACGATGGAGGGACTCACCGACATCCACCAGGTTTGAATGTGGTGCAACTCTCTGTAGACACGCAACTCTGTAGACTTGCCCAGCCTTAAAAGTCCTATGTGGTCTCCCGGCAGCGGTTTCATCCTTATCGTTTCACCCATCTCCAGCTCTGGTAGGTCTCAAGCAGCCTGGTCGTAGAAGCAGTTAGCGAGCTGCTTTCTGTGTTGCAGTTTGTCTGTGATGCCAACCATAAAACAGGGCTCAAGTAGCTTGTTAGCTACAGGGATGGTAGTCTTCAGACAACTGGACAGAAGGCGTTGCGCTGCTGTCCATGTTTTCAGTGGGCGTGTTCCTCCACTTTCAGATGTCTTTTCCTTGCTATCACGCAAGGCCTTGCGTAACAGGTTTTTTGCAATCTTGACAGCTGACCCTGCCTTGCCATTTGCCTTTGGGTGCCTTGGAGTGGTCATGTGTGGTCAAACTCCCATTCTGAGGCGAAACGCTTGAACTGTGCAGTGAATTGTAGGCCATTTTCCGTGATGCCTTTGTCAGGCTGGCCTTGCAGCGCTTTATGGCCGTCTCTGCAGACAAGTCAGGGAGCAGTTACATTTCCCAAAAGTCAGAGTAGGGATCAACGATGATAGTCTATTTGTCTGTGGCTGAATAAATCCATGCTGACGATTTGCCAGGCCCTTGAGGGCAGTTTGTGCGACATCCTGGTTTCCTTTTGCTGTTCATGAGCATACTCGTTGCATATGGTACAGCTGCAGAGTCTTTCATTTCTACTTGCATGTTTGGCCAGTATAATGTTTTGCGTGCCTGGCGGTAGCATGCGTCAACTCCAACATAACTGGAGTGTATGCGGGTCAGCATCTCTGGATGTGGTGATTTGGGGATAATGGCCTTCTGACCTCCAAACAAGATGCCATTTTGCACACTGATCTCAACTTGAAATGTGTCTCCTCTTTTCAAGTACAGCCAACCTGTGAGAACAACGGACTTCAGTGACTGTAGGTGTTCGTCCTTGTCAGTGTGTTGCCTGATCTGAGCTAGGAGGTGATCTGTGACGTTTAAGTAGTCTGCCTGATTGATCTGTTGAACATCTTGTTGTTCCTGCTGTAGAGAACAGATGGCATGCCGCTGATAGGCAGTGCCTCTGCCTGTACATTGTGCTGTTGCCCTGCTCAGGGTGTTACTGATGTACATCTCTGGTCCTGGCTTGTAGACAACCTTTAGGCTGTAGTTTTGCAGAGTCAGGAGCATGCTGTGAAGCCTATTAGGCACATTGAGAGGTTTAATGAGTGGTTTGTGGTCAGTTTCAGAGGTGACCAGCTCTTGACCATATGAGTAGTGATGGATGCGCTGGCAGGAGAAGACGATGCTGTGGCACTCTCTCAATTTGTGCATAGTTTTGTTTGTGGAGTGAGCGCTCGAGGCAAATGCAACAGGATGGCCTGCATAAGGCAGCATCCAAGTCCACTTTGGCTGGAGTCACTCTGGATTGTGACAGGCGTCGTAACGTCGTAGTAGCGCAACACTGACATGGATGAAGCCAGAAATGATATCCTGCACCGCAGCCTTGTTTTTGGGTAGCCAGTGCCATGGTGTGTCTTTGTCCAGCAGCGGGTGAAGATGCTCACAGACTGCTGATAGGTATGATATGAACTTTGCAAAACCGATGAGACGCTGCACTCCTTTTGCATCAGACGGGTTTGGCATGTCGAGGATCGCTCTGACTGTTGGCCAAAACTTCAGGGCTTTGGCCAACAGAATTTGGCCATGGAAATGGACATCTTTCACCTTGAACCGAGGCTTCTTAAGGCCAAGGCGCAGCTTGACTGATCGGCAGCACTCCATCAGTGCCAGGAACTTCACATTGTGATTGCGTTCTGCTTCTTCGTCTGTGTCACCACAGCTTACAACCAAGACATCATCAGCGATGGGTTCAATGCCCTTGAGCACAGCCAGTAACCCGTGCTGCTTGCATTGATATACCTCAGGCGCCATGGAGACACCAAACGGGAGCTTGAGTCAGCGTTTCTGACCCTAAGGGGGTCCAGAAGGTTGTCATGACGCTGCCATCTTGGTCCAGCTTGCATTGCAAGAATGCATCTCGGGTGTCCACAAAGGTGACCATTCTGGCCTTGGGAAGCTTATAGAGGCCATCCTCCAGTGTCGGCATGATGTAGTGGGGGCGTTTCAGTGCTTGGGTCGATGCAGACCCTCAGCTTCTCAGGCTTTTTCACTATGATGACCATATTGCTGATCCAGTCAGTTGGTTCAGTCACAGATGTCATGTGGCCATCGACCTCATACTTGTCCAGCTGTGCCTTCACATCCAGTTTCATTTCAATGTGCACATTGCAAGGAGCACACTGGACTAGAGTGACACTCTCATCCAATTCAAAGTGTACTTCCCCAGGTACTGATTCAACAAGCCCGTTGAATACATTGTCATATCTGCTGAGTAGTTGAGGCGTCCTTGCTGGACAAGCTCCGTGATGTGCAGGTCATTTGGTATGGTGAACTGCATCCATCCCGGGCGTTCGCATGTAGAGCATGAGAGGAGAGGATGTTGACTGGTTTTCACGATCTCAAACTACAGCTATGGGTCTCAAAGATGCCCATAGAGCTCATTAGCTCAGCTTTAGTCTAATATCGCTGGGCAAGAGATGTGTGTCAGGTGCCAGGATGATTTTTGTCTTTGTCGCTCATTACGTTGCATGTAGCACCGGAATCCAGTTGACATTGTTGCAACTTGTTGTGTAATCGTAGTGCCACAAACCATTTCTTCCCTCTTGAGTATACAGCCCCAATGGATTCATGCATGTAAATGTCACTTTCTCTGTTCTGAACACTAAGTGACATCAACACAGTGAATCTTGCCCTAACTCACCCTTCTTTTGCATTTGAGACACACTTTTGCAAAGTGATTATTAGTTCCACAAGCTCTGCATGGTTTTCCATAGGCAGGGCAGTGCTCTGTCTCTTGCGTGTGCATTTCCACAGTATTTGCATACTATGGGCTGTCTGTATTCACCGTTTGTGGTGAATTACTCTGCCTCGATTGGTTTTTGTCAATGTTTGCCTGGCAACAGTGTGAACAGTATCAACGTCAGTGCGTTGGGTTTCGATTTCCATTGCTCTCATTCTCATGTCAGTGACATCGGCGGTGCGGCACATTTCAATGGCAGTTACTAATGTTAAGCCTATCTCTCTTAGTAGACGCCGGCGCATGTCCTCATTTGCAATTCCCAGTACTATTTTTGTCACAAATCAGTTAATCTTTCAATTCCCCGTATTCACAAGTAGCGGCTCTCTCTCTCAAACGGGTTACAAAGTTGTTTACTGACTCACCCTCTTCCTGTTTTGCAGCTTCCAAAAAACGAACCGCTCCTAAATGACGTTCCTGGCGGGTTTGAAGTAGTTATCCAATGCATCCAGTATGGCCTTTCCATCACCCTGTTGTTGTGCTGTGTGGGGGAGATTGTGCAGGTAGATGTGCCTGGAATCGCTGCCCATTAAACTCCTCAGAGTTGCCGCTTGGACCTCGTTGGGTTTTTCATGTAGACCGGTCGCCATCGCATAGTCCTCGAATTCATCCCTGAAGTTGTCCCAATTAGTATTCCAGTCCCCTGTGAGAACCATGGGTTTTGGTGGCAGAATGTTCACTGCCATAGCGACGGAATAGATCTCTTTGCCTTCAGCCATCGCGGTAGGTAGTGATGCTAACTAGCCAGCTAACGACGAGTTGATCAGTGGTGTGACAGTGGTGTGACGAACATTAGTAGTAGGAAACGGCGTGTGTTCGCATATGGTGTAAAATAACAAACGTGTGGTTTTTCGTGACACTTCTGATATCATACAGAAACATGGTATGTTAGATTAAAGAATAAAGACAGACACAAATGTCAAGTTCAATAGCCATGTTCAAGCATTGTACAAGTCCCTACATACGGGGTTCGGGGAACAGCCCAGCTAGTTGATTACCTATCAACTAGACTCCGTAACACGCTTTGCCAGGCCAAATATATACCCTCCTTTCTTGAAACATTAATACCTGCAGTCTTTATATCTATTATAGACATGTTTGCGCAGTGGCGAACCTAGTGGACCTAGGCCTTCAGTGGCGAACCTATTGGACCTTCAGTGTGTGAGAGGTTCGTGATGCTGAAAGGACAGCAATGGTAATACCAGCGCACTCATGTAGGAGTGCACTTTTGGGCATTTCGTATACTCACTTCTTAATCCCCATTGATGCCTATTAAAGTAGTGGAGTGGAGGTATACGACTTATCAGTTATGTAGTACAATAGAGAGATCATGCACAAAGTAGCCTACACAATCGCAAAGCATGTGAAATATATTCACAAGTGCGCCGCACAGCCTAGTTTCAACAGGATATCGTCTGCAGGCAGCAAGAGGGTACAGCTCTCAACTGGTTTTGGCATGGAGCAGGTCGCATAAGAATGACATCGGTAGCCGGTAGGTAGGAAAGACGTCTAAACTTATGATCTACAAGTAAATGGGTATGCAAACCAGGTATTGGAAAAAGTCTTGGTTATTAGGCTATTTCTGACGCACAATTCAGTCATAATGCCCACCCAATCAGATAAAATAATACATTATTACTATTATTAAAAATACTCCTCACCTCAAATACTTTTTTCCCAGACCTACAAAATGGTCTCAGGATGTGGTTTAAGCATCGTTGTGGACTAAGAAAATAACATTTTTGTTGTTTTTCTGTTTTAAAAAAAACGGTGTGATTGAGAGTGCAAATCTGAAAAATATTAAGGAATACTAATTAAAAACCACAGGAAAACATAGTGTGCCTTGCCTCCCCTGGGCAGGCCGTTTGGTAAAATTTGAGGATACCCACTTCACCAGGCATCACTACATAGGGCCGATGGAAAGACAGCAGTCACACACAGCATGATGTTAAAGATAAGCAGTCCATTCACACTGACATAATAAGCTAGTAGTTCCCAATCATAAGAGTACAAAAACACAACCATTAGGCAAAGCATTTCCTAATCGAAATGTACAACTACTACTTCCCATTGCAAAAAACATTTCACATTTAACACACAAAGTAGTCGGTGAAGTAAAGTTTAAATGCAACAATGTTTCACACACAAGTTATTTTCAAAGAAATGGCTAAGAAAAGCAAGTGAGCTCCAATAAAAAACTGTCCCACTCACCAGTTGATGATCATTTGAAACTTAACTTTTTGTTGAAAGTTATTCTTGATAAGTGAGAAGATAACAAATTAGCAACAACATCTTCAATAACAATGCTGCAGCCACTGCAAACTAGCCTACAACAAAAGATAGCTGGCTAGACTGAGAACTACTGCTCCCTATTCCGCAGTGACCTGCTGGCCTTTGAGAAGGCAGACGTTTCCATATGTTTTTTTGTCAAAACAGTCCCACCCATTACAATTCAAAATGTGATTGGTTGATTCCACTGTCACGCCAAAATGTAGTTGAATGGCAGATCCTTTCTGTCTAGCTTCTGGTGGCCTAGCCAATGGCATACTTAGTAATAGATTAAATCAATATCATTGAAAATAATGTAATTAGAATTATTATTATCATTATAAGTATGTTGTAAATACTCTGGGGCTCCCGAGTGGCGCTGCATCTCAGTGCTTGAGATCCTTAGGCGTAGAAGATCTTCATTGTTTGGGTTAGTAATAATTTGTAGAGTGGCTCTATTTTCCCTCTGCATGCATTTTTTCACCTTTTCTGAATGTCTAAAGAATCCACATGTTCTTCTGAAATATGAACACAGAAATACTGGACATTTTAAACTCTTACAATGGTGGAGATTTGACAAAATTACAATCATGGTGTTGAATTGGACTCAATTTTTCTCCGGTCTTGGTCTTAAATCGGTCTCGCTTTAGGTGGTCTAGAACACAACACTGATTCCTAGTCATGTGTGAAATCCTTAGATTTGGGACTAACAAATGTATTTATATTAACTGATTTTAAAATCTTGTTGCGTTTATTTTTATTCAGTGTAGAATAACTTCTGTAAATCTGGTAACCTCGCTTTGATAAAATATATGTTGGAAAAGGTTCAACATTACACATTACTATTTTATTTAATGTAAACATTAATTAAGGCACTATCATTTCCTTATTATAAAACACCAGCATCAACCTGAAAGGGACAAAGTTTGTCACTCTTCATCAGTGAAGCATTTGTACAGACACCATCACCATATCATCTACTCTGCCTCATCATACTCATTCTACCTCATCCAGTTCCCTGCTACATCCTAAACCAACAGAATGAACTACTAACTAACTAGTACTACATTACATGGGCTGTGTGCATTTTCTGCTGGTGTATCCTGAGAGAGCTCCTCTCTGAGAACCTCTTCCCACAGTGCGTACAGGCGAACGGCCTTTCTCCCGTGTGGACCTTCAGGTGCCTCTTCAGCTGGGGCTGGCGGGAGAACCTCTTCTCGCACTGGGGGCAGCTGTAGGGTTTCTCCCCTGTGTGGACTCTCTGGTGCCTCTTCAGGTGGCCAGCCTGGGCAAAGCGCATGTGACACTGGCTACAGCTGAATGGTTTCTCCCCTGTGTGCATCCTCTGGTGGATCTCCATGTGTTTGGGGAAACTGAAGGCTTTCCCACAGAATGAACACGGGAAGCGCTTCTCTTTGCCACCGGATCTACTGATGGCATTACTACTACTACTACTACTGTCATTTGTCAATGGGCTTGTGTAGCTATTAAGTGTTGAGACACTGGTATCGTCTAAGGTCTGGTTTAACATTAGGAGAGTGTGAGGAGGATGAAGGCCAGGGAGTGTCTGTGTTGTCACAGGGTCCATGTTCCAGTTGATAGATCCTATATAAGGCAGGCTGAAGGTAGCACCTGTTAGAGGGTTAACCTGAGGCGCCATCAGTCTCTGTGAATCACAACTATAGGAGCAGGACGGAGCATTGCTAGTAGAGTCTGTGTCTGTTCTCTTTTGATGCATACGGACACCTCCCTGTCCCCGCAGACCAAATCTACACCTCGCCCTGGTCTCAGCCAGTCTGTTGTCATGGAGACTAAATTCAGTTGGTGTTGTGTGTTCGACTGTCTGTTTCTGGTTGTAGTTAACAGTGTTGTTCCCCAGCCCAGAGTTGAGGACGCTGTCCCATCCACTGACCTCGCCTCTGGTCCTGGCCTGCTCAGTGATGTCATCCCCTCGGCCCTTGGCTGCACCAGTCTGGGTCTGGGAATCGAAGATGGCCGCACAGTCTCCTCTTTTAGACTCCATCCAATCACCTGCAGGAAGAGGTTCGAAAATAGACTTTACAAATATGGAAGAGAACGCTACATATGGATTTGTTTGTTGTCAAGTTCATACATTATAATATGTGTTTTTGAATGTAAACAGAAGTTGTATTGATTTCATTTTTTTAATTAAGAAAAATAATAGCCGGGCGCATCACTATTCCCATTGAAGATCTATTACTGTATGTAGGCTATATGTATTTCTCCCTTACCTTGCTCCCCCATATTTAGTCCACTCAGAAGATCAATGCTCTCTGGTCCGTCCTCTATTGTCTCCTCTTTGACTAACAGCAGATCAGGCTTCCCATCCTCCATGTCTATTGACTGTAACAGATAGTGTGAGAGGATGTTGGATCAAGAAATCTGGGTAACACTTTACTTGACACCTAGCATAACACGGCCATAACCGTGTCATGTAATAACAGCTGACATGACAAGTTATGGTCATAACACATACTTAGACCTCTTGTGACATATTGCATTATTTTATGGCTGGTTAAGGCACCTACATACGAGTGTCAAAACGCACAAATCCTACCTAGAACATTTTCTGAAATTGGCCAAATTAAATTATTATTGTAATTGCGCACACATTGATGTCAGACATGCACCTTCCCCAATGTGCTGTTGCTGATGACTGGGATGAATACAGGAGCAGATTTTAGGAGCAGGACAAGACACCCTCTTTTTGACTGATGACTGACATAAGGGCATGTACGTGATAGGCCTATCTGATGGTCATAAAGCTTCTTGTCAGTGTTTTTTCTTAGTCCAAGTAAAGTGACACACGATGGTCATAATGCCTCATGACAGTGTCAGTGTATTTTCTACAAGTTACTTAAAACAAAAACATGACAAAGGATGTTTAAAAAGAAACTTGGCAAAACACAGTTGAATAAATGTGCGTTTTGACATTTATGTGCCATACAATAATGTAATATGTCAGGTGTAAATATGTGTCATAACTTGTCATATGGTCAACACTGTCATGTCAGCTGTTATGACATATTACATAGATATGACCGTGTCATAACGTTACGATGCTTGGTGTCAAGTAAAGTGTTACCAAAATATTATATATTTGCTCCCTGCTATGGAGTATCTTCTGATTTGGCAATGAGGGATTGCTGTGCAAACATGTTAGTTGATTGGTTTACTTGACACTCTTTAATGGTTTGATAATAGACAGAATTAATCAAGACCTGAGCCCGCATCTACAAAGCATCTCAAAGTGGAAGTGCTGAATGACTTGTCGACAGAATGAATAAAACTATGATCTAAAAGGCAAAACTGATCCTAGATCAGCACTCCTACTCAGAGGCTTTGTGGATACGAGCCCTGACCTAAAACCATTCAGACAGTAGTTCAGTGGGCTCACCTCAGTGAGACTGTGTGTCGTCCTGTGCTGCTCAGCTGGTTCTTCTGTGAGTTCAGGAGGAGGTGTAGTCTGGTTGTCCTCCATGACCATGGTCCCCTCAGGGTTCCCCAGACCCTCCTCACACCCCTCCTCCTTCACCAGCACCCCCTCTGGACCCTCCTCCTCCTGGAAGAGAGAGGTGATACAGATTACACTCCCTCCGGTACATACACACAGATAATAAACATGGAGTGTTTACCCATACCCACTACGTTTGAGTCCTATATGGTAGTTACAGAATTACTTTGTTGTTAAATACATCATGGTGGACATAAATGTGGGTAAAAATAAGTCCGCTGTGATAAGTCAAGTCAACATCAGACAAATTGGACAACTGTTTTGACATGTACAGTCGGTGTTTCGTGTGTAGGTATATTTAGTAAGTGTATATTGGTTATAAAGCGCTGTCTGGTGTATGCAGAATAGGGTGAGATCAGATATGATGTGGACACCAAGGAACTTGAAGCTCTCAACCTGCTCCACTACAGTCCTGTCAATGATAATGGAGGCATGCTTGGCCCTCCTTTTCCTGTAGTCCACGATCATCTCCTTTGTCTTGAACACGTTGAGGGAGATGTTGTCATCATTGTCAGTGATCAGACTGTTGTCGTCAGCAAACTTAATGATGGTGTTGGAGTGGTGCTTGACCATGCAGTCATGGGTGAACAGGGAGTACAGCACGCACCCCTGAGGGGCCCCCGTGTTGAGGATCAGTGTGGCAGAGGGATGTGTTTAGTCCCAAGGTCCTTAGCTTAGAGATGAGCTTTGAGGGCTCTAAGGTGTTGAATGCTAAGCTGTAGTCAATGAAAGCATTCTCATGTAGGTGTTCCTTTTGTCCAGGTGGGAAAGGCCAGTGTGGAGTGCAATGGAGATTGCGTCATCTGTGGATCTGTTGGTGCGGTATGCAAATTGGAGTGGGGTCTAGGGTCTCTGGGATGGTGTGACCAGAGACCAGCCTTTTAAAGCACTTCATGGCTACAGATGTGAGTGCTACAGGTCGGTAGTCATTTAGGCAGGTTACCTTGGTGTTCTTGGGCACAGGGACTATGGTGATCTGCTTGAAACATGTTGGTATTACAGAATCGGTCAGGGACAGGTTGAAAATGTCAGTGAAGACTTGCCAGTTGGTCAGCGCATGCTCGGAGTACATGTCTTGGTAATCCGTCTGGCTGTGTGGCCTTGTGACTGTTGACCCGTTTAAAGGTCTTACTCATATTGGCTACGGAGTGTGTGATCACACAGTCGTCCGGAACAGCGGGTGCTCTCATGCTTACCTCCAAGCGTGCATAGAAGTAATTTAGCTCGTCTGGTAGGCTCGTGTCACTGGGTGGCTCGTGGCTGTGCTTCCCTTTGTTGTCCGTAATAGTTTGCAAGCTCTGACGAGCATCGGAGCCGGTATAGTAGGATTCAATCTTAGTCCTTCCTGTATTGACGCTTTGCCGTTTTTGATGGTTCGTCGGAGGGCATAGCAGAATTTCTTAAGTGTCCGGGTTAGGGTCCCAATCCTTGAAAGCGGCAGATCTACCACTTAGCGGATGCGGATGTTGCCTGTAATCCATGGCTTCTGGTTGGGGTATGTACGTACGGTCACTGTAGGGATGGCGTCAGAGGTACTTATTGATGAAGCCAGTGACTGATGTGGTGTACTCCTCAATGCCGGAAGAATCCCTGAACATATTCAAGTCTGAGCTAGCAAAACAGTCCTGTAGCTTAACTTCTTATGGCTGGGGGGCAGTATTGAGTAGCATGGATGAATAAGTTGCCCAAAGTAAACGGCCTGCTCCTCAGTCTCAGTTGCTAATATATGCATATTATTATTAGTATTGGATAGAAAACTCTAAAGTTTCTAAAACTGTTTGAATGATGTCTGAGTATAACAGAACTCATATGGCAGGCAAAATCCTGAGGAGAAATCAAAACAGGAAGTGAGAAATCTGAGCTTTGTATGCATTCACCATACAAAGTCCCCAATGAAAATCCCCTTGAGATATGAATGATGTTGCACTGCCTAGGGGCTCCACTAGATGTCAACCATCAATATAAATTTGAATGAGACTTCCACGTTGTTGTGGGAGTGAATGCGAGCAGAATGTATCAGGTGTCTGAGAAGCAGCCATTTTCTGATCACGGTTATTCCTCATGGTACCCACTTGTGTTCCATTGCTCATGAAGACACGAAGGAATACTCCAGTTGGAACTTTATTGAAGCTATATGTTAACATCCTAATGATTGATTCTGTACTTAGTTTGAAATGTTTCTTCGACCTGTAATATAACTTTTTGAAGTTTTTGTCCGATGTAACGCTGACCAGAATGAGCGTTTGGATATGTATACCAAACGCGTAACAAAAGAAGGTATTTGGACATAAATAACGGATATTATCGAACAAAACAAACATTTATTGTGGACCTGGGATTCCTGGAGTGCTTTCTGATGTAGATCAAAGGTAAGGGAATATTTATGTAATTTCTTGTTTATGTTGACGCCATCGTGATTTTTACTTCTGAGCGCCGTCTCAGATTATGATGAGTATTTCTGTTTAACATCTTTGGGATAGGGGGCAGCATTTTCACTTTTGGATAAATAGCGTTCCCAATTTCAACTTCCTGCTACTCATGCCAAGAATATAAGATATGCATATTATTAGTAGATTTGGATAGAAAACACTCTGAAGTTTATAAAACTGTTTGAATCATGTCTGAGTATAACAGAACTTATGTAGCAGGCAAAACCCCGAGGACTAACCGTTCAGAATTTTCTTTTTTTTAGGTCCCTGTCTGTTCAGTGAGTTCTCGTTGGCAAACGATATTTCTTAGGAACTGGTTTTCAGTTCCTACCGCTTCCACTGGATTTCACCAGTCTTTGCATTTGGTTGAGGTTATTCATTTGTGCAATGAAGAAGTACGGCCATCTAGGAACTGGGTAACACTGTTGAGAGTGTGCAAGATGTAGCATGGTTTGTTGCCTTCCTGTATTGAACACAGATAGACCCGTCTACAATTTGATCGATTATTAACGTTTAAAAATACCTAAAGTTGTATTACAAAAGTAGTTTGAAATATTTTGGCAAAGTTTATAGGCAACTTTTGAAATATTTTGTAGTCACGTTGCGCATTTTGGAAGCTGTTTTTTTCTGGATCAAACGCGCTTTATAAATTGACATTTGGATATATATGAACGGAATTAATCAAACAAAAGGACCAATTGTGATGTTTATGGGACATATTGGAGTGCCAACAAAAGAAGCTCGCCAAAGGTAATGCATATTTTATTTCTGCGTTTTGTGTAGCGCCTGCAGGGTTGAAATATGCTACCCTCTTTGTTGACTGTTGTGCTATCATCAGATAATAGCTTCTTATGCTTTCGCCGAAAAGCCTTTTTAAAATCTGACATGTCTATTGTGTAACATAAAGTCCTATGAGTGTCATCTGAAGAAGATTATCAAAGGTAAGTGATTAATATTATCTCTATTTGTGGTTTTTGTGATTCTGTCTGGAAAATCTTTTGCTGGAAAAACTGCTGTGTTTCTGTGGTTATGTGGTGACCTAACAATCGTTTGTGGTGCTTTTGCTGTAAAGCACATTTGAAAATCAGACACTGGTGGGATTAACAACGAGATTAGCTTTAAAATGTTATGAGATACATGTATGTTTGAGGAATTTTAATTATGAGATTTTTTATGTTTTGAAATTTGCGCCCTGCACTTTGACTGGCTGTTGTCATATCGCTCCTGTTAACGGGATTGCAGCCATATGAAGTTACGCATCTGCGTCGTCTGACCACTTCCATATTGAACGAATCACTGGTACTTCCTTTTTTAGTTTTTGCTTGTAAACAGCAATCGCGAGTATAGAATTATGTTCAAATTTTAGAGTTTTTTTTTTTTTTTTTTTCCTCTCTCTGTTTGCACATGTAACACGCTGTTAGAAATGAGGTAAAACAGATTTAAGGTTCCCTGCATTAAAGTCCCCGGCCACAAGGAGTGCTCCCTCTAGATGAGCATTTTCTTGTTTACTTATGGCCATATACAACTTGTTGAGTGTGGTCTTGGTGCCAGCATCGGTTTGTGGTGGTAAGTATACGAAAAATATAGATACTCTCTTGGGAAATAGTGCTTATCATGATACTCTACCTCAGGCGAGCAAAACCTCAAGACTTCCTTAATATTATATTTTGTGCACCAGCAGTTATTGACAAATAGACCGACACCCCTTGTCTTATCGGAGGCAGCTGTTCTATCTTGCCAATGCCCGGAAAACCCAGTCGTTCAACCATGACTTGGTGAAACATAAGATATATTAGTTATTGTCCCTTGGGTAGAATAGTTTTGATCAGAGCTCATCTAGTTAATTATCCAATGATTGCACGTTGGTTAATAGGACTGATGGTAGGCGGGGGATTACTCACTCGCTGTCAGATTCTTACAAGGAACCCTGACCTATGTCCCCTATACCTCCATCTCTTCTTCATGCGAATGATGGGGATTTGGGCCATGTTCGGTGTCTTAAGTAAATCCTTTGCATCTGACATGTTAAAGAAAAAATATTTGTCCAGTACCAGGTGAGTAATCGCTGTTATGATATCCAGAAGCTCCTTTCAGTCATAAGAGACGGTGGCAGAAACATTATGTACAAAATAACTTGCAAAAAACACACACAATCGCACAATTGGTTAGGAGCCCGTAAAACTGCTGCCATCTCTTTTGGCACGATGTGTGCTGAGGTTTTTAGGATTTAAAAAAAATCTATTTTAGAATAAGGCTATAACGAAACAAAATGTGGCAAAAGTCAATTGGAGGTGTAACTGTGGATGTATTTCAAGGCCTACCTTCAAACTCAGTGTCTCTTTGCTTGACATCATGGGAAAATCAAAAGAAAATCAGCCAAGAAATTATAGACCTCCACAAGTCTGGTTCATCCTTGGGAGCTATTTCCAAACGCCTGAAGGTACCACGTTCATCTGTACAAACAATAGTACGCAAGTATAAACACCATGGGACAACGTAGCCGTCATACCGCTCAGGAAGGAGACACGTTCTGTCTCCTAGAGATTAACGTACTTTGGTGCGAAAAGTGCAAATCAATCCCAGAACAGCAAAGGACCTTGTGAAGATGCTGGAGGAAACAGGTACAAAAGTATCTATATCCACAGTAAAATGAGTCCAATATCGGCATAACCTGAAAGGCCGCTCAGCAAGGAAGAAGCCACGGCTCTAAAACCGCCATAAAGAAGCCAGACTACAGTTTGCAACTGCACAACTGGACAAAGATCATACTTTTTGGAGAAATGTCCTCTGGTCTGATGTAACAAAAATAGAACTGTTTGGCCATAATGACCATCGTTATGCTTGGAGGAAAAAGGGGGAGGCTTGCAAGCCGAAGAACCCTATCCCAACCGTGAAGCACAGGGGTTTTAGCATCATGTTGTTGGGGTGCTTTTCTGCAGGAGGGACTGGTGCACTTCACAAAATAGATGGCATCATAAGGTAGGAAAATTATGTGGATATATTGAAGCAAATTTGTCTTCCAAATGGACAATGACCCCAAGCACACTTTCAAAGTTGTGGCAAAATGGCCATCACAAGGCCCTGACCTCAATCCGATAGAAAATTTGTGGGCAGAACTGAAAAAGCATGTGCGAGCAAGGAGGCCTACCAACCTGACTCAGCTCTGTCAGGAGGAATGGGCTAAAATTCACCCAACTTATTGTGGGAAGCTTGTGGAAGGCTGGCTACCTGAAATGTTTGACCCAAGGTAAACAATTTAAAGGAAATGCTACCAAATACTAATTGAGTGTATGTAAACTTCTGACCCACTGGGAATGTGATGAAAGAAAAACACTGTGCTATTATTCTGACATTTCACATTCTTAAAATAAAGTGGTGATCCTAAGACAGACTTTTTACGAGGATTAATTGTCAGGAATTGTGAAACTGTTTAAATGTATTTGGCAAAGGTGTATGTAAACTTCCGACTTCAACTGTATGTGCATAATAGCTCAATTAACCAGCATATTGGTGTTGAGAACAATGTGGCGGAGGCAGCGGCAGAGATAGGAGATGAGAAAAAAGCCCTTGACTTAATCGTCTAAGAAATGTGAGGAGAGAGGAAACTAAATTAATTAGGTCTATAATCAACAGCCTAACTGTTAAATGTGCCTGGCTTTATGAATCATCCATATACAGTACCAGTCATAAGTTTGAACACGCCTACTCATTCAAGGGTTTTTCTTTGGTTTGACTATTTTCTACAATGTAGAATAATAGTGAATGCATCAAAACTATGAAATAACACACATGGAATCACCAAAAAAGTGTTAAACAAATCAAAATATTTTGTATTTTATATTCTTCAAAGTAGCTACCCTTCGCCTTGACAGCTTTGCACATTCTTGGCATTCTCTCAAACAGCTTAACCTGGAATGCTTCCACATATGCTGAGCACTTGTTGGCTGCTTTTCCTTCACTCTGCGGTTCCAACTCATTCCAAACCATCTCAATTGGGTTGGATGATTGTGGAGGCCAGGTCATCTGATGCAGCACTCCATCACTCTCCGTCTTGGTCAAATAGCCCTTACACAGGTTGAAGGTGTGTTGGGTCATTGTCCTGTTGAAAAAGAAATGATAGTCCCACTAAGTGCAAACCAGCTGGGATGGCGTATTGCTGCAGAATGCTGTGGTATCCATGCTGGTTAAGTGTGCCTTGAATTCTAAATAAATCACTGACAGTGTCACCAGCAAAGCACCATCACACCACCTCCATGCTTCACGGTGGGAACTCATGCGGATATCATCCATTCACCTACTCTGCGTCTCACAAAGACACGGCGTTTGGAATCAAAAATCCGATTTCCACCGGTCTAATGTCCATTGCTCGTGTTTCTTGGCCCAAGCAAGTCTCTTCTTATCGGTGTCCTTTAGTAGTGGTTTCTTTGCAGCAATTCGACCACAAAGGCCTGATTCTCTCCTCTGAACGGTTGATGTTGATCTCTGAAGAATTTATTTGGGCTGCAATTTCTGAGGCTGGTACCTCCAATGAACTTATCCTCTGCAGCAGAGGTGACTCTGTGTCTTCCTTGCCTGTGGCGGTCCTCATGAGAGCCAGTTTCTTCATAGCGCTTGATGGTTTTTGCGACTGCACTTGAAGAAACTTTCAAAGTTCTTCTAACTTTCCAGATTGACTGTTGTTTCTCTTTGCTTATTTGAGCTGTTCTTGCCATAATATGCACTTGGTCTTTTACTAAATAGGGCTATCACCCCTACCTTGTCACAACACAACTGATTGGCTCAAATGCATTAAGAAGGAAAGAAATGTACTTTTCTGCTCTTTTGCACACCAGTATCTCTACTTGCACCTCATCATCTGCTCATGTATCACTCCAGTGTTAATTTTGATAAATTGTAATCATTCGCTCCTATGACCTATTTATTGCCTTACCTCCTCATACCTTTTGCACACACTGTATATAGACTTTCTTTTTTTTCTACTGTGTCATTGACTTGTTTATTGTGTTATTGGCTTGTTTATTGTTTACTCCATGTGTAACTCTGTGTTGTTGTCTGTGTCACACTGCTTTGCTTTATCTTGGCCAGGTCGCAATTGTAAATGAGAACTTGTTCTCAACTGGCCTACCTGGTTAAATAAAGGTGAAAAAATACAAAATAAATACAAAATGTACTGACATGTATGTGTAACTGATAGATGCACACATGCTAACACAAATTAGCTTAGGAAGGCACAACTGTTAATTGAAACGCATTCCAGGTGACTACCTCATGAAGCTGGTTGAGAGACTGCCAATAGTGTGCAAAGATGTCAAGGCAAAGGGTGGCTATTTGAAGAATCTCATATGATGATTTGTTTAACACTTTTTTTGGTTACTACATGATTCCATATGTGTTATTTCATAGTTTTGATGTCTTCAGTATTATTCTACAATGTAGAAAATAGTACAAATAATGAAAAAACCTTGTAGGTGTGTCCAAACTTGACTGGTCCTGTCTTTCTACAGAAATAATACAGATCCTGCTTTGAGTGTTTGTTTAATTAATAGCCTAATCATTCCGTGAGCACCAAGTCTCAAGCAACAATTTTACAATCTTTGCCATGCTGTAATAAAAGCTTTACACTGTTTTGTTTGTTATAACAGTCTCTCTGGTATATTATAATACCAATTTTTTACACCGTTTTAAATTGTCAGAAATTATGCATAATAATAATAGCCCTCCTTTGTCCTTGATCTCTTTTGTTAGGCGGCCCAATCAAATCAATATCGGTCGGACACCCACGGGCACTGCGGGTTATGAGTCAACCCGCACATCACTAGCCTACATTATATTCACTGTGTTTATGCTCGTTCTTTGGGTAATACAATTCTATATGATGCAAACTAGTAAAAAGATCACATTTGGGATCTAGCTAATGATTGGCTCAATTGGGTAAATGCAGATAGTATTTTATTAGGATCCTCATTAGCTGTTGCTAAAGCAGCAGCTACTCTTCATGGGGACCACACAAAACACAGAACTTCAATAGATAAGAACAGCTCAAGGACTGAACTACACACATGTGAAATAAAAACAACACAACCAAAAAAATCTAGACATACAGTGCCTTTAAAAATATCTAATTTACATAAGTATTCACACCACTGAGTCAATATATGTTAGAATCTCCTTTGGCAGTGTTTACAGCTGTGAGTCTTTCTAGGTAAGTCTAAGAGCCTTGCACATCTGGAATGTACACTATTTGCACATTTATTACTTTTAAAAGCTCTGTCAAGTTGGTTATTGATCATTGCTAGACAACATTTAAGTCTTACCATAGATTTACTAGCAGATTTAAGTAAAAACTAACTCTGCCACTCAGGAACATTCAGTCTTCTTGGTAAGCAACTCCAGTGTAGATTTGTCCTTGTGTTTTAGGTTATTGTCCTGCTGAAAGGTGAATTCATCTCCCAGTGTCTGGTGGAAAGCACACTGAATCAGGTTTTCCTCTAGGACTTTGACTGTGCTTAGCTCCATTCCATTTTTTTTTTTTATCCTAAAAAATTCCCCAGTCCTTAACAATTACAAGCGTACCTATAACTGAGGATTTGTGGGCCCATACCAAACCTTTTCAACTTCCTGAGGAGAAAGAGGCAACTACTTTAAGTCTTTAGTGATTTGGCACCGAGGAACTTGATGCTCTCGGCCCCGTTGACATGTATGGGGGCGTGTTCAGGGAGTACAGGAGGGGACTAAGCACACACACCCCTATGGGGCCCCTGTGTTGAGGGTCAGCGTGGCGGAGGTGTTGCCTCGACTATGACAATTTACATTCTAAGGCAGGGCTCTCCAACCCTGTTCCTGGACAGCTACCATCCTGTATGTGTTTGTACAACAGTACTATAGCACACCTGATTCTAATAATTAGCTGGTTGATAAGCTGAATGAGGTTAATTACAATTAGGTTTGGAGCGAAAACCTACAGGAGGGTAGCTCTCCAGGAACAGGGTTGGAAAGCCCTGGTATACAGAAGGTAGCCCTAATTAGTAAAATATCAAGTCCATACGTGGAGAGGCACACAGCAGAGAACCAAAAAACAGAATTAACTACCATCGTTGCTGAGTGGGTGGGGGACAGCAGTGAGGTGAGCGCTGTCTGGTAGCCATGACTGCGGTATACTGAACTGCATTGCCCCCTAGTGGTCATTTGCAGGACCATATCTGCATTGTACATTTACAGGATTTTTTTCTTATTGTGTAAATTAGTTTTTAAAACATGGCTGTATAAACATTAACAAATGTTTTACATTTGTCACAAACCTATTACCTGTACATGAGTGGAATTGGATTACAATGTCGTTGGGAAGTCTCCAAGCTCCCCTATGGCAGATAAATAAGGATGTACGTGTAAGCAAGTGAATAGCTGCGGTGAGCCTTTCTGAAATAAACTGGCCACATTTGATATACTGTAATTTTGATGTAATACTATTACACTAACCTCTATCATAATAACGTGCTGGGTTGAGGTTCCACTCCCCTCCTCAACAGTGATTGGTTGGTCATCTCTCCATGTATTGTGTCCCGCTGGCTTCACAAAGCTCCTGTGGCCTCCAGTGAGATGTCCTTCACCTGAGAGAGTGATTGGGAATTAAAGGTGGTTGGGTTAACTACTATCAATGCTCAACGGTATATTGTACACTATTGACACTGTCTAGAAATGGCCAGGATATAAGGTAACAATTCCTATAACTTCTTGATATACTATGTATTGATCAATGTATTATGTTCCATGCATCACATTATTTTCATTGAGTAAATAATAGGAAATGCATTAAATGAAGAATCTGGTTAGAATATGATATTTGTTAGTTTAGTAATCAAGGGAATTATTGCATACTATCCCAAAACTGACCAAGACCCAATTCTGGTTAACCATATCTGTGGTAAACACATCTGAAGTCAAACATGCGCTGAGGGGAACGGGCCTACCTCTAGCCATTCCTCTGTGTCTGTCAAGGATCTTGACATTTCTGGGACGACTAGAGAGGAAGCGCTCCCGTGATACCTTCAGTTCCTGAAGCTGTAGTTTCCTCCGCAATGCCCTGTTTTCTTTCTGGCTTTGAGTTATTTCCAAACGAAACACTGCATAATCGTCGTCTACGAGTTTGCAGATATCTTCCACGGCTGCATTCGCTAGCACCTCCATGATAGAGGCTATTTGAGTGTGAAAAACCATAAATTTAACATTAGCCATTGTTCGCTAGCTAGCGTTACCTAGATAACATCTATCAACCAAGTCCTGTCTCCAACGTGAATTAAACACTACCTGGGGGTAAGTATGTGAAGTTGTGCAGCTAAATTAGTCATATTTTAAGTTACAGGGTGATAATAAACGTCTAAATAACAACAATAAAAACGCTAATGTGGAAATTGTTCTAAGTCACTGTTCACTTTTGTTTACACAGAAGAGAAAGGATATTATTGGTTGGCGTCGTTGCTGAAAGGGTGTGGTTAAATGAAAAATATATGCGGGCTGTTCTTTGAATTACGGTACTGCTAATTACATTACAAATCAAATGTACTATGATCAGTATATTTCAAGCTCACCACAGACTTCTTTAAAAATAACTGTATTGACAAGAATAGTGTAGAAAGTAATATGACTTATTCCATTTACATCACCTCAGTACGGTAAATATTAAACTATCCTAGTTCTAGCCTCGGTTTACGGTCTCTCTAAAAACAAGTATTTACACAAGCCTGTTTCAAGTAACAAGCTAATGAGGGGTGTGAATTTAATTACCCTCTCACCCCAAGACACTTCGCATGATAACTATAATATGTCAGCCAAAAATTGGTTCCCAGATATAAAACTCAACTTTGAGCTCCCTCCTTGACCTCTTGCCATTGTTTGGGTTTTGTTGGGATTATGTGCTGTGTTATAGGCTAGGTACCACTTGTGGTAAACACCCATGCTGACCCTGTCTGTATTGGTGGGGTAACCATGAGGTAACTGAGGAAGACTAGACTCTGGTCCAGACCCCTGCCTTCTATTAACCCTTCTATTAACCAGGCATTAGATGAGATCCTGAAGGACAAGACAGACTTGCTGATAGACTACCACCAGGGGGTTCTCCCACAACTCTCTGTGAAGGCTGAACCCCAGGGTGACCTGCTCTGTTCATCATGGATACTGTAGTGTTTGTATCATAGGAACAGGAGGGTCTATCTCTATCAGCCCCAAGCCCTGCTTCATCCCTGCACTGAGACTGTGAAGAGAAGGGTCTGGGCTACAGACTGGAGCCTCTGTCTCTCTGATGACCTCCAGGACTGAGGTTGTTCAGTCCACCTGTCCACTGCGTGTGTTCTGTGTGTTGGTGGAGTCTCTGTCCCTCGTGGTTGGGTCCTGGTTCCAACTCGGGAAAGAAGAGCGACGGTTCCTGTTCCAGGGTTCTGATCCGGGGCCATGTTTTGTGACCATCCGCTTCAGAGGTCCAGTCTCTCCCACCAGCAACACTGGATATCAGCAGGTCTTCATTGACTGCAGACTGTAAAGGTTTATATAAGAAAATCTTTGCTGTACACACAGAAACATGACATTATAAAATCTTAACCACAATCTAATCTCTAACACAAGCACCTAACGATAAGGAGCCATTGGAGGTCATTATAAAACATTTTAAAAAGTATATATTTGTTGATTCAAGAATTAAGTATGATGTTTTGGTTCTACTGAGATCAGAAACTCTGCAAAAACAAAATGGTCATACACTCACATAACGTGAAGTACAGTACTTTTTTCACGATACGTGACAAGTAGAATAACTTTTCTCACTATGGTAACACTTTACATTTTCTATAAATCTGGTACCATCGCTTTGATAAAATGAATTGTAGAATACTTTGGAAAAGGTTTGTCATTACATTACACACATTTTCACTATTTCATGTCAAGTAAACATGAGGTAGGCAGGTAGCCTAGCGGTTAAGAGTGTTTGGCAACTAAGCGAAAGGTCGTTAGGTAAAAAAAATATATATATTTCGATGTGCCCTTGAGCACCGAACCCTAATTGCTCCAGTGTCACCGTCAATAATGGCTGATCCCTGGCCTTGACCCCAGCCTCAGGGGGAGTTGGGAAATGCACAAAACACATTTCATACTATTACAGGTTACCTACTTGTACATGCAGTGAAACAGGACAACTATAAGACCCCCACCCAAGCATTAATTAAGGCACTATCGACTCCTCATTATATTATATAAAACACAAGCATCAAACAACAGGACAAGGTTGTCACTTTTCATTATCAACATTTTTACCGACATCATCACACCAACTATCACCATATCATCTACTCTGCCTCATCATACTCATTATTTTCCTCAGTTCACCTCATCCAGTTCTCTACTACATCCAAAACCAACTGAATTCATTACAAACTAACTAGAACTGCATTACTATACACAACTGTTGTGTGCATTTTCTGCTGGTGTATCCTGGGGTAGCTCCTCTCTGAGACCCTCTTCCCACAGTGCGTACAGGCAAACAAACTCTCTCCTGTGTGGACCTTCAGGTGCATCTTCAGCTGGTGCTGGCAGGGGAACCTCTTCTCACACTTGGGTCAGCTGAAGGGTTTCTCCCCTGTGTGGACCCTCTGGCATCTCTTTAGGTTAAACTAGTTGGAGAAACTGGCCCGGCACAGGAGGCAGCCAAACTATTTCTCCCCCGTGTGCATTCTCTGGTGGATCTCCAGCTGAAAAACGGAAGGCTTTTCCACAGAACGAACACGGGAAGCGCTTCTCTTTGGCGTTGCCACCTATACTCATTCTGTCTCTACTACTGTCATTTGTCAATAGGCTTATGTAGCCACTCAGTGTTGAGGGACTGGCATTGTCTGAGGTCTGGTTTAACATTAGGAGAGTGTGAGGAGGATGAAGGCCAGGTAGTGTCTGTGATGTCACAGGGTCCATGTTCAAGTTGATCGATCCTATAGAAGGCAGGCTGAAGGCAGCACCTGTTGGAGGGTTAACCTGAGGCACCATCAGTCTCTCTGAATCACAACTATAGGAGCAGAACGGAGCATTGCTAGCCGAGTTTGTGTCTGTTTTCTTACGGACACCTCCAACAAGTCACATAATCGGTTACATGGACTCACTCTGTGTGCAATAATAGTGTTAAACAGGATTTTTGACTAACTACCTCATCTCTGTACCCCACAAATACATTTATCTGTAAGGTCCCTCAGTCGAGCAGTGAATTTCAAACACAGATTCAACCACAAAGACCAGGGAGGTTATACAATGCCTTGCAAAAAAGGGAACCTACTGGTAGATGGGCAAAATATTCCTTTGAGCATGGTGGAGTTATTTATTACACTTCGGATGGTCTATCAATATACCCAGTCACTACAAAGATACAGTTACAGAGTTTAATGGCTGTGATAGAAGACTGACGATGGATGAATAACATTGTAGTTACTCCACATTAATAACCTAAATGACAAGAAGAAGGAAGCCTGTACAGAATAAAATGTGGCAAATAAATACATTTTATGTCCTGAATACAAACATTATGTTTGGGGCAAATCCAACACATGACTGAGTACCATTCTTCATATTTTCAAGCATTGTGGTGGCTGCATCATGTTATAGATACAGTTGAAGTCGTAAGTTTACATACACTTAGGTTGGAGTCATTAAAACTCGTTTTTCAACCACTCCACAAATTTCTTGTTAACAAACTAGAGTTTTAGCAAGTCGGTTGGGACATCTACTTTGTGCATGACACAAGTAATTTTTCCAACAATTGTTTACAGACAAATTATTTTACTTCCAAGCTTCCAGAAAATTGGAACAGAAATGGCGCCACACCAAACTGGAAGTCTTCCGACTAGCTTGGAAAGACGGTACCGTGCAGTATCGAAGAGCCTTTACTGCTGCTCAATCATCCTATTTTTCCAAATTAATTGAGGAAAATAGGAACAATCGGAAATTTATTTTTTATACTGTCGCAAAGCTAACTAAAAAACAGCATTCCCCAAGTGAGGATGGCTTTCGCTTCATCAGTAATAAATTAATGAACTTCTTTAAAGAAAAGATCATGATTATTAGAAAGCAAATTGCGGACTCCTCTTTAAATATGCGTATTCCTTCAAAGCTCAGTTGTCCTGAGTCTGCACAACTCTGCCAGGACCTAGAATCAAGAGAGACACTCAAGTGTTTTAGTACTATATCTCTTGACACAATGATGAAAATAATCATGGCCTCTAAACCTTCAAGCTGCAGACTGGACCCTATTCCAACTAAACTACTGAAAGAGCTGCTTCCTGTGCTTGGCCCTCCTATGTTGAACATAATAAACGGCTCTCTATCCACCGGATGTGTACCAAACTCACTAAAAGTGGCAGTAATAAAGCCTCTCTTGAAAAAGCCAAACATTGACCCAGAAAATATAAAAAACTATCGGCCTATATCGAATCTTCCATTCCTCTCAAAGTTTTTTGAAAAGGCTGTTGCGCAGCAACTCACAGCCTTCCTGAAGACAAACAATGTATACGAAATGCTTCAGTCTGGTATTAGACCCAAACATAGCACTGAGACTGCACTTGTGAAGGTGGTAAATTACCTTTTAATGGCATCAGACCGAGGCTCTGCATCTGTCCTCGTGCTCCTAGACCTTTGTGCTGCTTTTGATACCATCGAATCACCATAAATCATTTTGGAGAGATTGGAAACCCAAATTGGTCTACACGGACAAGTTCTGGCCTGGTTTAGATCTTATCTGTCGGAAAATATATCAGTTTGTCTCTGTGAATGGTTTGTCCTCTGACAAATCAACTGTAAATTTCGGTGTTCCTCAAGGTTCCATTTTAGGACCACTATTATTTTCACTATATACTTTACCTCTTGGGGATGTCATTCGAAAACATAATGTTAACCTTCACTGCTATGCGGATGACACACAGCTGTACATTTCAATGAAACATGGTGAAGCCCCAAAATTGCCCTCGCTAGAAGCCTGTGTTTCAGACATAAGGAAGTGGATGGCTGCAAACTTTCTACTGTTAAACCCGGACACCCGAACAGAGATGCTTGTTCTAGGTCCCAAGAAACAAAGACATCTTCTGTTGAATCTGACAATAAATCTTGATGGTTGTACAGTCGTCTCAAATAAAACTGTGAAGGGCCTCGGCGTTACTCTGGACCCTGATCTCTCTTTTGACGAACATATCAAGACTGTTTCAAGGACAGCTTTTTTCCATCTACGTAACATTGCAAAAATTAGGAGCTTTCTGTCCAAAAATGATGCAGAAAAATGTATCCATGCTTTTGTTACTTCTAGGTTAGACTACTGCAATGCTCTACTTTCCGGTTACCCGGATAAAGCACTAAATAAACTTCAGTTAGTGCTAAATACGGCTGCTATAATCCTGACGAGAACCAAAAAATGTGATTATATTACTCCAGTGCTAGCCTCCCTACACTGGCTTCCTGTCAAGGCAAGGGCTGATTTCAAGGTTTTACTGCTAACCTACAAAGCATTACATGGGCTTGCTTCTACCTATCTCTCTGATTTGGTCCTGCCTTACATACCTACACGTACGCTACGGTCACAAAACGCAGGCCTCCTAATTGTCCCTAGAATTTCTAAGCAAACAGCTGGAGGCAGTGCTTTCTTCTATAGAGCGCAATTTTTATGGAATGGTCTGCCTACCCATGTGAGAGACGCAAACTCGGTCTCAACCTTTAAGTCTTTACTGAAGACTCATCTCTTCAGTGGGTCATATGATTGAGTGTAGTCTGGCCCAGGAGTGTGAAAGTGAACGGAAAGGCTCTGGAGCAACGAACCGCCCTTGCTCTCTCTGCCTGGCCGGTTCCCCTCTTTCCACTGGGACTCTCTGCCTCTAACCCTATTACAGGGGCTGAGTCACTGGCTTACTGGTGCTCATTCATGCCGTCCCTAGGAGGGGTGCGTCACTTGAGTGGGTTGAGTCACTGATGTGATCTTCCTGTCTGGGTTGTGCCGTGGCGGAGATCTTTGTGGGTTATACTCGGCCTTGTCTCAGGATGGTAAGTTGGTGGTTGAAGATATCCCTCTAGTGGTGTGGGGGCTGTGCTTTGGCAAAGTGGGTGGAGTTACCCCCGGACAGGGCCAAACAGGAAGGATGTATCATTGAATGGGGCCACAGTGTCTCCTGACCGCGCCTGTCTCAGCCTCCAGTATTTATGCTGCAGTAGTTTGTGTAGTATATCTGGAGTACTTCTCCTGTCTTATCCGGTGTCCTGTGTGAATTTAAGTATGCTCTCTCTAATTCTCTCTTTCTCTCTTTCTTTCTCTCTCTCGGAGGACCTGAGCCCTAGAACCATGCCTCAGGACTACCTGGCATGATGACTCCTTGCTGTCCCCAGTCCACCTGGCCGTGCTGCTGCTACAGTTTCATCTGTTCTGCCTGGGGCTATGGAATCCTGACCTGTTCACCGCATGTGCTACCTGTCCCAGACCTATTATTTGACCATGCTGGTCATTTATGAACATTTGAACATCTTGGCCATGTTCTGTTATAATCTCCACCCGACACAGCCAGAAGAGGACTGGCCACCCCTCATAGCCTGGTTCCTCTCTAGGTTTCTTCCTAGGTTTTGGCCTTTCTAGGGAGTTTTTCCTAGCCAACGTGCTTCAACACCTGCATTGCTTGCTGTTTGGGGTTTTAGGCTGGGTTTCTGTACAGCACTTTGAGATATCAGCTGATGTACAAAGTGCTATATAAATACATTTGATTTGATTCACTTATAATTCACTGTATAACAATTCCAGTGGGCCAGAAGTTTACATACACTAAGTTGACTGTGCCTTTTATCAGCTTGGAAAATTCCAGAAAATGATGTCATGGCTTTAGAAGCTTCTGATAGGCTAATTGACATCATTTGAGTCAATTGGAGGTGTACCTGTGTATGTATTCAAGGCCTACCTTCAAACTCAGCGTCTCTTTGCTTGACATCATGGAAAAATAAAAAAAAATCAGCCAAGACCTCAGAAAAACAATTATAGACCTCCACACGTCTGGTTCATCCTTGGGAGCAATTTCCAAATGCCTGAAGGTACCACGTTCATCTGTATAAACAATAGTACACAATAATAAACACCATGGGACCACGCAGCCGTCATACCGCTCAGGAAGGAGACGCGTTATGTCTCCTAGAGATGAACGTACTTTTGTGCAAAAAGTGCAAATAAATCCCTGAACAACAGCAAAGGACATTGTGAAGATGCTGGAAGAAACAGGTGCAAAAGTATCTATATCCACAGTAAAACGAGTCCTATATCGACATAACCTGAAAGGCCGCTCAGCAAGGAAGAAGCCACTGCTCCAAAACCACCATAAAAAAAGCCAGACTACAGCTAGCAACTGCACTTGGGGACAAACATCGTACTTTTTGGAGAAATGTCCTCTGGTCTGATGAAACAAAAATAGAACTGTTTTGCCATAATGACTATTGTTATGTTTGGAGGAAAAAGGGGATGCTTGCAAGCCAAAGAACACCATCCCAACCGTGAAGCACGGGGATGGCAGCATCATGTTGTGGGGGTGCTTTGCTGCAGGAGGGACTGGTGCATTTCACAAAATAGATGGCATCATAAGGTAGGAAAATGATGTGGATATATTGAAGCAACATCTCAAGACATCAGTCAGGAAGTTAAAGCTTGGTCGCAAATGGGTCTTCCAAATGGACAATGACCCCAAGCATACTTCCAAAGTTGTGGCAAAATGGCTTAAGGACAACAAAGTCAAGGTATTGGAGTGGCCATCATAAAGCCCTGACCTCAATCCCATAGAACATTTGTGGGCAGAACTGAAAAAGCGTGTGTGAGCAAGGAGGCCTACAAACCTGACTCAGTTACACCAGCTCTATCAGGAGGAACTGGCCAAAATTCACCCAATTTATTGTGGGAAGCTTGTGGAAGGCTTGACCCAAGTTAAACAATTTAAAGACAATAACACTCAATTAGTATTTGGCATATGTAAACTTCTGACCCACTGGGAATGTGATGAAAGAAAGAAAAGCTGAAATAAATAATTCTCCCTACTATTATTTCTAACATTTCACATTCTTAAAATAAAGTGGTGATCCTAACTGACCTAAGACAGGGAATTTTTACTAGGATTAAATGTCAGGAATTGTGAAAAACTGAGTTTAAATGTATTTGGCTAAGGTGTATGTAAATGTCCGACTTCTACTTGTCATGCTTGTCATCGGCAAGGACTAGGGAGTATAAAAAATGTAAAAAATGAAATATCATGTTTACTCAATACTTTGTTGAAGCACCTTTGGCATCGATTACAGCCTCGAGTCTACATGGGTATGACGCTACAAACGTGGCACACCTGTATTTGGGAAGTTTCTCCCATTCTTCTCTTCAGATCCTCTCAAAGTCTGTCAGGTTGGATGGGGAGCGTTGCTGTACAGCTATTTTCAGGTCTCTCCAGCGATGTTCGATCGGGTTCAAGTCCGGGCTCTGGCTGGGCCCCTCAAGGACATTCAGAAACTTGTCCCAAAGCCACTCCTGCATTGTCTTGGCTGTGTGCTTAGGGTCGTTGTCCTGTTGGAAGGTGAACCTTCACCCCAGTCTGAGGTCCTGAGCGCTCTGGAGCACATTTTCATCAAGGATCTCTCTGTACTTTTCATCATTCCCTCGATCCTGACTAGTCTCCCAGTCCCTGCTGCTGAAAAACATACCCACAGCATGGTGCTACCACCACCATGCATCACTGTAGGGATGGTGCCAGGTTTCCTCCAGACGTGACGCTTGGCTTTTAGGCCAAAGAGTTCAATCTTGGTTTCATCAGACCAAAGAATCTTGTTTCTCTTGGTCTGTGAGTCCTTTAGGTGCCTTGTGGCAAACTCCAAGCAGGCTGTCATGTGCCTTTTACTGAGGAGTGGCTTCTGTCTGGCCACTACCATAAAGGCCTGATTGGTGGAGTGCTACTGAGATGGTTGTCCTTCTGGAAGGTTCTCCCATCTCCACAGAGAAACTCTGGAGCTCTTTCAGAGTTACCACCTCCCTGACCAAAGCCCTTCTCCCCCGATTGCTCAGTTTGACCGGGCAGCCAGCTCTAGAAAGAGTCTTGATGCTTACAAATTTCTTCCATATAAGAATGATGGAGGCCACTGTGTTATTTGGGACCTTCAATGCTGCAGACATTTTGTGGTACCCTTCCCCAGATCTGTGCCTCGACACAATCCTGATAAATGGAAACAGGGTGCTCCTGCGCTCAATTTCTATTCTCAGAGCAAAGGTTCTGAATACTTATGTAAATGTGATATAAGTTTTTTATTTGTAATAAATTTGATAACATCTCTAAAATGTTTTTGCTTTGTCATTATGGGGTATTGTGTGTAAATTGATGAGGGAATTTAAAAATAGTACATTTTAGAATCAGGCTGTAAAGTAACAAAATATGGGAAAAAAGGGTCTGAATACTTCCCGAAGGCACTGTGTATATGTACACAGTACCATTCAAAAGTTTGAAAACACCTACTCATTCAAGGGTTTTTCTTTACTTTTACTATGTTCTACATTGTAGAATAATAGTGAAGACATCAAAACTATGAAATAACACGTATGGAATAATGTGGTAAACAGACAATTGTTAAACAAATCAAAATATATTTTATATGTGAGATTCTTCAAAGTAGCCACCCTTTGCCTTGAAAGCTTTGCACACTCTTGGCATTCTCTCAACCAGCTTCACCTGGAATGCTTTTCTAACAGTCTTGAAGGAGTTCCCACATATGCTGAGCACTTGTTGGCTGCTTTTTCTTCACTCTGTGGTACAACTCATCCCAAACCATCTCTATTGGTTAGAGGTCGGGTGATTGTGGAGGCTAGGTAATCTGATGCAGCACTCCATCACTCTCCGTCCTGGTCAAATAGCCCTTACACGGTGTGGAGGTGTGTTGGGTCATTGTCCTGTTGAAAAACAAATGATAGTCCCACTAAGCGCAAAACCGATTGGATGGAGTATCGCTGCAGAATGCTGTGGTAGCCATGCTGGTTAAGTGTGCCTTGAATTCTAAATTAATCACAGACAGTGTCACCAGCAAAGCACCCCCACACCATCACACCTCCTCCTCCATGCTTCACGGTGGGAACCACACAGGCAGAGATCATCTGTTCACCTACTCTGCGTTTTACAAAGACATGGCGGTTGGAACCAAAAATCTCAAATTTGGACTCATCAGACAGAATTCCACTGGTCTGAAGTCCATTGCTTGTGTTTCTTGGCCCAAGCAAGTCTCTTCTTATTATTGGTGTCCTTTAGTAGTGGTTTCTTAGCCGCAATTCCACCATGAAGGCCTGATTTCATGCAGTCTCCTCTGAACAGTTGATATTGAGATGTGTCTGTTACTTGAACTCTGAAGCATTTATTTGGGCTGCAATTTCTGAACCTGGTAACTGTAATGAACTTATCCTCTGCAGCAGAGGTGACTGCGTCTTCTTTTCCTCTAGCGCTCCTCATGAGAGCCAGTTTCATCATAGCGCTTGATGATTTTTGCGACTGCACTTAAAGAAACTTTCAAAGTTCTTGAAATGTTCCTGTTTGACTGACCTTCATGTCTTAAAGTATTGATGGACTGTCATTTCTCTTTGCTTATTTGAGCTATTCTTGCCATAATATGGACTTGGTCTTTTACCAAATGCATTAAGAAGGAAAGAAAGTCCACAAATTAACTTTTAACAAGGCACACCTGTTATTTGAAATGCATTCCAGGTGGCTACCTCATGAAGCTGTTTGCGAGAATGCCAAGAGTGTGCAAAGATGTCATCAAGACAAAGGGTGGCTACTTTGAAGAATCTAAAATGTATTTGTTTAACACTTTTTTGGTTACTACAGGATTCCATATGTGTTATTTCATAGTTTTGATGCCTTCAATATAATTCTAGAATGTAGAAAATAATACAAATAAAGTTGGTAGTAGGTGCTTGTTAGTGTGTGTGTGTATGCAGAATAGGGTGAGATCAGATGTGATGTGTATTAAAGAGAGTCTCAATGAAAGTCTTGGAATGAAAAGTCCCATTGTGTGTTTATTAAACAAACAAGTTTTAAATACACCATATGAAAACCACACATGTCTTAACAAAAAAATCTGCATAAACTTGATAAACTGCATTTTCTCATTAAAAGTGTCTAGGGGAAAAATTAAGTAGTTGAATGGAAGTAATGACATTTTCTGAACATCATATACAGTGCCTTCAGAAAGTATTCATACCCCTTGACTAATTCCACATTTTGTGGTGTTACAGCCTGAATTCAAAATTTATTAAATCTATATTTTTTCTACACATAATAACCCATAAAGACAAAGTGAAAACATGTCTAGATATTTTAACAAATGTATTGTAAATTAAATACAGAAATATCTCATTTACAAAAGTATTCACACCCTTTTGCTATGACACTAAACATTTAGCTCAGGTGCATCCAATTTCCTTTGATCATCCTTGAGACGTCACTACAATTGGAGTCCACGTCCAATTCAATTGTTGGGCATGATTTAGAAAGAATCACACCTGTCTATATCATTGTCCCACAATTGACAGTGCATGTCAGGATAATCGGTTTTATTTGTTTTTCAGGATATATACAGATGGTTCAAAGGAAAAGGATCCAGTCAGCGGTAAGGTGGGGGCAGGGGTGTACAGTGCATTTGGAAAGTATTCAGACCCCTTCAATTTTTTTTCACATTTTGTTACATTACAGCCTTATTCTAAAATTGATTAAATTAATTATTTTATTCATCAATCAACACACAATACCTCATAATGACAAAGCAAACATTTTTGCAAATGAAACATGACATTTACATAAGTATTCAGACCCTTTACTCTGTAGTTTGTTGAAGCACCTTAGGCAGCGATTACAGCCTTGAGTCTCTCCATATTTTAAAATAAGGCTGTAACGTAACAAAATGTGGAAAAAGTGAAGGGGTATGAAGGGTCTGAATACTTTCCGACTGTACTGTATATCCCACATTTCAATGTTAGAGTATGTAAGCAGTTAACTGAATGTGTCAGTGTATGCGGCCGAGTTGATGGCCATGATTATAGGTTTGAGATGGGTGAAGGAGTTGAAACCACTCAGTAGTGATCTGCTCTGATTGGGCTGCAGTGTTGAGTAGTCGGATAGATTAGTCCAGGTCAGATAGGGGAGACTTGTTTGTGGAGATGATGGTGCTGTTATTGGGATTGGAGTGGTGGTAAGCTTTTACTGGGTTCCCGCCCATGTGGATGTGGAGGGTAATGAAAAGGCTGATGTGGTGGCTAAGAGGGTAGTGATGAGAGAGGGGGTATTCAGAGAGAGAGGGGGTATTCAGGTCCTGCTGGGCCGCAGGGAAGTCAAGTCCTTGATCCGGGCAAAAGGGCTCGGTCTTTGGCAAAGGAAGTGGGATGCTAGTAGTAAGTGGAGGCAATTGTATTGCATGCATCAGTCAGTAAAGGAAGAGGTGGGTTGTACACGATGTAGGACAGAGTTATTTGTGTGGCGTAGACTACAGTTTGGGCACACAGGTTTGAATGTCACGTTGTGGATGATAGGGAGACATGAAACAGGTCTGTGTGATGAGTGTTTAGTGGAGGAAACGGTGGGGCATGTGTTGATATTTTGTGAACGGTATGACGTAGATAGCGAGAGATTGTGTGAAAGGGTTAGAGGCTGGACGGGGTTGGGGTTTGGGTTGTGTAGTGGGGGATTGAAAGGGGAGGTGAGTGGTGTCTATGGCTCTTTCACTTTCTTAGAGGAAAAGGACTAATGAAGATAATTTAATGTAGGTAGGCCATGACTGACCTCATACTCCAGTACAGTAGGTGGCGGAGTATGCACCTTTAAAAGTTGGATGCAATCCACCAACCCAATTTCAAAGAAGAAGAAGTGCATGTCAGAGCAGAAACTATAGCATGAAGTGCAATGAACTGTCCGTAGAGCTCAGAGTTAGAATTGTGATGAGGCATGTATCTGGGGAAGGGTATAAAATAATTTCTAGAATGTTGAAAGTTTCCAAGAGCATGATTTCCATCATTGGGAAATAAAAAAATTACAAAACAATCCAGACTCTGCCTAGAGCTGGCCGTCCGACCAAACTGGCAAGAAGGACCTTGGTCAACGAGGTCCTTGGCTGAGATGGGAGAACCTGACAAAAGGACAACAATCTCTACAGCACTTAACCAATCTGGGCTTTTTTGGGAGAGTGAACAGACAGAAGCCACTCCTGAGAAAAAGGCACATGACAAACAGCATGCCTGGAGCTACCGGTCTACGTGCAAGTTATGATTTTCACATGAACATTTTCATGGATAATAACATATTAAAATCATTGTCATGTGGTTAAGCTAAATTCTATTGAAATTAAAATTATACAGATCTAAGTTAAAATGTATCTAATGCAAGAGCGCCTGTCTCTGTGTAATGGACACATTGTATGATACACCTTGAGCCATTGGCAGCTAAAGAACATATACCAATGCAAGTAACTATTAATGACAACTAGGTAAAAATAGCCTAAATAAAGCCAACAAATAAAAACATTGCAGGTAGAAAATATCCTGATAAAAATAAGTATTATATAAATCACATTGGCTACGCATAGCAGTTTGTTCATGTTCTTTCAATTGCATTTAACTCTCTACTCTGCCTGTCTGCAAAGAACTTGAAACATTGTATCAACTATCAACTGGGTCCGGCCTGAAGCTCCAGCTTGCAAACTTGCAGCATTGTATCAACTATTCTGGGTCCTCAGAGTTTCTTGCGCCAGTGAGTTCTGGACAGAGCCAGCTTTTTCTCTGGGATAAGGGATAAGGAGTAATCAGGTATTTGCAATTTTCACTGGATCAGAGCATTACATTTTTCCCTTTCACGCCTAGGCTCCGTTGTTTTCGAAAGGGAGAGAGCTGAAAAGATTTTAAATACATTCGCTAGGTTTCCATCCAATTGGCAACAGATTTTAATGTGAATATTCTAAAAATGTGCATAAAAACCATATGCACATTTTCCCATCAGAGGGGTGTGTCCAGTTTTACGTACACACAGTAAGCCTTTCTTGTTGCAGATAACAAGCTGTATGTGATGAGCTAGTGCACATAAAAATGACTTTTGCAGTTAAATTCCCATGTGCCGATAAAGTGGTTTCCATCTTATTTTCAACTCTACTGATGGCACATGCGCTCTATCCAACACCACGCAGATACAGTGAGGGTATATAGTCTACGTGATAAGATTATTATGGACAAAAGAGCAAGATTATTTTTATCAGTTAAACGGCAGCCAAACATCAATCATTATGTCACCAGAATAAGACCCTCAATATTTATTGGAAAGGAGCATCAAGCTCATCACCGTGAACTTTCCCCACCCTGTTCATCATAACTTATTTAATCTCTAGTCTAATAAACTGCATGCTTTCCCGAGTCGTAGTGGGAGGACCACACAACATATCATTGCGTGCCTCCAAGTTTACTTCGATATGATGAATATTATATCAATATTTGCGGATAAAAGCGTTTCCACCGCCATTTCTCGCATTATTAATTTTACCGACACAAAGATCCAACCTTGTTTAGTGTATTTTGATTTGTCGACATCTGGAAAGTTGACCGAAAAAACTTGCTGTTTCCATCAGGCCTGTAGTGAATATTTTGATCCGACATGTATTTTACTTATATAAAAAGAGTTGGATGGAAACCTGGTTATTGAGGAACTACTGTCATTCTCAATGGATGTAAAAACAGACATTGTTTAGGTTACTTGCTGTTTGAGGAGAAGAAAAAAATTACAATGAGAAGCACCCCAGATCATTAGTGGTGGTGAGTTAAGACAATCAGAAATACTATCAGACATCCCCAAATAGGCACATTTATACATTTGTGTGCAGGCCAGGTAGCCTAGGCCTTCTTCTATGTGTAATCAGGTGAGCGTCCATACTCAACATTGACAGGAGCTCTCCAAACAAAACACAATGAATAAATAGCCATTTATGGAAAACCAATGCAATTTCAAAACAAATGCAAGTTCACTGATTTACTCCATTTTATCAAATTGCTTGGCGTGCCTTATGTTACTAATGTCTGGTCTATGTTATAGAGTGGAATGGTTTTTCTGCTGGTGTATCCTGAGGAAGCTCCTCTCTGAGATCCTCTTGCGCACAGACAAACTGCTTTTCTCCCATGTGGACCTTCAGGTGCATCTTCAGCTGGTGCTGGTGGGAAAACCTCTTCTCACACTGGGGGCAACTGTAGGATTTCTCCCCTGTGTGGACCGTCTGGTGCCTCTTCAGGCTTGATGAGTGGGAGAAGCGCATGTGACACTGGGTACAGCTGAAGGGTTTCACCCCTGTGTGGACCCTCTGGTGCCTCTTCAGGTTGCAAGCCTGGGCAAAGCGCATGTGACACTGGGTACAGCTGAAGGGTTTTACCCCTGTGTGGACCCTCTGGTGGATCTCCACCTTCTGGGGGCAGCTGAAGCCTTTGCTACAGAACATGCAGAGGAACCGTTTATCTTTACTACTGCCTGATGTGGCTCCCCCTCCCTGAGGCTGGGCTCTAGCCTGGTCGTTTGAGTTAAATACCTGATGGAAAAGGATGCGGCCGTGTGAATCGGATGGACCCATCGACGTGGACACTGGCTCACGATCCCTGAGCGCGTGCAAAGGGGAGTGGGTCGTGATAGTTGTATTTGTCTCTAAGCTTTCCCTGTAATCTAAAAAATCTCTGCCTTGTGAGTGTCCTTCTCCTAAGTGAGTCTCGTCTACATTCCATGTGGGAGGAGCGTCGCCCTCCACTTTCACTTTATCTACGACTATAACCTCCCCTTGCTTATCTTGGCACCCTCCAGAGTATACACTACTACTGTACCGGTTCCAGTCCCCTCTAGATAGATCAGTCTGTGTCTCTAAACCCAAGGGCATGTTGTCAGGGTCCATCTCTGTAGTGTAAGAACATGACGGATCATTACCAGTTTCTAACACATCACCAGAGTCCCGATGGGAATGAACCGTCCTCGGGCTTGGGTTACCGTCTAGTAAATATTCTGAGTCGAGAGCAGGACAGCCCAGTGGCCCCAGCTCCAGTCTCTCTGGGTCTGATCTGTGGTCAGATCCTGTCTGTAAGAGCCTTTGTGTTTCTGTGACTGTCTCGGACTTGAGGATGGCGTTGGGCGTTCTACTGGCCTCCCTAATGCTGCATCGGGTCCTGGACTGGAGCGTGGAAGCAGTTGAGAGTTCTTCCGTGGCTACAGGGGGCGCCACTCCAGCCGCTGCTCCAGTCTGGATGTCTGTGCTGTGTCGTTGGTCCTCCTCTCCTTCAGTCCTCTCCTGCTTGACCCCAGGACCTGCAGCCTCTGCATCTGCAGACTGACACAAGGGGACGTTATTACCGGGACATGAGATGAATTGGATAACAATGTTGTAAGTCTCACAATGTCCGCTGTGGCAGATAATGTAAGCAAGTGAATAGCTGATTGGAGTCTTTCTGAAATAAACTGGCCACATTTGATGTACTGTAATTTTGATATAATACTATTACACTAACCTCTATCACAATAACGTGCTGGGTTGAGGTTCCACTCCCCTCATCAACAGTGATTGGTTGGTCATCTCTCCATGTATTGTGGCCCGCTAGCTTCACAAAGCTCCTGTGGCCTCCAGTGAGATGTCCTTCACCTGAGAGTGATTGGGGGAAAGATGTGGTTAGGTACTGTCAATGCTCAAAGGTATATTGTACACTAGTAACAGTTTTTTGACACTGTCTAGAATTGGCAAGGATATAAGGTAACACTTCTCATAACTTCGTGTTATACTATTTATAGATCGTGCTCCATGGTGGTGCTCCATGCATCACATTGTTTTCGATTATTAAATAATTGGAAATGCAGTAAATCAATCTGGTTAGAATATGATGCGTCTTTGTGCAAGATAGCTAAGTAATCTGGGTAATAGCATACTATCCAAAAATGCTGGGTAACACATCTGAACACGTGAGGAGGGAACGGAAATGTACCTCTTGCCATTCCTCTGTATCGGTCAGGGATCTTGACACTACTGGGACGACTGGCGCAGACGCGCTCCCGTGCCACCTTCAGCTCCAGTAGCTGTAATTTCCTTCGCAATGCCCTGTTTTCTTTCTGGCTTTGAGTTATTTCCAACCGAAACACTGCATAGTCGTCGTCAACGAGTTTACAGATCTCTGCCACGGCTGCATTTGCTAGCACCTCCATGATGGAGGCTATTTGAGCGTTAAAAACCATACAGTTAACGTTAGCCATTGTTCGCTAGCTAGCGTTACCTAGATAACATCTATCAACCAAGTCCTGTCTCCAACGCGAATTAAAGACTACATGGAGTATGTATGTGATGCTGTGCAGTTAAATGAGTCATATTTTGAATTCCATGGTGTTAATAATAAACGTCTAAATATAAAACGCTAACGTAAAAATTGTTCCTTGTCATTGTTTACTTCCGTTTCTACAGAAGAGAAAGGGTGTTTATTGGGAGCGTCATTGGTCAAAGGGTGTGGCTAAATGGAAAAGGGTATGCGCGCCGTTCTTTGAAATACGGTACTGCTTTACATGACACATCAAAACTTTTATTCATGATCATTATCTTCAAGCGGTCGTCACTAACTCCCACAGACAGAATTATTGCAAATCCCCGCCTTAAAAAAAAGTATCTTAAAGGAAAGGTTCACCCATTTTGAATGTTATATTGCTTTTGTGCACCTCTGGGTGATGTTCTAGCGATTCCAAGGGCCATTTCATGTTTTCATGTGCATCTGATGGAAAAGGATGCGGCAGGCAGAAATCCGACCGGTATGACGTAGGCACCGTGTTAAGTCTCTCGCTGCACTGGAAGTTAATAGGAATACGACTTTTAGATCGCGAAAACGTCTATCATACATGTCAGATTTCAATACTAGCCGATGTCATAACTCGGGGAGTGTTATGTTCTGTTAATTTACTGATGTCCCCTTTAAGGATGGAGCACCCTTGGTCATGCGCAGTGTTGTTCAATGTTATTCTGGTACTCGTACTTCGTTTTTAACTCGTTTGAGTAAATGTGAAGCTCCAGTTCAATTGCTTGTATTCAGAGTCTTTCTTATTACATAAATAAGTACTAAGTGTTAAGACACTACAAGGAGGATGTCTTCTCTCGAATGAGCTATTGGTCATATTTTGCGATATTCCTACCTCGGGAAATGTTGGGACGATTATGTCCAATTTCAAGTAACCACCTGCTGCCTTAAAGAAACGTTCAGTCATATAGAATGGTGGTTTAAAACCCACCGCTGTATATACATATTAGCCAATACCTTGCAATACAATCTTCTCTAAAAAACGCTGGGCAAAATATATACAATGTGCTCTAGAATAAGATGACCATAGATTGATTTCTAAACCAGATGAGTCCTCATGTCAGCAGATTGCCCAATGCCATGGTGTTGGATTTATTGGAATATACGGTATGGAGAACGATAGTCTGCAGGGTTACAGAAAAGGGAGTTGGGAAATTCAAGTTTGAGCTTCATCTATTAAATGTTCAGTTAATGGGAATATATTTAGGTGGTTTAACTGATTAGCCTCGTTCCCAGTAACCTTTAAAAAGTTGACGGTGCCAAATTCTTGCCAATCTATTGTTCTACTACTAACTATGATTGAGTGTGAGGAATCTTTTCCACAATGTCCGTTTCATGCATATACATTCGAATAAAGAACATTGTCACGTTTAGTGTTTCACCGTTTATTAAGTACAAAGACAAATAGAAAAAGGTCTCTCAGGAAGTATTTGAAGTATCTAAATATAGTGTAACCTACCAATCAATGTATATTGGTAGTGCTTAAGAATGTGTGGTCCAGCGACGAGAACTCTACCATCTACGGCAAAGGCCTGGGCTCCTGACAGGGACAATAGAATTATCATCACTGCATGTTACAATAGTAAAACAATCTGTTTGTCACCTTGTCAAACTGATTCTACATTGAATTTAGTCTTCGAGATGCTCTAACAAGAATGTGTATCTGTAGCTGGGGATTCGGTGCTCTTCAATTCTAAAAGGCACTACACTGTGTAGACTGTTGTGGTGGTTCATTTCTTTACTATCAAATGAGGAGAGACAAACTTATCACACAAGCCCCATTCATGGGCAACGTTAGCTAGTTAACACTATTCTTTTACATTAGGTACTTATTGAACTTCCATCCTCTCAGGCCAGGGACACAACAATGTATTAATTCATGGTTGGATCAAAATCACCAATCTGGCCAATTCTTGGCCAGTACGGAGAAAGAAGTAAAATCACAAGTCCAAACCCTTATCTCCATCCATGGATAATTTAGAAAAGTGACCATTTTAGCTAGCTAGCTACCGTAGGACAACACAACGAGATGCAACAATTCAAGTTTCTGTCAATGAAATGTGCTCTCAATGCGATTTGATAGGATGGACATCTAAATCCAAGCTGGTTTCCCTTGACACTTTTATTTGGTGCGCTAGGATCATTCAGTTGAACTCGGCTAGTTTAGCACCAATGTTGATTGGCAAATTTGTATAAATTTTTTTTTCTCAAGGGAGGCCAAATGCTCGCTGGCTTCCCTTGCCTTCAATGCTACCGGTGGCAACAATGTCATACTCGTTTGGACCAGACAGCATCAGATAGATGGCCTACACCTGGAGAGACAGAGGGGTGCTGTTTCCCTCACTCGAATGCTTTCTCCTTGTTCAAACAAGTTTTATTGAACACACACACGAATGGTGTGTAGGTATTTTGTAGAAAAGACAAGTATGCAATTATTATCTAAACATAAAAGAGCAGACAGAAACTACAAGACCCCACGAGTTATAGGTACAAAGTAAATTATATAAAATAAGACATACAGAACAAGGACAGGTAAACAGAAAGGGGGCAGATGTCACCCCCCCTTATCCCCCATTCCTCCCCCTGCTCGGGTGCCGAGGCAAGCACTTGCCGCCCAAGGGTAGATTAAAATACTACAGTGAGAGTGGATTAAAACGTACAAATTCACAGCGCCGAATGGTCGAAGCAATATTTGATGGATTTTATCAAATGTTGATAAGTTATTGTTCAGAATAATCAAATTATTTCTAAGTGTACAGTGTGTACTAATTCACTTGAGCCATAGTTTGGTAAAGGGAGCTTCCTTCCTTTTCCAAAACAACAATGAGACTGTAAGAGATTAGTTGTTTTTGGGGGTTGGTTAATCTGTTTCGGGTTTCAGACACTCCCAGTATAAGGGCACAGGGTAAGACCCAGATGCAGACATGGGAGGCAGATGGTTCGAGTCTCTGATATTTATTATAATCCAAGGGGCAGGCAAGAGATGTTTGTGGACAGGCAAAAGATCATACGGTCAGAGTCCAGGAAATACTGAGTGGCTGGCAGAAGGGTCAGGCAGGCGGGTTCAGAGTCAAGGCAGGCAAGGGTCAAAACCAGGAGGACTAGCAAAAACAGAGAAAAGGAAAAAGCAGGTTGACTTTACAAAACAAGACGAACTGGCAACAGACAAATAGGAAACACAGGAATAAGTACCAGGGGACTAATGGGAAAACAGGTGACACCTGGAGACAGGTGGAAACAATCACAAAGACAGATGAAACAGATCAGGGCCTGACACCCAGGATGATCAGAAACGGGACTGGGTCAATAGAAAGTCTCCAGAACTTCAGAGAAGATCCTAAAAATTCCACACTAATAACCATACAAGTTAGAGCATAGGGCAAAGCGGTGGAGTAGTGTACGCTGCACAGCATGACATTTATCACACATAGGGGATGAATCAGGAAATATCAAATACAGCTTCGTTTTGGAATAGTGTAATACCTTGAATTGTATGAGACGATGTCTGGAGTTAGCTTGGAGTATAGCCACTATCTTCCCAGTCTGCCACAGAAATGTAAGTCCCTAGCTCTTCCTCCCATTTTGCCATAATGGCATCTGTAGAAGGTGTGCTGACAGATTGAAAAGCGTCATATAGACCAAGATATCAGTTTGTCTGAGGTGGGGCATATTTTTATGCATCCGTCAAATATGGAAGGTTTAGCATTCCCAAATGTCGGAAGATGCTTTCTAACATAGTCTCTAATCTGTAGGTATCTGAAAAAGTGAGTTCTGGGAAGATAATATGTTTCCCTCAGCAAATGAAACGAGGCAAAGGTCTCTTCTACATATAGATCCCCTATGGTATTGATCCCAAGCTCTCCCCATCGCTTTAAGGTGTTGTCAAGGTTAGAGGGGGCAAAGGAGGGATTCCTGGCAACAAGAAGCATGAATGATATTGGTATAAGGTCAAAGTAGACTTTAATTTGCTTCCAGATTCAGACTGTGCTATGTATAATAGGATTGTTACTATAAAGTGACATCTCCAACTTGACAGGCGACAAAATCACAGCACCAATAGAGAAAGGGTGGCAGTCCTCACGCTCCATACTAAGTGAACTGGGAGTGCGTCATCCAGCCAAAACGTAACAGCATGGAGGTTAGCGGCCCAATAGTAAAATATAACATTTGGGAGAGACAATCCTCCTTCCAGCTTAGATTTACCATAATGTTTTTTTTACCTATCCTGTGTGTTTTAGAATCCCAGATGAATGGATTGATAATTGAGTCCAGTTGTTTATGAAAGGACTTAGGTATGAATACTGGGATGTTCTGGAATAGGTAAAGCAGTTGTTGGAGGAAGAACTTTAAAAAATATTTTAAAAAAATTTCTCCCCAATTTCGTGGTGTCCAATTGGTAGTAGTTCCTGTCTTGTCTCGTCGCTGCAACTCCCGTACGGACTCGGGAGAGACGAAGGTCGAGAGCCGTGCGTGCTCCGAAACACAACCCAACCTAGCCGCACTGCTTCTTAACACAACGCACAACAGTGCCTTAGAGAACTGCGCCACCCGGGAGGCCTTTAAGAAGGTATTTAACCACTAGTTGTGATTTTAAAAAAACGTCGCAACATATAGGTAGGTATATGGGCTAGACTACATGAGGTGTGTGACTCATTTGAAAAAGTTGCAAAAAAAAAAAGCCAATTTTAATGGCATTAATTCTTCCGAGCAAAGGAGAGTTCTCCAAAATGTTATGTTTGCCTTGAGTTTTTGCATCAGAGAGGGGAAATTCTATTTGAATAGTGAGTATTGTTTGGTATCTACAATTCCTAGATAACTTAAATGGAAGAAGTTCTAGCAAAGAGGTGTTTTGAAAACGTACGGGCATTTTGGAATGCCGTCGTTGTAAATAACTGACTTGCCTAGCTAAATAAAGGTTAAATATTCACTCTTGTTCCAATTTATTCTGTATCCTGAGAAGGTACCAAACAAATTAATAAAATCAAGAATATCTGGGATACTAGATTGGGGTTCTGTTACATAGAGGAGAATGTCATCTGCGTATAGGGTAATCTTATTTGGAGTATCTTTAGTATCATAGCCGTGTATTGCTGCATGAGATCTGATCGCCTGAGCGAGAGGTTCAATGATTAGAGAAAAGCAGAGGTGACAGCGCACAACCTTGCCTTGTGGATGCTTTCTCCTGTCAGGTACATTCAGCCTCTTGCAAATTGAAGGAACATTTATGAAACAGAGAGACGAAAAAAGAAAAAAAATTGGTAAAAGAAAAAAACCTCCGTAAATTTTTTGGGGGAAGCCTGGCTTCCCTTGGCATACATGAATACATGCCACTGTTTGTCAGTATGAATGCAATTAGTGAGTACTGCCTTGATGACTATTAGCTTAACAATACTTGTCATATGGAACGACATGCTAGTAATAAACCTATCTGCTCCGGTATACTTGTTGGAACTAGCTAGCTACATTTCTAAGGTTGCTGTTCTCTAAGTAAAGTGGAAAGAGTGGAAATGCATGTCCTCGATGAGTGAAGTCAAGTGAGGTCAGGTGAGACCATTCTAGCCAATGAGAGGGTAAATACATGTGTGATCAACAGGCACAACTAAGTTGTTTTTCTCAAAGTTGCCAGAATGCCACTTACATCATTACATTTGTTGCAGCCTACACATTAGGAATCTTATATTCAATCAAATAAGAATAGCGTAATTCAACACTCCCTCATAGACCTCCATACAAAAAAGGGCTTGTCTCATACGGACAGACTTTGGACGGAGTAAATCCTCTGGCTTCCCCTCTTCCTCTCTCTTCCTCTCTGACTTTACCCATAGCAGTTTGTCGGACAGGGATCTCTCGAGCTGTCACCAGCTGTGTTTACTACCTTTCCATATGGAGAACGTGATTGGCAGACGTGATCAGGAGAGATGGTAAATGGATAGTACACCAGTTTTGACTGGTTTGCTGTTTAGTACTTGGCAGCATTTGCCTGTCCAGCAACAGAACATAAAAGTAAGTATTTTGAAAAAATGTGCACGAGTTGACATGGCCAATAAATGGAAATGTGTTCAGAATAAATAAATATACACAATATGGAAAAACCAGCACCTCCCTCACCAAGGACCGATCGTCTCGAAAATTCAAGCAGATATGATGCTTCGGCCCACTACCTAGGTTCGAAGGAAGCCAAGGAAACAAAGGCGAATTTGAATTCCAAGCAATAAGCAAGCAAATAAAAAGTAAACACATCGAAAGGACAACATGATTTCTCATTAATTAACACATTTGATCACCTGTTTTTAGTACATAAAGGACCAGGTGCCACCTGATTATGCAAAATAATGTTGGGGGGTAGGGGGTGTTATAAAAAAGAGGGACATTATATTTGTTATGAATAGAACAAAATAAAACCTAATTCAGATGGGAAATAGTGTTACACTTTCATAAGTGTTTTGGATATGCCAGCACACCAAACAACATGTCTGTATCATGTGAGTGTATCCAGATACTCAACTGATGGATTTAATAATCCCAAAAACACACATTCTTACCCAAGGACACTTCACATAACTATAGTATTTCAGCTAAAGAATGGTTCACAGATATCCCCTGTGTACATCTCAATCTACACTGCTACGATTTCTCCCCATTGTGGACACTCCTAGGTCTGATGAGGTTACTCGGGAAGGAGAAGCTCTTGTAACATCAGCTCCGTTTATACCTGGTTCTAACTTGCGTCCTTTGTCCTGATCTTGTCCACATTCTGATTGTGCCCACATTTGTAAGACCGGTGTAGACAATCAAAAGGTGGCAGGTGGCGCCATTGACTGATTACATCAATATGTGATAGCCTATAGTTCATACTCCCAATGGCACAAATGAATGAAACTCATGCAAGTTGGTGGCCCTTGATTATGTCCCCAATGTCAATGTCATGGGGATTATCTGATTTGCCCAATCAGACAATCTCTCACCTGAGCCGCCACAGCCATCCTTTACTGTCCATGCTTTGTCCATTTGATCTGTGCAGCAGCAACATGTTCTCTCTGCTATTGCACGGCAGCTGGGAACCGGAGCACCAAGTCTAGGTCCAAAAGGCTTCTTAACAGATTCACAGCTTCTACCAAGCAATAAGACTCCTGAACAGCTAATCAAATGGCTACCCAGACTATTTGTATTGTCCCCCCACCCCCTCTTATGCTGTTGCTACTCTGTTTATTATCATACACTTTAACTCCCGGTACCCCTGTATATAGCCTCGCTATTGTTATTTTACTGCTGCTGTTTAATTATTTGTTACTATTATTTTCTATATTTATAACGACTTTACTTTGTATAAATCAGCATAAATCTTCATAGGCTTAATGCCATAGAAACGTAGGGAGGTACAGTTTATTTTATTTTATTTCACCATTATATAACCAGGTAGGCCAGTTGAGAACAAGTTCTCATTTACATCTGCGACCTGGCCAAGATAAAGTAAAGCAGTGCTGCAAAAAACAACTACACAGAGTTACACATGGGAGAAAACAAAAGTATAGTCAATAACATCCAATGGAGAAATCTATATACATTGTGTGCAAATGGAGTAAGGAGGTAAGGCAATAAATAGGCCATAGTAGCAAAGTTATTACAATTGAGCAAATTAACACTGGAGTGATAGAATAGCAAAAAAAGTAAATAAAAACAATATGGGGATGAGGTAGAAGGTTGGATGGGCTATTTACAGATGGGCTGTGTACAGCTGCAGCGATCGGTAAGCTGCTCTGATAGCTGATGTTTAAAGTTAGTGAGGGAGATATAAGTGTCCAACTTCAGCGATTTTTGCAATTCGTTCCAGTCATTGGCAACCGAGAACTGGAAGGAAAGGTGGCCAAAGGAGGTGTTGGCTTTGGGGATGACCTGTGAAATATACCTGCTGGAGTGCATGCTACAGGTGGGTGTTGCTATGGTGACCGGTGAGCTGAGATAAGGCTTCACCTAGCAAAGACTTATAGATGACCTGGAGCCAGTGGGTTTGGCGACAAATATGTAGCGAGGGCCATCCGACGAGAGCATACAGGTCGCAGTGGTGGGTGGTACATGGGGCTTTGGTGACAAAACGGATGGCACTGTGATAGACTGCATCCAGTTTGCTGAGTAGAGTGCTGGAGGCTATTTTGTAGATGACATCGCCGAAGATCGGTAGGATAGTCAGTTTTACGAGGGTATGTTTGGCAGAGTGGGTGAATGAGGCTTTGTTGCGAAATAGGAAGCCAATTCTAGATTTAATTTTGGATTGGAGATGCTTAATGTCAGTCTGGAAGGAGAGTTTACAGTCTAGCCAGACACCTAAGTATTTGTAGTTGTCCACAAATTCTAAGTCAGAACCGTCCAGTGTATTGATGCTAGTTCGGGCGGACGGTTGTGGGCAGCGATCGGTTGAAGAGCATGCATTTGGTTTTACTAGCACTTAGGAGCAGTTGGAGGCCACGGAAGGAGTGTTGTATGGCATTGAAGCTCGTTTGGAGGTTTGTTAACACAGTGTCCAAAGAAGGGCCAGATGTATACAGAATGGTGTCATCTGCGTAGAGGTGGATCAAGGAAGCACCCGCAGCAAGAGCGACATCGTTGATATATACAGAGAAAAGAGTCGGCCCGAGAATTGAACCCTGTGGTACCCCCATAGAGACTGCCAGAGGTCCGGACAACAGCCCCTCCAATTTGACACACTGAATTCTGAGAAGTAGTTGGTGAACCAGGTGAAGAAGTCATTTGAGAAACCAAGGCTATTGAGTCTGCCGATAAGAATACGGTGATTGACAAAAGCCTTGGCCAGGTTGATGAAGACGTCTGCACAGTACTGGTCTTTTATCGATGGCGGTTATGATATCATTTAGTACCTTGAGCGTGGCTGAGGTGCACCCGTGTCCTTCTCAGAAACCGGATTGCACAGCGGAGAAGGTATGGTGGGATTCGAAATGGTCAGTGATCTGTTTGATAACCTCTGGGATAGGGGGCAGTATTTTCACGTCCGGATGAAAAGCGTGCCCAAAGTAACTCCCTGCTACTCAGGCCCAGAAGCTAGGATATGCATATAATTAGTAGATCTGGATAGAAAACACTCTGAAGTTTCTAAAACTGTTTGAATAATGTCTGTGAGTATAACAGAACTGATTTGGCAGGCAAAACCCCGAGCATAATCCATCCAGGGAATTTTTGTTTTGAGGTCAATCTGTTTTCCATTAGGTTTCTATGGCAAGCCCGTTTCAATAGAAATATGCTTGCAGTTCTTATGGCTTCCACTAGATGTCAACAGTCTTTAGAAATTGGTTGATGTTTTTCCTTTGAGTAATGAAGAAGTAGCCCTTTCCTTTCTGGGAGTCGAGCGAAGTGGACTCTTTTGTTTGGGGAGCGCGACCTGAAGCTCGCTCCACTTTGATTTTATCCGCTATTGAAAACAGTTTATCCCGTCTTAAATTTTAGCATATTTTTACTTTTTAAAATACCTAAAGTTGGATTAGGAAAGTTGTTTGAAATGTTTGGACTAAGATTACAGGTAATTTATTAGATCATTTGTAGTCATGTTGCGCGAGTTGGAATCTGTGTTTTTCTGAATCAAACGCACCAAATAAATTGACATTTTGGGGATATAACGACGGAATTAATCGAAACAAAAGGACCATTTGTGATGTTTATGGGACATATTGGAGTGCACATAGAAGATCTTCAAAGGTTCAGGCATGAATTATATTGTTATTTCTTAGTTTTGTGTTGCGCCTGGCGGGTTGAAATATGATTGTCATGTGTTTGTATGATGGGGTGCTGTCCTCAGATAATGGCATGGTTTGCTTTCGCCGTAAAGCCTTTTTGAAATCTGACACGGTGGCTGGATTAACAAGAAGTTAAGCTTTATTTTGGTGTATTGCTCTTGTGATTGTATGAAAGTTAAATATTTCTAATAATTTAATTTGAATTTGGCACTCTGCCATTTCACCGGATGTTGTCAAATTGATCCTGCTAACGGGATTTGATTCGAAATGGTCAGTGATCTGTTTGACTTGGCTTTCGAAGACTTTAGAAAGGCAGGGCAGGATGGATATAGGTCTAACCGTTTGTAACAGTTCTTTCTCTTTATATCAATATAATCATAATCCTATAAAGAGATATTAACGTCCTTCTCATGTAAATAATTATAAGGTCTAATACCGGTAACATTGTTATATTCGACATAAATCAGTCTGATGAATGCAAAGAAGTGTTGCGAATTTATATCTTGATAAATCCAAAGCATCAAAGGAACATTGTCCATAAATCAAAACCAACATTTTAGGGAATTTTATGAAACAAAATATACATATTAAAGCCACTAAATACAGGTTTTTAAATCACAACAAGCTCGACTTGAAATATGAAAATGTAAATACCCTGCGCATTAAACTGTTGACCACAAATGCAAACTGTCAGATCAATCCTAAACATAATGCATTGAAATATATGGCATGCAATCAAAGGAATTACTTACAATCATCAAAGAAGCATACATTTTTATTTAGTTCTTTCGGGGTGACAGGTTTAGCCTAACAGAAATCTAGATTTTGCTGTTTTGAAGCAAGCACGGTCATCCTCAGCATCAACGACAATTGGCTGGTGTGGGTCTTTCTCAAACACTCTTGTGGAGCTGTGCTTGGCCTGAAGGTGCTTTTTGATATTTTAAGTTGGCAGTTTTTATTATGTGAAAAAACCTTTTATTCTACCAATTCAAAATAAATGTGAACACTTCCACGATGTTCCACAGCAATTGTCTCTGCACCTTGCTAGCTTCCCACCACAACGTTCTTGAAGAAACAGGAAGTGTGTGAACTTAGGGAAAGGATTTAAAAAAAATTGGGCCCAAAAAAGAAAACAACAAAGAAAAAAGTAATTAGTTGAAAAAAGTAACTAATTGAAAAAAGTAACTAATTAACAGATGACTTCAGTTGAAAAACTACTGCGTTAAGTTACTCTTTACAACAAAAAAGTAATTTGAGTACTCTACACCCAACACTGCTGAGGAATCACTTTAACATTAGGCTGCAGCACCCATCTCTCGCAACATGCACTGTTGCCTTCACCATAAATCATATGCACACAGTCAATCACACATTGTCTGCACATGCATACCCATGTTTATCCTGCTTATATGAAATAATCAGGACAGTGCATCATCATATGCAGTGTCACCAAAAGGTCCTTCCCTCCTGTTCATAAAAAGGAAAAGTGCCATTTGGAGTTTCATCCTGCTAGACAATTTAATCCTTCACCTCAGCCATATGTCAGACGGAGCTTCAATTTAGTCCTTCACTCTAGCTACCATGATTGTACAGCAATACACAACACCCCAAAAGTTGCGAAAAGAGCTCTCTTATGACATAAACATAGATAGTCATGCAGCACTCACAACCCAGGAATATATGAAGGAAACACACTTATCAATGCTTTCCACACCAAACAGTTATCCGATTCACTTCAGTTCTTTGCCAAATTGGTGGGGTCACACAGAGACAAGTGTGGTCACTACTTTTAACATTAACTTTACAAGTGAGGTGCGACAATATCAAATCCATCTAATTCTAAATTAAAAGGATAGAGCACTCACCTCTTTTGTCACGTGTCCTCCGGTGATGAGAAGCCCACCCTGCTCGCAGCGCCAATGTTATGAATTGAAAACTGGTCAGTTTGGAGAAATGCTAGATGTAAAATATAAGGTGAACAACTTCTACATTTTAAAGGTCTAATAAACAAAAACAGACATATGGGGAAGACAGACACTTTCTTCTAAGAGGTTAGCAGAAAATCTCCTCCCCCTCCAGTGGGGAGGAAGGACCTAAATATTCTTGCCGTTTGCTGTTCCACCCTCTGTGCCTGGTGCCAAAGCATTAAATCAAGGCAGATACCTTGGGGTTGAATATACTATACATTTGAAACATCTTAAATCGCTTAATAACGACACCCATGGCCGGTTTTAAAGCTCAGGGGCCCAGATACCAGTTACTGAGACCTGCTTTACGGTGACATCTGGCCTTACAGAGGGTACCTGGAGGCCAAATTCCAATAGGGAATACTCATCATAAAATAGCATTCTAACACACAGAAATATGATATTATAAAATGTTAACCACAGTCAAGCCCATCTCTAACACAGTGAGTTTTTCCTAGCCACCGTGCTTCTACATCTGCATTGCTTGCTGTTTGGGTTTTAGGCTGCGTTTCTGTAGAGCACTTTATGACATCTGCTGATGTAAAAAGGGCTTTATAAAAACATGTCTTGATTCAAGTACCTACGAATATGGAGCCATTGGAGTTTATTATTTAAATGTCATGATTCAAGAATTAAGTTCAATGTTTTGGTTCCACTGAGATAGGGGAAGCTCAGTCCCTGCAATGATACAAACATAACCTAGTCAGTCAGCACAGAGTCAATTTTGTATTTAATTTAAACAAAATGGTCATACACTCACATTAAATTTAGCACAATAACTTTTCTCACTATGGTAACAAACTTTTCTGTAAATCTGGTACCCTCGCATTTATCAAATTCATTTTAGAATACTTTGGAAAATATTCAACATGACAATACACACATCTTCACTACTTTGTCACTCATACTCTATACATGGGCGGTGTGCATTTTCTGCTGGTGTATCCTGAGGTAGCCCCTCTCTGAGAACCTCTTCCCGCACTGAATACAGGCGAACGGCTTCTCTCCAGTGTGGATCTTCAGGTGCCTCTTCAGATGGGGCTGGTGGGAGAACTTCTTCTCACACTGGGGGCAGCTGTAGGGTTTCTCCCCTGTGTGGACCCTCTGGTGCCTCTTCAGGTTGGACGAGTCTGAGAAACTGGCCCGGCACAGGTGGCAGCCGAACGGTTTCTCCCCCGTATGCATCCTCTGGTGGATCGCCACCTGTTTGGGGAAACTGAATACTTTCCCACAGAACGAACACGAGAAGCGCTTCTCTTTGGCGCTGAAACCTTTACTGATTCCGTCACTACTAATGTCATTTGTCAATGGTCTTGTGTAGCCATTTAGTGTTGAGGCACTGGCATTGTCTGAGGTCTGGTTTAACATTAGGGGAGTGTGAGGAGGACAAAGACCAGGGAGTGTCTGTGTTGTCGCAGGGTCCATGTTCCAGTTGATAGATCCTAAAGAAGGCAGGCTGAAGGCAGCACCTGTTAGGGGGTTAACCTGAGGCGTCATCATTCTCTCTGGATCACAACTATAGGAGCAGGATGGAGCATCGCTAACCAAGTCTATGTCTGTTCTCTCCAGCTGCATATGGACACCTCCCCGCCCCCCCAGACCAAATCTATGTCTCATCCTGGTTTCAGACAATCTGTTGTCATGGAGAATACGTTTGGTTGTTGTTTTGTGTTCGATTGTCTTTTTCTGGTTGTGGTTAACAGTGTTGTCCCGCAGCCTAGAGTTGAGGACACTGTCCCATCCACTGTCCTCCACTATGTCGCCTCTGGTCCTGGCCTGGTCAGTGATGTTGGCTGCACCCGTCTGGGAATCCAAGATGGCCGCCCAGTCTTCCCTGTCATCCTCCAGCCAACCACCTGCAGGAAGAGGTTACAAACATGACACAGAAAACTGTACATATAGAGTTTTTTTTCTTCTCAATTATCTGGTCAAGTTTATACATTGTGTTTTTGTATTTAAACACAAGTTGTATTGATTACATTTTATAAATGAAGAAAAAGTAATAGCCAGGTGCATCACTATTCCCATTGAAGATCTATTACTGTATGTAGGCTATATGTATTTCTCCCTTACCTTGCTCCCCCATCTTTAGTCCACTTAGCAGGTCAATGCTCTCTGGTCGGTCCTCTATGGTCTCCTCTTTGATGAGCAGCAGATCAGGCTTCCAATCCTCCATGTCTACTGACTGAAAGAGATACAGAGCAGGTTGGGCAATGAAGGATTGCTATGAGTATTATGCAAAAATTTTAGTTGATTTGATACTATGCAAACGTTATTACATTGTGTTACTAGACACTCTATAATGGTTTGATAATGTAAAGGCATTTTCCTACATTTTAATTGTAACCTGGACCATATCCACCTAGCGTCTCAGAGTAGAAGTGCTGATTGAGGATCAGGTCCCCACTTGCCTACATATTGTAGTCTTATTCATTATGATCTTAAAGGCTAAACTGATCAGCAGATCAGATCAGTAGTCCTACTCTGACAGGCTTTGCTTTCTAATACCATTCAGACCTCAGGTGGAGGTGTAGTCTGATTGTCCTCCATGACCATGGTTCCCTCAGGATTCCCCAGACCCTCCTCACACCCCTCCTCCTTCATCAGCAGCACCTCTGGACCCGCCTCCTCCTGGAAGTGACAGGTGAAACAGATTACACAGACATACCTGAGGGAGTGTACGTACACACACACACAGAGAGATAAAACACACTTTAAACATTAATTGGCCATACTTGCAAACATAAGCAACTATTTACATTTAAAACAGTTTATCCGGCTCAAAATGCGTACCAGCCATTTAAAAACTGATTTATTTGCACGTGACAGAACGCTAAATTGTCGTACACGTTGGCCCTATGCTAACATCACAAGGTGGCAGTGATTATATCCAGGAACAAGTTCACTTAAAGTTAGTCTGCTATCGCTTTAGCAGTGTGTGCTGCCTAGAAGTGATGGTGATAATGGTTGCCTACATGACTGCTACTAGACAAATCCATAAGGATCTGTTTTCTTCTTACGATGTAAGATCAACTGACCTTATTTCTATTTGATCCATAAAAGCACATGGATGTGTGTGAAACAGATAAACAAAAATGTGGGATTTTGTCCTATACACAAAAATGTGAAAATGTTATCTAACGGTAATAGCTAGTAGCCTTGTCAAGGATGCATCAATGCAATATTGGCATACAACGTTTTGCTACAGAACAACGGAAGAAAAGCACATTTTGAACTATTGAATTTGACCGATTTTAAGAAATGCCATTGGTTGGGGCAGAGGCATCATGTCCATAGAGCCCCAAGGTGGAGGTGTCATAAAACCCATAAAACCTAGCGGTCAAACTGCGAAATGGTTCTAATCATTTTTCCACCATAGGGGTTTTTAGAAACACTTAAAATAAGGGCTGTGTTTTGATAACCATGTAAATGTCTCTCGGACAATATATTCCTCACTATTTACTCTCAATTTCGAAAATGCTAATTAGCATCAAAGTAGACATTATGCAAGACTACAAATCCCTGCAAACTCCTGCACGTCATCTCTAGCTGACACCTTTGCTAACCGGTATTGTGTCAATTTACTTGTACAAGACGGATCAAAATTGTCCATTTAAAGAAATGTAGCCAATTTATTCATGACTAAATATAGCTAACATTAATCCAGAGAATCTTACCTTTGCCTCGATTTGGTAGTCTGGTCCAGATCATCATGGCATTTGCAGTAATTTATGATAGCCACATTAACAGCTAATTAGCATTTCATTTTTGGGGGGGTAAATACAGGCGAATATAAATTGATAAAGTTACCTTGTCCTAGAGAGATTTACACGGTTATCAAAAGGTCACACCAGGGTAAACCTACACGAATACATCCCTTATTTTAAGTTTCAAAAATCCCCTTTGGGAAAAATGAATGGTGGAAAAAACGATTGGAACCATTTCCTTGTTGGACCTCCAGGTTTTATGGGTATTATGACTCATATTGTGGTCTATAGGGGGCACAGTCAGGAGGATTCAGAAGACTCAAGAGTTAAGCTTAGATATTAGGGCCGGGATGATAACAGTATCGCAACATTGTTTTTCATGGCAAAAATGAAAACACGAAGCGGACAAAACTCTTTGGCCCTTTAAAAACCTGCTGTATGTAAAACAGTGTGTGTTATGGAAAATAAATCAATGTGAGTCTGGATGAAAACACAATGATGTTTGTTTTCAATATTAGGACTGTTTTCCTCAAAGTTAAATCTGCTTCGTGTTTTGTTTCCTTGCCACGACACAAACGAATATCGCGATTAGATATACAGAAAAAGACATAAATATGATGTTGGGGGTGAAAATAAGTCCGCAATGATAAGTAAAAATCAGACAAACCTGACTAAACTATGTTGATGTGTACAGTAGGTGTTAGTGTGTGGGTATGTGTAGGTATATTTAGTAAGTGTATAATGGTTATAAAGCGCTGTCTGGTGTATGCAGAATAGGGTGAGATCAGATGTGATGTATACTAAAGAGAGACTCAATGAAAGTCTTGGAATGAAAAGTCCCATTTTGTGTTTATTAAACAAGTTTTAAATACGACATATGAAAACCACACATACACGTCTCAACTAAAAAGCAGAATGAACTTGACAAACTACATTCATTTTCTCATTAAAAGGTGTCATGGGAAAACAATTAAGTAGTTGAATGGAAGTAATGAAACAGGCATTTGTGATCATCATATAGGCTACGCAGTACAAACACAATTTGAAACAGACTTCAGGCTTATACTGTACACTAAGTATACAAAACATTAAGAACACCTGCTCTTTCTATGACAGACTGATCAGGTGGGGGGGGTTCCTAATGTTTGGTATACTCATGCCTTACACAGTGCTTTCAGAAAGTATTTATAGCCCTGGACTTATTCCACATGTCGATGCCAAGCATACCATGATGCAGCCACCACCATGCTTTAAAAAAATATGAAGAGTGGTACTCAGTGATGTGTTGTGTTTGCCCCAAACATAAGGCTTTGTATTCAGGACATAGAGTTCATTTCTTTGGCATATTTTTTTCAGTTTTACTTTAGTGCCTTATTGTAAACAGGATGCATGTTTTGGAATATTTTTTATTCTGTACAGGCTTCCTTCTTTTCACTCTGTCATTTAGGTTAGTACTGTGGAGTAATTACAATGGTGCTGATCCATCCTCGGTTTTCTCCTATCACAGCTATTAAACTCTAACTGTTTTAAAGTCACCATTGGCATGGTGAAATCCCTGAGCAGGTTTCCTTCCTCTCCGGCAACAGAGTTAGGAAGGACGTCTGTATCTTTGTAGTGACTGGGTATATTGATACACCATCCAAAGTGTAATTAATAGTCACCATGCTCAAAGGGATATTCAATGCCTGCTTTTTTTTTTTACCCATCTACTTATAGGTGCCCTTCTTTGTGAGGCATTGGAAAACCTCCCTGGTCTTATATATACAGTGCATTCGGAAAGTATTCAGACCTTAAAAAGTTTTTTTCGCTCATCAATCTGACAAAGCATACGCAGGGTAAAATTTTTTGCCAAAGTATTACAAATAAAAAACTGAAATATCACATTTACATAAGTATTCAGACCATTTACTCAGTACTTTGTTGAAGCACCTTTGGCAGCGATTACAGCCTTGAGTCTTCTTGGGTATGATGCTACAAGCCTGGCATACCTGTATTTGGGGAGTTTCTCCTATTCTTCTCTGCAGATCATCTCAAGCTCTGTCAGATTGGATGGGGAGCGTTGCTGTACAGCTATTTTCAGGTCTCTCCAGAGATGTCAGATTGGGTTCAAGTCCGGGCTCTGACTGGGCCACACAATGACATTGAGATTTGTCCTGAAGCCACTCCTGCGTTGTCTTGGCTGTGTACTTAGAGTCATTGTCCTGTTGGAAGGTAAACTTTTGCCCCAGTCTGTCGTCCTGAGCACTCTGGAGCAGGTTTTCACCAAGGATCTCTCTGTACCTTGCTCTGTTCATCTTTCCCTCAATCCTGACTAGTCTCCCAGTCCCTGCTTCTGAAAACCATCCCCACAGCATGATGATGCCACCACCATGCATAACCGTAGGGATGGTGCCAGGTTTCCTCCAGACACGATGCTTGACATTCAGGCCAGAGAGTTCAATCTTGGTTTCATCAGACCAGAAAATCTTGTTCCTCATGGTGTGAGAGTCCTTTAGCTGCCTTTTGGCAAACTCCAAGCGGGCTGTCATGTGCCTACCATAAAGGTGTAATTGGTGGAGTGCTGCAGAGATGTTTGTCCTTCTGGAAGGTTCTCCCATCTCCACAGAAGAACTCTGGAGCTCTGTCAGTGACCATCGGGTCCTTGGTCACCTCCCTAACGAAGGCCCTTCTCCCCTGATTGCTCAGTTTGGCTGGGCGGCCAGCTCTTGGAAGAGTCTTGATGGTTCCAAGCTTCTCCCATTTAAGATTGATCGTAACACTGTGTTCTTGGGGACCTTCAATGCTGCAGAAATGTTTTGGTACCCACCTTCCCCAGATCTGTACCTCGACACAATCCTGTCTCGGATCTCTACGGACAATTCCTTGGACCTCATGGCTTGGTTTTTGCTCTGACATGCACTGCATCTCAAGGATGATCAATGGAAACAGGATGGACCTGGGCTCAATTTCAAGTCTCGTAGCAAAGGGTTGGAATACCAATGTAAATAAGGTATTTGTTTTTTATTTTGAATAAATTTACAACAATTTCTAAAAACCTGTTTTCGCTTTGGGGTCTGAATACTTTCCCGAATGCACTGTGTGTGAATGTATATATGTGACCTGTTTCAGGAAACTAGGCGTATGTCGCAAGTCACGACTTCAAAGGAGATCCATTAAGTACATTTTTTTTTTTAAATACGTTTTTTTTGCAGAAATGCCTTCTGGAACATGTGAACTTTAATTTGCCTTAATAACAAACTTGTATGGCATCTGTAAATACGAATAAAATTGTTAAATTACAAGCCTTGTTGGTTAAGCCACAGAAAGACAGCAACCTTCAAACAAGCCATGATTGGCTGAGATAATGAGTGGGATGGACATGCCGAGAGAGGAGTTCGGATTAGTCTGCCATATAGAGGGCTTCTGTCTATTTGAGCTGGTCAGTCTGTGTTGGTAATCCTGTCGAACGCGGCTTTTATAAAAATGTGTAGTGGAGCTGCATAAGTCTTGCTCTCCACTTTCTGAAGGATTGAGTTTTTATACTACACTGCTCTAAAAAATAAAGGGAACACTAAAATAGCACATCCTAAATCTGAATGAATGAAATATTCTTATTAAATACTTTTTTCTTTACATAGTTGAATGTGCTGACAACAAAATCACACAAACATTATCAATGGAAATCAAATTTATCAACCCATGGAGGTCTGGATTTGGAGTCACACTCAAAATTAAAGTGGAAAACCACATTACAGGCTGATCCAACTTTGATGTAATGTCCTTAAAATAAGTCAAAATGAGGCTCCTCTTGTAGGAACTGCTGACACACTCAAGCCACATGAGGTCTAGCATTGTCTTGCATTAGGAGGAACCCAGGAGGAACCCAGGGCCAACGGGACCAGCATATGGTCTCACAGGGGGTCTGAGGATCTCATCTCGGTACCTAATGGCAGTCAGGCTACCTCTGGCGAGCACATGGAGGGCTGTGCGGCCCCCCAAAGAAATGCCACCCCACACCATGACTGACCCACCGCCAAACCGGTCATGCTGGAGGATGTTGCAGGCAGCAGAACGTTCTCCACGGCGCCTCCAGACTCTGTCACGTCTGTCACATGTGCTCAGTGTGAACCTGCTTTCATCTGTGAAGAGCACAGGGCGCCAGTGGCGAATTTGCCAATCTTGGTGTTCTCTGGCAAATGCTGTTGGGCTGGTGTTGGGCTGTAAGCACAACCCCCACCTGTGGACGTCGGGCCCTCATACCACCCTCACGGAGTCTGTTTCTGACCGTTTGAGCAGACACATGCACATTTGTGGCCTGCTGGAGGTCATTTTGCAGGGCTCTGGCAGTGCTCCTCCTGCTCCTCCTTGCACAAAGGCGGAGGTAGCGGTCCTGCTGCTGGGTTGTTGCCCTCCTACGGCCTCCTCCACGTCTCCTGATGTACTGGCCTGTCTCCTGGTAGCGCCTCCATGCTCTGGACACTACGCTGACAGACACAGCAAACCTTGCCACAGCTCGCATTGACATTTATTGTCAATCAGTGTTGCTTCCTAAGTGGACAGTTTGATTTCACAGAAGTGTGATTGACTTGGAGTTACATTGTGTTGTTTAAGTGTTCCCTTTATTTTTTTGAGCAGTGTATATATACACGTTTTCCTTTTTGTATTTAAAACAATAGAATACAGACAACACAAATTGCCGCTCCCAGAGGGTGGTTTCGCACTCACCGGCCCGAGATGCTGGCAAGGCAAAACATACAGTAATCCCATCCCCATCCCTGATTGCAGGACCTCAAACATTTACACTGTCAATTTGTGTATATACTTATTCCAACAACACTCAAATCGGTTCTTTAAATTCACTGCTCATATGAGGGACCTTGCAGACAGTTGTGTATGTGTGGGGTACAGAGATGAGATTGTCGTTAAAAAAAATAGTGTTAAACACTATTATTGCACACGGAGTGACTCCATGCAATTTATGTGATTTGTTAAGCAGATTTTTACTCCTGAACTTATTAGGCTTGTCATAACAAAGGGGTGGAATACTTATTAACTCAAGAACTTCCAGCTTTTCATTTATTAATTTGTAAAAAATTCTAAAAACATAATTCCACTTTGACATTATGGTGTATTGTGTGTAGGCCAGTGCCACAAAATCTCAATTTAATCCATTTTAAATTCAGGCTGTAACACAACAAAACGTGGAAAAAGTCAAAGGGTGTGAATACTGAATGCACTGTATCCCACAATGTCTGGGCTTTGCACTACAGCGATCTTAGTTGTAGAAATTGGCCCACTTACTTTGTGCATTCGCTGAGTCTACCTTTAACGCAGGGTTTAATTTATAAAAATAATCTCAATGTAATCCATTTTAAATTCAGGCTGTAACACAACAAAATTTGGAGAAAGTCAAGGGATGTGAAAACTTTCTGAAGGCATTGTATATCACACAATGTCTGGATGCAATATTCTACCCAGGAATATTCAACACTGAAATATATTACTCTCGTTATTCCAAATGAATCTGTGGATTTTTTCAGCTGACAAAAATGAATCTGACTTTATTATAAACGTCAGAAGCTATCGAGTGGAATGGTGACTTTCTATGTTATAGAGTGAAATGTTTTTTCTGCTGGTGTATCTTGAGGTATCTCCTCTCTGAGAACCTCTTCCCGCAGTGATTACAGGCAAATGGCCTTTCTCCTGTGTGGACCCTCTGGTGCCTCTTCAGGTCACCAGCCTGAGCAAAGCGCATTTGACACTGGGTACAGCTGAAGGGTTTCACCCCTGTGTGGACCCTCTGGTGCCTCTTCAGGGTGCTAGCCTGGGCGAAGCGCATGTTACACTGGGTACAGCTGTAGGGTTTCACCCCTGTGTGGATCCTCTGGTGGATCTCAACCTTCTGGAGGCAGCTAAAGCCTTTGTTACAGAACATGCAGAGGAACCGTTTCTCTTTACTATTGCCTGATGTTGCTCCCCCTCCCTGAGTCTGGGCTCTAGCCCTGTCATTTGAGTTCAATACCTGATCGAAAACGACATAGCCGTGTGAATCGGAAGGCCCCATCGACGTGGACACTGGGTCGCGATCCTTGAACGTGTGTAAAGAGGAGTGGGTCGGGACATTTAGATTTGTCTCTAAGCTTTCCCTGTAGTCTAAGAAGTCACTGGTGTTGCCCTGCAAGTGTCCTTTTCCTAAGTGAGTCTCGTCTGCATTCCATGTCAGAGGAGAGTCACCCTCCACTTTCACAGTGACCTCATCTACGACCAGACCCTCCCCTTTCTTATTTCTTTCTATGGACCCTTCAGAGTAAACACTAGTACTGTACCGGTTCCAGTCCCCTCTAGACAGATCAGTCTGTGTCTCTAAACCCAAGGGCATGTTGCCAGGGTCCATCTCTGTAGCGTAAGAACAAGACGGATCATTACCGCCAGAGTGTAATGTGTCACCATCACCACGGGAATAAACCATCCACGGGCTCTGGTGAAATACCGGTAAATACTCTGAGCCAGGAGAAGGAGGACACCCCAGTTTCCCCAGTCTCTCTGGGTCTGATCTGTGGTCAGATCCTGTGTGTAAGAGGCTGTGTGTTACAGCTAAAGTCTCAGTGTCTGTCTCTGACTTGAGGACGGCGTTCGGCGTTCCACTGACCTCCATGATGCTGCGTCGGGTCCTGGGCTGGGGCGTGGCGGCGAGGTCCTCCGTGGCTTCAGGGGAAGCTCCAGGCACTGCAATCTGGATGTCTCTGCTGTGCTGTGGGTCCTCCTCTCCTTCAGACCTCTCCTGCTTGACCCCAGGACCTGCAACCTCTGCATCCTGACACAAGAAGGAGGTTGTTACTAGTATCCAGTTCAATTGGATAACAATGTCATAGGGATGTCTCACAAGCTCCCTTATGGCAGATAAATAAGGATGTAAATGTAAGCAAGTGAATAGCTGAGGGGAGCCTTTCTGAAATAAACTGATCACAGTTGATATACTGTAATTTTAATGTAACACGTTTACACTAACCTCTATCACGATAACGTGCTGGGTTGAGGTTCGACTCCCCTCATCAACAGTGATTGGTTGGTCATCTCTCCATGTATTGTGTCCCGCTGGCTTCACAAAGCTCTTGTGGCCTCCAGTGAGATCTCCTTCAGCTGAGAGAGTGATTGGGGGAAAAGAGGTGGTTAGGTTAGCTACTGTAAATGCTCAAAAGCTATTGTACATGATTGACACTGTCTAGAATTGGCAAGAATGTAAGGTAACACTTCTCATAACTTCTTGACATACTATTTATTAATTGATCAATGTATTGTGTTCCATATATCACATTGTTTTTGAGTAAATAATAGGAAATGCAGTAAATCAAGAATCTGGTTAAATTATATTGCTTCTTTGCGCAAGATAACTAAGTAATCAGCTGAATTATTGCATACTAACTACCCAAAAACGGACCAAGACCCAATTCTGGTTAACCATATATGTGCTTAACACATCTAAAATCACACATGCGCAGAGGGGAACCGTCGACATGCCCGGCATCCTTGGCCTTCTTCAAAATGTACCTCTTGCCATTCCTCTGTATCGGTCGAGGATCTTGACACTTCTGGGACGACTGGCGAGGACGCGTTCCCGTGACAATTTCAGTTCAAGTAGCTGTAGTTTCCTCCGCAATGCACTGGTTTCTTTTTGGCTTTGAGTTATTTCTAAACGAAAGACTGCATAGTCATCGTCTACGAGTTTACAGACCTCTGCCACTGCGGCATTCGCTAGCACCTCCATTATGGAGGCTATTTGAGTGTGAAAAACCATACAGTTAACAGCCATTATTAACTAACACAGTAGCTAGGTAGCGTTCCCTCTAGCTAACCTCTATTGACCATCCAAGTCCTGTCTCCAACGAGGATTAAAGACTACATGGGGTAAGTATGTGGTGCTGTGCAGTTAAATTAGACATAGGTTGAGTTCCAGGGTGTTAATAAACGTCTAAATAAATTTTAAAAAACGCTAACAGTATTCTTAGTTACTGTTTACTTCCGTTTATACCGATGAGAAGGGATGTTGTCGCTCAAAGGGTGTGGCTAAATGAAAAGCGTATGCGCACTGTTCTTTGAAACACGGTACTGCTTATCTCCTATTCAAGATCAGTCTTAAAAGCTTAGATCACTTAGAACAGTGTTAGCAAGATGAGTAGAATAAAATACAATATAATTACTTTTCCATCTACATCACCTCAGTACTGTAAATATGTAACTTTCCTTTGATCTAGCCTAGGTTTACTGTCTCTCTAAAAACAAGCCTGTTTCAAATGACAAGTTAATGAGGGGTATGTGTTCAAATAACCTACAAAACAGAAGGGTCGTTCCATTTGATTTCAACCACAACCCTTTTTTGATTTGAATGAAATTTTCCATACATATTTGCCCATGGTAGAAGTGGTCAGAAAGTTACTTTTTGGAACTTAATGCCAAAACAGGCGCTCAAGGTTGAACCATTTTGAACCATCCTGTGTGGAAGCATCTGCTTTTAATATACTTTTCATCCCTCATTTACTCAATTCTTTGCATTATTTTGGTAGTTAGAGTGTAAATCTCAGAAAATACAGCTATCAGTGCAGGACAGTTAATAACCATAGCAATAAACACAAGAAACCATACTTTACTAAAACTCATCCTCTCTGGATCTCTCTCTTCAGGCCTACTCACTCACCCTTGGGCTGTCCTCTACTCTCTTCACTGCCTCGGCATAGAACACTTTCTGCACAACTCAAATTCTGTCAATCTCAACCTGTCTCTCTCTCAAAGGGCACACAGTTGACACAGTGCTTTCTCTATCCCAACTCCCAACACTCTCCCTTCTAGACACTGCTGCAACATGTCAATCCTTTACACCTAAAGCACCATAGCAGGGTTCGGAACATGGGCCCTCACAGAATAGCAAATATAAGCTAACCATATCAGGTAGAAACTCTGTCATAGTTCAACAAAACAGATAGGGTATTCTCAGTCTTGCCATTGCCACCAGATCTACGTCTCACAAACACCAGAAATATTCATTTTCATTTGATCCACCTCAACGCTACCCCATTCATCACTCTGTTGAGCGACGGCCTGCTCCAGAGAGCAAAGCACGACACAGGTCGATCCCGAGTCGCGTGACACGGAGCGCCCGCTGCCTCTGGGCAGAGGATGCACAAAAAAAATCTTAAATTGAATTCTCGAAACTTACAATTCAACTTTAATAATCCCAGAGAGGCAATTCGTTCAGGCTTGACAGGGTGCTTCAGACAGGACAAACACAGTATATAAAAAGAAAAAAATGTAAGAGACAAAAAAAAACGCATTACGGCATCAGTTAAAAGTGCATGGTGCATTTACGTCCGTGGTAGCCACAGTTCTTAGTTTAGCCATGCCATTAATTATCTCTAGAATAGTCTTCATGAATGGTCCTGTTAACCAGGCGATTTGCCTCAGCTACGAACAAGGCCCTGCGTCTATTGGTGGAACACTTGAGAAAGCACAGGCGACATCCCAAAGGGGAGCAGATGGAACTGCGGGTTGAGGATATGGTGCTGTTCCCCATGATGTCGTAGGCTTTCCTCCTGGCCTGCTGCTCAAAGAATGAGGCCAGACTTCTGAGGCAGCCTGGTGATCTTTGAGCAGGTGTTCACAATGGCTTGAAGGCAGTATCTGTTCTTGACAGAGAGGGATGTAAACCAGCATACTTAATTTTTTTTTTTTTTACCTTTAACTAGGCAAGTCAGTTAAGAACAAATTCTTATTTACAATGATGGCCTCACAGGGGGACAGTGGGTTAACTGCCTTGTTCAGGAGCAGAACAACTGATTTTTTTCCTTGTCAGCTCATGGATTCGATCTAGCAACCTTTCAGTTAAAGGCCCAATGCTCTAACCACTATGCTACCTGCCGCGCCTGAAGGACAACACAGAATGCTCTCGATGAAAGAACTGTAAAAGGATTGCAATATTGATGTGGACACTTAGAGTTCAGTTTCCTGAGGAAGTATTGTGTCTGCTATTTTGATGATGGCGTCTGTGTCTTGCTCAAACTTCTGGGTGTTATCAAAGATGGTACCAAGATATTTATACTGGTCCACATTGTCCACCTCCTCTCCATGAATGATCATCGTACCTGTGGGCTGCCTCCAGAAGTCGACAATAATTGCATTTCGTCTTAAAGACATTCAACTCCAGCAGCGTACCGTCACACCAGTCAATGAAGTCCTGGATGGCTGGGCCATGGTCCAGCTCCTGGGAGTGACAGAAGGACATTGGCAAACTTCAAAAAATGGCGGTTGGCGTGGGCAATCAGTCATTGGTGTAGAGAATAAAGGGAGGGGTGACACCCTTGTGGTGAACCTGTTCAAGTGAGTAGTTTTTTTTGGACGTGGCACCATTAGCATAGACTCTACATAATTCACAAGTTAAAACCTCTTTGGGCTAGGGGGCAGTATTTTCACGTTCGGATGAAAAGCGTGCCCAGAGTAAACTACCTGCTACTCAGGCCCAGAAGCTAGGATATGCATATTATTGGTAGATTTGGATATAAAACCCTCTGATGTTTCTAAAACAGTTTGAATGATGTCTGTGAGTATAACATAACTGTGGCAGGCAAAAACCTGAGAAAAATCCAACCAGGCAGAGGTTTGTAGAGACTCAAATCTCCCTCACTAGCTTTAAGCACCAGTTGTCAGACCAGCTCACAGATCACTGCACCTGTACATAGCCCATCTATCTACTTACCTCATCCCCATACAGTATTTATTTATTTATCTTGTTCCCCAGTATCTCTACTTGCATATTCATCTTCTGCACATCTACCAATCCAGTAGTTAATTGCTATATTGTCATTACTTCGCCACCATGGCCTATTTATTGCTTTAACTCCCTTAACTTTCCTCATTTGCACTCTGTATATAGACTTTTTGCCTTATTATGTTCTACTGTATTATTGACTATGTTTTGTTTATTCCATGTGTAACTCTGTGTTGTTGTATGTGTCGAATTGCTATGCTTTATCTTGGCCAGGTCGCAGTTGCAAATGAGAACTTGTTCTCAACTAGCCTACCTGGTTAAATAAAAAATAAAATAAAGGTTTGTAGGCCTCCTTGCTCACACATGCTTTTTCAGTTCTGCCCACAAATTGTCTATGGGATTGAGGTCAGGGCTTTGTGATGGCAACTCCAATACATTGACTTTGTTGTCCTTAAGCCATTTTGACCCAACTTTGGAAGTATGCTTCCAAAGTGGTCATTGTCCATTTGTGACCAAGCTTTAACTTCCTGACTGATGTCTTGAGTTGTTGCTTCAATATATCCACATAATGTTCCTACCTTGTGATGCCGTCTATTTTGTGAAGTGCACCAGTCCCTCCTGCAGCAAAACACCCCCACAACATGATGCTGCCACGGTTGGGATGGTGTTCTTCGGCTTGCAAGCCTCCCCCTTTTTCCTCCAAACATAACGAAGGTCATTATGGCCAAACAGTCCTATTTTTGTTTCATCAGACAGAGGACATTTCTCCAAAAAGTACGATCTTTGTCCCTATGTGCAGTTGCAAACCGTAGTCTGGATTTTTATGGCGGTTTTGGACCACTGGCTTCTTCCTTGCTGAGCGGACTTTCAGGTTATGACGACATAGGGCTCATTTTACTGTGGATATAGATACTCTTGTACCTGTTTCCTCCAGCATCTTCACAAGGTCCTTTGCTGTTGTTCTGGGATTGATTTGCACTTTTCACACCAAAGTACGTTCATCTCTAGGAGACAGAACGCGTCTCCTTCCTGAGCAGTATGACGGCTGCGTGGTCCCATGGTGTTTATATTATATTGCGAACTATCGTTTGTACAGATGAACATCATACCTTCAGGCTTTTGGAAATTGCTCCCAAGGATGAACCGGTCTTGGCAGATTCCTTTTGATTTTCCCATGATGTCAAGCAAAGAGGCACAGAGTTATTTTATTTTTTTACCTTTATTTAACTAGGCAAGTCAGTTAAGAACAAATTCTTATTTTCAATGACAGTCTAGGAACAGTGGGTAATCTGCCTTGTGTTCAGGGGCAGAACAACAGATTTTTACCTTGTCAGCTCAGGGATTCAATCTTACAACCTTTCGGTTACTAGTCCAACGCTCTAACCACTAGGCTACCACTGCCTCACCCAGTTTGAAGGTAGGCCTTGAAATACATCCACAGGTACACCTCCAATTGACTCAAATTATGTCAATTAGCCTATCAGAAGCTTCTAAAGCCATGACATCATTTTCTGGAATTTTCTAAGCTGATTAAAGGCAGTCAATTTAGTGGATATAAACTTCTGACCCACTGGACTTGTGATACAGTGAATTATAAGTTAAATAATCTGTCTGTAAACAATTGTTGGAAAAATGACTTGTGTCATGCACAAAGTAGATGTTCTAACCGACTTGCCAAAACTCTAGTTTGTTAACAATACATTTGTGGAATGGTTGAAAAACAAGGGGTGGCGCAGTGGTTAAGGGCGCTGTACTGCAGCGCCAGCTGTGCCATCAGAGTCCCTGGGTTCGCGCCCAGGCTCTGTCGTAACCGGCCGCGACCGGGAGGTCCGTGGGGCGACGCACAATTGGCCTAGCGTCGTCCGGGTTAGGGAGGGATTGGTCGGTAGGGATCTCCTTGTCTCATCGCACACCAGCGACTCCTGTGGCGGGCCGGGCGCAGTGTGCGCTAACCAAGGTTGCCAGGTGCACGGTGTAGCCTCCGACACATTGGTGCTGCTGGCTTCCGGGTTGGATGCGCGCTGTGTTAAGAAGCAGTACGGCTGGTTGGGTTGTGTATCGGAGGACGCATGACATTCAGCCTTCGTCTCTCCCGAGCCCGTACGGGAGTTGTAGCAATGAGACAAGATAGTAGCTACTACAACAATTGGATACCACGAAATTGGGGAGAAAAAAGGGAGGAAAAAAAAGAAAACAAGTTGTTTTAATGACTCCAACCTAAGCGTATGTAAACTTCCGACTTCAACTGTATATTCATTCAGTTAGCTCACATTTGCTTGCAACTCCTCCAGCGTGTAATTTATTTGAATCTGGCTCTCTGCATTATCACTGGATGTTGGCCAGGTGGGATGCTAACGTCCCACCTATCCCAGAGAAGCTAAACTAATAACACAAACAATTATGCGTTTTCATGTTTTTATTGAACACATTGTGTAAACATTCACAGTGCAGGGTGGAAAAAGTACGTGAACCCTTGCATTTAGTAACTGGTTGAACCTCAACCAAATGTTTCCTGTAGTTGCGGATCAGATCTGCACAACGGTCAGCAGGAATTTTGGACCATTCCTCTTTACAAAACTGTTTCAGTTCAGCAATATTCTTGGGATGTCTGGTGTGAACTGCTCGAGGTCATGCCACAGCATCTCAATCGGGTTGAGGTCAGTACTCTGACTGGGCCACTCTGGAAGGCATTCTGTTGATTTACTTCTGTGTTTTGGGTTGTTGTCTTGTTGCATCACCCAACTTCTGTTGTGCTTCAATTGGCGGACAGACATTCTCCTGACATTCTCCTGCAAAATGTCACGATAAACTTTAATTCATTTTTACGTCGATGATAGAAAGCTGTCCAGGCCATGAGGCAGCAAAGCAGCCCATAACCATGATGCTCCCTCCATCATACTTTAGTTGAGGTTTTGATGTTGGTGTGCTGTGCCTTTTCTTTCTCCACAGTGTTGTGTGTTGTTTCCAAACAACTCAAATGTAGTTTCATCTGTCCAAAGAATATTTTGCCAGTAGCGCATCCAGGTGCACTTTTGCAAACTTCAGACGTGCAGCAATGGGGTTTTTTGGACAGCAGTGGATGTCCTACCATAAACACCATTCTTGTTTAGTGTTTTACGTATCATAGACTCATCAACAGACGTTAGCATGTTCCAGAGATTTCTGTATGTCTTTAGCTGACACTCTAGGATTCTTCTTAACCTCATTGAGCATTCTGCACTGCAGTCACCTTTGCATGACAGCCACTCCTAGGGAGAGTAGCAACAGTGCTGAACTTTCCCCATTTATAGACAATTTGTCTTACCGTGGACTGATGAACATCAAGGCTTTTAGAGATACTTTTGTAACCCTTTCCAGCTTTATGCAAGTCAACAATTCTTAATCTTAGGTCTTCTGAGATCTCTTTTGTTCGAGGCTTGGTTCACATCAGGCAATGTTTGTGTATAGCAAACTCAAATTTTGTGAGTGTTTTTTATAGGGCAAGGCAGCTCTAACGAACATCTCCAATCTCATCTCATTGATTGGAGAAGTCATTAGCCTATGGGCTCACATACTTTCCCCAACCTACATTGTGAATGTTTAAATTATGTATTGAATATAGACAAGAAAAATACCATTTGTGTGTTATTAGTCTAAGCACACTGTTTGTCTATTGTTGTGACTTAGATGATCAGATCAAATTTGATGACTAATTTATGCAGAAGACAGGATCTCACATTCAGTAGTTGATATGTATTCTTTAACACCATTACTAGGTATATATTCAGAAGACGTTTGAACCTTGCACCTTTCTTCCCACTCAGAGATCTCGACAAATCAAGACACCGGTCTACACTGAAGAGGAAGGATCGTATTGGTTGGCGTAATAGTTCAAAGGGTGTGGTTAAATGAAAAGAGTATGTGCACTGTTCTTTGAAATACGCTACTGGTTATTACCTTACACTTCAAATCTCATACGATCAGTATCTTTCAAGCTGAGAGCAGACTTGTTTAGAAAGAACAGAATAGAATGACTTTATTCCATCTACATCACCTCAATAAGGTAAATATTCAACTGTCCTTGTTCTAGCCTAGGTTTACTGTCTCTTAAAAACAAGTTAAATAGAGGAATAATGAGGGGTATGGTTAATTACCCTCTTACCCCAAGACACTTCACACGATAACAACAATCTGTCAGCTAAAGAATGATTCCCTGACATCCCCTGCGTACAGCTGAAGACGCACTGCTACGATTTCTCCTCGTTGTGGACACTCCTATGTCTGATAAGCTCTTGTAGTTTAGTTTGCACTTGAAGGGTGTGAACGGTCTGGTGCGTCTTCACATAATTTGCCTCAGCAAAGCGCTTCCCACACGTGGGGCAGGCGTACGGCATGTCTGTGTCCGTCCTAACGCTCGGCCTCCCATGTTGTGACCCAATGACATCAGAGGAGGTAAAAGCAGGAGCCACCCTCAGTTGATTAGTCTTTGAGCTCCCTCCTTGACCTCTAGCCATTGTTTGGGTGTTGTTGGGATTGTGTGCGGTGTTATAGGCTAGGTGAACGCCCATCCTGACCCTGTCTGTATTCATGGGGTAACCATGAGGTAACTGAGGAAGGCTAAACCCAGGTCCAGGCTTTCTATGAACCCAGTCACCAGGCATTAGATGAGACCCTGAAGGAGAAGACAGACTTGCTGATAGACTACCATCAGGGGGGTCTCCCACCACTCTCTGTGAAGGCTGAAGCCCAGGGTTACCTGCTCTGTTCATCATGGATACTGTGGTGTTTGTATCATAGGAACAGGAGGGTCTATCTTTATCAGCCCCAGGCCCTGCTACATCCCTGCTCTGAGACTGTGAAGAGAAGGGTCTGGTCTGCGGACTGGAGCCTCTGTCTCTCAGATGACCACCAGGACCGAGGTGGTTCAGTCCACCTGTGCACTGGTTTTGTTCTATGTAGTTGTTGTGGTGGAGTCTCTGTCCCCCGTGGTTGGTTCCGGGTTCTGACTGGGGAAGGAAGAGTGACGGCTCCTGATCCAGGGTCCTGATCCGGGGCCAGGGTTTGTGGCCAGCCTCTTCAGAAGTCCAGTCTCTCCCGCCAGTAACACCGGATATCAGCAGGTCTTCATGGACTGCAGACTGCAAACAAAGATGGTACAGAAAAGCATAAATGTTTATCTAAAGAAACTCTAAAATGTTAACCACAGTCAAGCTCATCTCTAACACTGATTCAAGTACCAAACATTAGTCAGTCAGCACAGAGTCAATTTACTATTTAATTTAAACAAAATGGCATTACATTCACATTTATTGCACGAAACGATACACGACAGGACTAACTTTCACTATGGTAACACTTTTCTGTAAATCTGGTACCCTAGCTTTGATAAAATTAATTTTAGAATACTTTGGAAAAGGTTCAACATAACATTACACACAGCTTCACTACTTCAGGTCAAGTAAACATGAATTACGGCACTATCATTATTTCACTATAAAACATCAGCATCAACCTAAAGGGCCATGTCCAACAGCAGCTTGACCGCAGGGATGACAAACACCCCTTTCCCCTTCACAATATAAATCTAAAGTATAAAATGTTTCCATCTGCCATGAATTTGCCTTGATCAGCCCGAGCTCTTATCGCCGTAACACAAACCCTTGCGACACCATCAGTCGACATGGTGTTGGTCCAGTTGACACCCGAAGCTGACTCTCAGCCGAGTTCGGCCCGAAAGGTGAACAATGGCTGACAGAGGTAAGTTCAATCCTTTTTCAGTAGAGAAACTAACCAACCAATTAGCTACCTAATCAACTAATATTAAAATTGTAGATCGTTTTTTGGTCTTCTGTTATGAAAGCAGGCTATTGATTAGGCAAACTAGGTTAAATGTCATTTAACCAAATATAAGCATTGCATCTGGGAAAAATCCCTCACTAAACCCTAAACCTTAACTACGTCTCGTAATGAATGTGGAAATTGAGCAAATTGTGGTGACTAAGCTGCTTGGAGTAACCCTGGATTGTAAACTGTCATGGCCTAAACATATTGATGCAACAGTAGATAAGATGGGGAGATGTCTCTCCATAATAAAGCGCTGCTCTACCTTCTTTTAACAACACTATCAACAAGGCAGGTACTACAGGCCCTAGTTTTGTCGCACCTAGACTACTGTTCAGTAGTGTGGTCACAGAGGGACTTGTAGCTGGCTCAGAACAGGGCAGCACGGCTGGCCCTTAAAAGTACACAGAGAGCGAACAATGACATGCACGTCAATCTCTCATGGCTCAAAGTGGGAGAGAGATTGACTTCCTTATTACTTGTTTTTGTAAGAGGTGTTGACAAGCTGAATGTCCGGAGCTGTCTGTTTAAACTACTAGCACACAGCTCGGACACCCATGCATACCCCACACAAGACATGCCACCAGAGGTCTCTTCACAGTCCGCAAGTCCAGAACAGACTATGGGAGACGCACAGTACTAAATAGAGCCATGACTACATGGAACTCTATTCCACATCAGGTAACTGATGCAAGCAGAATAATCAGATGTAAAAAGCAGGTAGAAATACACCTCATGGAACAACAGGGACTGTGAAGAGACACACACAAAAGGTACAACAGACACATACATTGTGATATTGTTATATGGTGTTATTGAACATTTGTGTTGTGGATATGTGGTGGTGTAGGGATGTTATATGATGTACTGTTTTATCTTTAGCTCATTCAGTACAAACATAGTTCACTGTTTTATCTGTTGTTTTAGAAGTAATGTGGGTGCTTTGGTGTGTTTGGACCCCAGGAAGGGTAGCTGCTGCCTTGGCAGCAGCTAATGGGCATCCCTAATTTTTTTAATTTTTATTTTTTAGCCGTTATTTTACCAGGTAAGTTGACTGAGAACACGTTCTCATTTACAGCAACGGCCTGGGGAATAGTTACAGGGGAGAGGAGGGGGATGAATGAGCCAATTGTAAACTGGGGATTATTAGGTGACCGTGATGGTTTGAGGGCCAGATTGGGAATTTGGCCAGGACACCGGGGTTAACACCCCTACACTTATGATAAGTGCCATGGGATCTTTAATGACTTCAGAGTCAGGACACCCGTTTAATGTCCCATCCGAAAGATCACTGCCCTGGGGTATTGGGATATTTTTAGACCAGAGGAAAGAGTGCCTCCTACTGGCCCTCCAACACCACTTCCAGCAGCACCTGGTCTCCCATCCATGGACTGTCCAGGACCAACCCTGTTTAGCTTCAGAAGCAAGCCAGCAGTGGTATGCAGGGTGGTATGCTGCTGGCAAATAATAAATACAAATTTCATATTTAGCCTAGCTAGCCAGTTATATTTGCGTAGCAGAGTAGTGCGCAACAGCCATGGAATACTGCATACATTTTAAAAGGCATTACATCATAAATAGTATGAAAATGAGTACATACTACGCAGTTTAAGTACAGTATGTCGGATGTTATTATGGGTATTCGGACATGGAGAGTGTCTGTGTTGTCGCAGGATCCATGTTCCAGTTGATAGATCCTATAGAAGGCAGACTGATGGCAGCACCTGGTAGGGGATTAACCTGAGGCGCCATCTGTCTCTCTGAATCTCAACTATAGGAGCAGGACGGAGCATCGCTAGCAGAGTGTCTGTTCTCTCCCGCCACAAACCGACACCTCCCAGTCTCCACAGACTAAATCTACGCTTCATCCTGGTCTCAGTCAGTCTGTTGTGATGAAGACTAAGTTTGGTTGTTTTGTGTTCGACTGTTTGTTTCTGGTTGTGGTTAAGAGTGTTGTTCCCCAGCCCAGAGTTGAGGACACTGTCCCATCCACTGACCTCCACTATGTCGCCTCTGGTCCTGGCCTGCTCAGTGATATCGTCCTGCGAGCCCTTAGCCGCACCAGTCAGGGTCAGAGAATCCAAGACAGCCACCCAGTATTTGTTAGCCTCCAGCCAACCGCCTGCAGGAAAAGGTTACAAAATAGACTTTACAAATATGGTATGAGTTAGTTACCTGGTCAAGTTCATACATTCTAATGTGTGTTTTTGTACGTGCACATACATTGTATTGATTTAATTTGATAAATTAAGAGAAAATAATAGCCAGGTGCATCACTATTCCCATTGAATATCTATTACTGTATGTATATATATATATATTCATTTCTCTCTGACCTTGCTCCCCCATCTTTAGTCCACTCAGCAGATCAATGCTCTCTGGTCCATCCTCTACTGTCTCCTCTTTGACTAGCAGCAGATCAGGCTTCCCATCCTCCATGTCTACTGACTGTAAGAGAGAGTGAGAGGATGTTGGATAAACAAATCTGATATGAGCACCCTGCTATAGAGCATCTTCTGATTGGGCAATGAGGGATTGCTATAGTAGTAAACAGTAGTTTACAGTGGGCTCACCTCAGTGAGACTGTGTGTGGTCCTGTGCTGCTCAGCTGGTTCCTCTGTGGGTTCAGGAGGTGTAGTCCGGCTGTCCTCCATGACCATGGTCCCCAGACCCTCCTCACACATCAACAGCACCTCTGGACCCTCCTCCTCCTGGAAGAGACAGGTGATACAGATTACACAGAATACACTCCCTCAGGTATGTACACACAGATAAAACACACTTTCAACATGGAGTGCTTACCCATCCCCACTATGTTTGAGTTCTATACTGTAGTTACAGAATGACTTCATTGTTGTTCAACCCATCATGGTGGACATACATATGATGTTGTGGGTAAATATGTGTCAGCTATGATAAGACAAAAGTCAACAAAAGACAAACTATTTTGACGTGTACAGTAGATGTTTGTTAGTGTGTGGGTCTAGAGTCAAAGAAAATCTTAGAATGAAAAGTCCTATTTTGTGTTTAGTAAACATAAACAAGTGTTAAATGCACCATATGTATAAATCAGCATTCATTTCCTCATTAAAAGTATTTTGTGAAAATTTGTGAACATTAAAAAGCCTACACAGCACAAACAATATGAAACAGACATTTTAGGCTCATACCACACTATCTGTGGGATCTTCTCTGCTCTCAACAATGAAAATTAATCTTTGTCATGTTTGATCTAAACGTCAGAAGCTATTCCTGTGGAATGGTAACTTTATATTTTATAGAGTGGAATGTTTTTTTCTGCTGGTGTATCCTGAGGTAGCTCCTCTATTAGAACCTCTTCCTGCAGTGTGAACGACCTCTCTCCTGTGTGGACCCACTTGTGCCTCTTCTTGTTTCAAGTTGTAATGTCAACTGCACAAGTATAGTGAAATGCCTCTCTTGCGAGCTCTAAACCCAGCAATGCAGTAATCAATAACAATGTAATATAAAAAATAAAAATCTAAAAAAGTAAATATGCATATTATATACATAGTCAGTTCTAGTACCATACTACAATTTGCAGTGATACTGGAGCGATATGTATAGGGGTAAGGTGACAAGGAATCAGGATATATGATAAACAGAGTAGCAGCAGCATATATGATGATTGTATGTAAGTGGGTGTGCGTGTGAGGAAATTATGAATTGAGTGTTTGTGTGTGTGTTGGAGTGTGCATGAGTGTGTAAGGCCCTGTGAGTGTGCATAGAGACAGTGCAAAAATAAAATACAAGGGTGAACTCAGTCCATGTAGCAATTTTGTAAGCCATTTAGCAGACTTATGCCTTGGGGAATGAAGCTGTTCAGGAGCCTATTGGTGTCAGACTTGATGCACCGGTACCACTTGCCATGCTGAAGCAGAGAGAACAGTCTATGGCTTGGCGGCTGGAGTATTGGCGACTGACCTCCGTGATGCTGCGTCGGGCTCTTGGCTGCGCTGGGGTGGTAGTGGGGTCCTCCGTGGCTACAGGGGGCGCTCCAGACTCTCCAGTCTGGATGTCTCTGCTGTGCCGTAGGTCCTCCTCTCCTTCAGACCTCTCCTGCTTGACCCCAGGACCTGCAGCCTCTGCAGACTGATACAAGAAGATAACAAGGACAACAATGCTGTAGGGAAGTCTCACTAGGTCCCCTAAGGCAGATAAATGAGGATGTACATTTAAGCAAGTGAATAGATGAGGGGAGCTAACTATTTTTTATGCAGCACTATTACACTAACCTCTATCATGATAATGTGCTGGGTTGAGGTTCCATTCCCCTCATCAACAGTGATTTGTTGACCATCTCTCCATGTATTGTGTGCCGCTGGCTTCACAAAGCTCCTGTGGCTTCCAGTTAGACGTCCTTCACCTGAGAGAGTGATTGGGGGAAAAAGAGGTGGTTAGGTTAGGTACTGCCAGTGCTCAGTGGTATATTGCACACTTTTGTCACTGTCTACAATTGGCAAGGATGTAAGGTGACACTTCTCATAACTTATTGATACACTATTTATTGATCAATGTATTATGTTCCATGAATCACATTTATTTTGTCAATAAAAACATAGAAAATGCAGAAAATCTCAAATCTGGTTAGAATATGATAGTGTATTTGCGCAAGATAGCTAAATAAATAATAATGCATACAATCCAAAAACTGAGCAAAACCTAATTATTGGTAACACATCACATGTATAGAGGAACGGGGCGACAGGCCGCGCAACCTCAGCATAATGTACCTCTTGCCATTCCTCTGTATCGGTCGAAGATCTTGAAACTATTGGGACGACTGACAGGGACGCGCTCCCGTGCCACCTTCATTTCCAGTAGTTTCCTCCGCAATCCTCTGTTTTCTTTCTGGCTTTGAGTTATTTGCAAACGAAACACTGCATAATCGTCGTCTACGACTTTACATATTTCTGCCACGGCTGCATTCGCTAGCACCTCCATGATGGAGGCTATTTGAGCGTGATAAACCATACAGTTATATATGTTTAGCAAGCTGGCGTTAAAGAGATAACATCTATCAACTAAGTCCTGTCTGCAACGCGAATTAAACACTATGTGGGGGTAAGTATGTGATAATGTGCAGTTAAAGACTCATATTTTGAGTTTCAGGTTGTTAAATAAATGTTTAATAACAAAAACGCTAATGTGGTCACAGTTCACTTCCGTTTACGTGTTTTTCTTAGTGTGAGTTTCCGGCAGACTTGACGCTATGTTGCGTATTGCTTGCTGCCATTCACAGGTCGGAGGAGTCATGGGCTAGGAAAAAAAAAAATATATATATATATATATATATACTGCTCAAAAAAAATAAAGGGAACACTAAAATAACACATCCTAGATCTGAATGAATGAAATATTATTTTTTCTTTACATAGTTGAATGTGCTGACAACAAAATCACACAAAAATGATCAATGGAAATCAAATTTATGTGGGGAGAACAAGTATTTGTTACACAGCCGATTTTGCAGGTTTTCCTTCTTACAGAGCATGTATAGGTCTAATTTTTTATCATAAATACACTTCAACTATGAGAGACGGAATCTAAAACAAAAATCCAGAAAATCACATTGTATGATTTTTAAGTAATTAATTTGCATTTTATTGCATGACATAAGTATTTGATACATCAGAAAATCAGAACTTAATAATTGGTACAGAAACTTTTGTTTGCAATTACAGAGATCATACGTTTTCTGTAGTTCTTGACCAGGTTTGCACACACTGCAGCAGGGATTTTGGCCCACTCCTCCATACAGACCATCTCCAGATCCTTCAAGTTTCGGGGCTGTCGCTGGGCAATACGGACTTTCAGCTCCCTTCAAAGATTTTATTTTGGGTTCAGGTCTGGACACTGGCTAGGCCACTCCAGGACCTTGAGATGCTTCTTACGGAGCCACTACTTAGTTGCCCTGGCTGTGTGTTTTGGGTCGTTGTCATGCTGGAAGACCCAGCCAAGACCCATCTTCAATGCTCTTACTGAGGGAAGGAGGTTGTTGGCCAAGACCTCGCGATACATGGCCCCATCCATCCTCCCCTCAATACGGTGCAGTCGTCCTGTCCCCTTTGCAGAAAAGCATCCACAAAGAATGATGTTTCCACCTCCATGCTTCACGGTTGGGATGGTGTTCTTGGTTGTACTCATCCTTCTTCTTCCTCCAAACGCGGCGAGTGGAGTTTAGACCAAAAAGCTAATTTGTCTCATCAGACCACATGACCTTCTCCCATTCCTCCTCTGGATCATCCAGATGGTCATTGGCAAACTTCAGACGGGCCTGGACATGCGCTGGCTTGAGCAGGGGGACCTTGCGTGCGCTGCAGGATTTTAATCCATAACGGCGTAGTGTGTTACTAATGGTTTTCTTTGAGACTGTGGTCCCAGCTCTCTTCAGGTCATTGACCAGGTCCTGCCATGTAGTTCTGGGCTGATCTCTCACCTTCCTCATGATCATTGATGCCCCACGAGGTGAGATCTTGCACCCAGACCGAGGGTGATTGACCGTCATCTTGAACTTCTTCCATTTTCTAATAATTGCGCCAACAGTTGTTGCCTTCTCACCGACCTGCTTGCCTATTGTCCTGTAGCCCACCCCAGCCTTGTGCAGGTCTACAATTGTATTGCTGATGTCCTTACACAGCTCTCTGGTCTTGGCCATTGTGGAGAGGTTGGAGTCTGTTTGATTGAGTGTGTGGACAGGTGTCTTTTATACAGGTAACGAGTTCAAACAGGTGCAGTTAATACAGGTAATGAGTGGAGAAGAGGAGGGCTTCTTAAAGAAAAACTAACAGGTCTGTGAGAGCCAGAATTCTTACTGGTTGGTAGGTGATCAAATACTTATGTCATGCAATAAAATGCAAATTATTTACTTTAAAATCATACAATGTGATTTTCTGGATTTTTGTTTTAGATTCCGTCTCTCACAGTTGAAGTGTACCTATGATAAAAATGACAGACCTCTACATGCTTTGTAAGTAGGAAAACCTGCAAAATCGGCAGTGTATCAAATACTTGTTCTCCCCACTGTATATATCCACATCATTCCTCATGATGCCATCTATTTTGTGAAGTGCACCAGACCCTCCTGCAGCAAAACACCCCCACAACATAATGCTGCCACCCCCGTGCTTCACGGTTGGGATGGTATTCTTCGGTTTGCAAAGATAACGATGGTCATTATGGCCAAACAGTTCTATTTTTGTTTCATCAGACCAGAGGACAATTCTCCAAAAAGTACGATCTTTGTCCCCATGTGCAGTTGCAAACCGTAGTCTGGCTTTTTCATGACAGTTTTGGAGCAGTGGCTTCTTCCTTGCTGAGCGGCCTTTGAGGTTATGTCTATATTGGACTCGTTTTACTGTGGATATAGATTATTTTGCACCTGTTTCCTCCAGCATCTTCACAAGGTCCTTTGCTGTAGTTCTGGGATTGAGTTACACTTTTTGCACCAAAGTACATTAATCTCTAGGAGACAGAACGCGTCTCCTTCCTGAGCGGTATGAAGACTGCGTGGTCCCATGGTGGTTATACTTGCGTACTATTGTTTGTACAGATGAACGTGGTACCTTCAGGCATTTGGAAATTGCTCCCAAGAATGAACCAGACTTGTGGAGGTCTACAATTTTTTTTCTGAGGTCTTGGCTGATTTCTTTTGATTTTCCCATGATGTCAAGCAAAGAGGCACTGAGTTTGAAGGTAGGCCTTGAAATACATCCACAGGTACACCACCAATTGACTCAAATTATGTAAATTATCCTATCAGAATCTTCTAAAGCATGACATCATTTTCGGGAATTGTCTAAGCTGTTTAAAGGCACAGTCAACTTAGTGTATGTAAACTTCTGACCCTCTGGAATTGTGATACAGTGAATTATAAGTGAAATAATCTGTCTAAACAATTGTTGGAAAAATTACTTGTCATGCACAAAGTAGATGTCCTAACCGACTTGCCAAAACTATAATTTGTTAACAAGAAATTTGTGGAGTGGTTGAAAAACTAGTTTTAATGACTCCAACCTAAGTGTATGTAAACTTCAGACTTCAACTGTACACGTCTCAACAAGAAATCTGCATGAACTTAATAAACTGTATTCATTTTGTCATTAAAAGGGTCTTGGGAATTTGTTTTTGTAGTTGAATGGGAGTAATGAGACCGGCATTGGGGAGCGGCACTGGGCAGCGCATTCTTGTTTGCTTCTCCAGTGCAGGTGTTATTTATATATTTTTTACACACCTTTTTCGATCTTGTCTCATCGCAGCAACTCCCCAATGGGCTCAGGAGGCGAAGGTTGAGTCATGCGTCCTCCGAAACATGACCCACCAAACCAAACACTCGCCCGCTTAACCCGGAAGCCAGCTGCACTAATGTCTTCGGAGGAAACGCTGTTCAACTGACGACCGAAGTCAGCCTGCAGGCGCCCGGCACACCACAAGGACTCCGGTGCAGATATTTTATCCAAGTTGGACCCTCTCTTTCAAGAGTGGAGGTTAGACCCCTGGATGGTCTCCCAGGTATGGGGAATTTTCAGCAGAGCCGATGTAGATCTTTACGCATCGTGAGAATGCGCAGTGTCATTGTTATATTTTTCTTGAAGAGGGACCCAAGTGCCCTGTTGGGAACAGACTCTCTGGCGCACCAGTGGCCTCGTACCCTCCTTTCCGCGTTTCCGCCAGTGGTTCTGATTCAGCCAACGTTGGAGGGTGCGCCGGGAGGGTTGATCATTGATTCTTGTGGCTCCCCGTTGGTCCAGGCAGCCTTTGTTTGCAGAGATCAATCGCCTTTTAGGCGGGGACCTGATGTCCCAGGCACACGGGCAGGTTTGGCACAGGAGGTCGGATATTCGGTTCCTATGGGCCGAGCCCCTGAGCGGGGTAATCTGATGACTAGAGGTTTACCTCAATGTTATTGCTACCACTCAGTTTGCAAGGGCGCCCTCCACTAAAGGGTTGTATGAGTACAAGTGGCAAGCGTTTGAGCTCTGGTGCTAAGATAATGGACTTATTCCTTTTCAGTGCGCTGTGAGGGACATCCTTATGTTCCTACAGGAGCTTTTTTTAGCAGGGGCGGGCATTCTCCACGTTAAAAGTGGACATGGCCGCTATCCCAGCATGTCATGTGGGAATTGACGGAGCCTCACCAGGGACCCACCCCCTGGTAGTGGGGTTCCTCTAAGTTGAATGCCGTCTGACGGGTCTCTAAACCTATTCCGCCCACATGGGACTTGGCGCTGGTTTTGGAGGCACTCTTTGGGCCTCTGGAGTCGGTGGATCTGACAATCCTCTCCTACGAAACCTCCCTGCTCCTGGCTTTGACTAAACGTGTTGGGGACCGTGTTATCCTTACATGCTTCCTGTATTCAGTTCTATGGCTATGCCCTACAGGTCCTTAGCTTTAGAGCTATTTCCCTTTTTGCCTCCTCCTTTTGCTTCTAAAGAGCAACAGAGGTTACATGTCCTGTGTCCGGTGCAAGCTTTACGCTTGTACATTGAACGGACCTGGGATATCCGGTTGTGTGACCAGCTTTTGGTCTCTTTTGCTAATCCAGCTCACAGGAGGGCACTGTCTCAGCCTCCACAATCCAGTGGGAGAGATGCTGCTATCTCCCTGGCATATAGCAGCAAAGGTTAAGGGTTACCTACATGTGTACACACCCACTCCACCAGGGGTCTGCCAGCGTCTTGGGCGTTGTTTTAAAGGGTTGACTATAGGAGATATTTGTGCCGTGGCGAGTTGGGCATCACCACACACTTTTGTAAGCTTTTATCACTTGGATGTCACTGCTCCCAGTGTGCTTACAAGGGAAAGTCACTAGGCAGTGTGGCATGTGCACAATACCCAGACTGACGCATCTGGGTGGTCTGCCATGGGCCATTTCATTTAGTATCCATTGGGGTCGTCTTGGGGCATGATTATATTTCCCCATAGTATGTTGTACCAAAGTTGACAGACTGAAAGGGAATGTAACATTATGACTAACTACTGCTCCCTGAAGGAGGCAAATGAGATACAACACCTGTTTGGACCTGCGCTGCCCATTCCTGGGCTCATTATAGAGCATGAATCCTAGCCTCACACTTATCACCTGTGGAAGGCGGGGGTTCCAGTGAGGCACGGATTTCATTGGCCTTGTCTGGCGTGATTGGAGATCCTTCAACCGAAGTCGCAAGAGTGCGACTCTCCATAGTATGTTGTACATCATATCGCCTCCTTCAAAAAACAGTAGTCATAACATTATAGTCATAACATTAAGTTAACAGTGGGCACACCTCCGTGAGACTGTGTGGTCCTGTGCTGCTCAGCTGATTCCTCTGTGGGTTCAGGAGGAGGTGTAGTCTGGTTGTCCTCCAGCAGCACCTTTTGGACCCTCCTCCTCCTGGAAGAGAGAGAGGAGATACATATTACACAGACATACATGCCAATAATAAACACTTTAAACATTGCTTGGCCATACTTGCAACCATATAAATGTGAACAGTTTCTCTGGCTCAAAATGTGTATCAGTCAATTCAGAACGTAGATTTATTTGCAGTTGACAGAGCGCTAAATTGTACACACGTTAGACCTCACCAGTTCAAGTCATTGACATAGTTGTTGGTTTTCCTTGTTCATGGAAGCATCCTTAACGTACCTCAGTCCAACATCATCAAAGCAACTATCGCGTGTATTTGACTGACTGGTTAAATTGCTCTCTGTGTAAAGTGCCTAGTCCACATAATTGTCACAGACATGGTCATGGCTCTGTCATGAAAATGGCGGTGGAATGTATAGCGGACGTTTTACAGGCTCCTGACCAATTCTGTTATTTTGTGGAGGTTTTTGCGCTGATCTTAATTTTTTTGTTTGTACTGATCTTAAGTTTTTTTTGTACATAATGTTTCCGCCATCAATTCCTATGACTGAAAAAGAGCTCATGGTTATCAGAACAGTGATCACTAACCTCAAATTGGATGAAGATTTCTACTTCAATGAGTCGGTGGCACAGGAAATACTGCTCACCCCAGACTAGGCCCTAATCCACAACACTCGAAAGAGAAAGCAATGTAGAGGCCGACATGCGGCTACCCAGATGAAACTACGGACACGAGTAAATAATCCACCTCTGCCCTCTGTTCTATTGGCTAATGTATGATCACTGGAGAACAAACTGGATGAGCTTCGTTCGAGACTATCCAATAAATAGGACCTGAACAACTGTAATATCCTATGTTTCTCTGAAACTTGGCTGAACAAGGACATGGATAATATTCTAGTGGGTTTTTCTATGCATCGGCAGGACAGAACAGCAGCATCGGGTAAGCACAAAGGGGGTGGTGTGACTCTGTTAACAACAGCTGGTACGCAATCTCTAATATTAAGGAAGTCTCGCCTGAGTTAGAATACCTCACGATAAGCTGTAGACCAGGGCTCTCCAACCCTGTTCCTGGAGAGCTACAGTCCTGTAGGTTTTTCGCTCCAACACTAATCTAGCGCACCCGATTCTAATAATTAGTTGGTTGGTAAGCTCAACCGGTGTTAGTTGCAGCTGAGGTTGGAGCGAAAACCTACAGGAGGGTCTCTCTCCAGGAACAGCGTTGGAGACATGCTGTAGACCAGGGCTGCCCAACCCTCTTCCTGGAGATCTACTGTCCTGTAGGTTTTTCAGTCCAACCCTAATTTAGTGCATCTGATTCAGCTAGTTAAGGTCTTGTTGAGCAGCTAATAAGTAGAATCAGGTGTGGACTGAAAACCCACAGGATGGTAGATCTCCAGGAAGAGGCTTGGCAGCCCTGCTGTAGACCATACTACACTGAACAAAAATATAAACACAACATGTAGTGTTGGTCCGATGTTTCATGAGCTGAAATAAAAGATCCCAGAAATGTTCCATTTAAAAGAAGCTTATTTCTCTCATGTTTTATTTACATCCCTGTTAGTGAGCATTTCTTCTATGCCAAGATAATCCATCCATCTGACAGGTGTGGCATATCAAGATGATTAAACAGCATGATCTTTATACAGGTGCACCTTGTGCTGGGGGGCAATAAAAGGCCACTCTAAAATGTGTAGGTTTGTCACACAACACAATGTCACAGATGTCTCAAATTTTGAAGGAGCGTGCAATTGGTTTGCTGACTACAGGAATTTCCACCAGAGCAGTTGCCAGAGAATTTTATGTTAATTTCTCTACCCATGTGTATGGCGTTGTGTGTGTGCACGAGCTGTTTGCTGATGTCAACGTTGTGAACAGAGTGCCCCATAGTGGAGTTGGGGTTATGGTATGGGCAGGCGTAAGGACAACAAACACAATTGCATTTTATGGATGGTAATTTGAATGCACAGAGATACAGTGATGAGATCTTGAGGCCCAGTGTGAGGCACATTTTTTTTAAGGTATCTGTGACCGACATATGCATATCTGTATTCCCAGTCATGTGAAATCCATAGATTAGGGCCTGATGAATTTATTTAAAATGACGGAGTCAGTTATATGAACTGTAACACAGTAAAATGTTTGAAATTGTTGCATTTGTTTGTCCAGTAGATTTACCTTATCCATTATTTTCATAGCCATTTATGTACCATCTGTTGTGGAAATTGCAAGATTATGTTATAATGCTTGTATTGCATTATAATGGTTGCTTTATTCTGCAGAATAGAGTATTCTGTTAACTATTGTGTGTGTTCTACTGAGGAGGGCCTCTGAGATAGCACTGACAGAGGAGATTTACGATGTCTTTGGGTGATAAAACCTAAAGAGCATTCTAGATAACACAAGGTAATGTTTTTGTGCTATAACGTACCAGTGTGAGATGGTTCCAGTTTGGAGTAGGAGGACCAGACACTGGTCTATACAATGAAAGCAGACAACAACTGCTGTGTCAGTTATGTATTATAGACACCTTTCATACAAATCTTAACCTTGTGACCATTTTATGTATCTGTTGTCCGTCATGTAGGTTGAGAGGGGTGTATCTTGGCTATAAAAAGTTGTACTTTTGTGTTGTCACGTTAAATGGTTCATTAGAAATGGTGCATTATTGAAAGTTATTGCTAATGCAAAGCTCTTATTATTAAAGATGTAGTTTAAGTGTAACTCTGACTGGTGTGTGAAGTTTGTTTCTCCTCATTTGGTAATACATAAATTAACCACCACGCAAACAAAGGCTCACCCAGACACCGTCCAATCAACAGTAGAGCTATAACCTACATTAATTCCCATCAGATAGTGTCCTGCTTATGCTATAACCTATTAATGCATATGGGACTTTGCATGGTACACCTCAATTTATGATGAACCCCATTATCTACCTAGGTCCTATTCCATATGTAGCCTCGGATTCCAGGCCGGTGAGGTTAATGCCTAGTGGAGCTTAGCTGATTAGGACACATTAGTGTAGGCTATATTCCTATGAAGGCATATAACGTTTTTATAGGCTATACATTATTATAGTCATCCACTTCGTCACAAACGTTTTGAATCGAGCATGAAGGACCAGCGGTGAACAAAAAATCTTGATGCGGGGGGCTCATGGTGAAAGTGCACTATTGATTTAGAGTCTATCGCTTTAGCAGTGTGTGCTGCCTAGAAGTGATGGTGATAATGGTTGCCTACATGACTGCTTACTAGACAAATCCATGAGGCTCTTGTTTTTTTCTTATGATGTATGATAAATGCACATGTTGTAAGAACCTTATTTCAATTTTTCCATAAAAGCACATGGATGTGTGTGAAACTGAAACAAAAACGCAGGATTTTGACATATGTGAAAATGTCTAACGTTAGTAGTAGCTAGTAGCCTAGTCAAGGATGCATCAATGCAATATTGGCACAGAACATTTTGTTACAGACCAGAGGAACAAAAGCAAACCTTGAATTTGTAGGTTTATAATATCCCTTAAGTGGCCAAGGTTGACCTATTTTAAGAAATAATATTGGTTGGGGGATTTAAAGTATGATCTTTATAGATCTTATGAAGAATTTGTTACAGGATATAATCTGCCACCTGGTGAGATAAGCATAGGGCTAACGTGTGCCATGTTATCTGATGGGACCAGTGCTCTATTCACTACGTTTTTACATTCTGGAACGTACAGTTGAACGGAGCGATGCTGTACTGAAGGACCAGTTAAAAAACGAGGAAGGGTTGGGTTGTGGAACGCAGTCAGCATGGCCACTGCCCTTTTAAATAAGTCACTCATTGCTTCAAGCCACACCCACCAAACAGTCTGTTAAACAACGTACGATAACGTTTTTGGGAAACGTGTCGTTCAGTACAAAGCGTTCAACGTTCAAGCGAACTGAATGCACCTCAGCTACAATTCAGAGCTCTGTCACGTGCAAGTAAATCAACAGTTTTAATTGGCTGATACGCATTTTGAGCCAGAGAAACTTAAATGGTTGCTTATGTTCGCAAGTATGTGTGTTTACCTATCCCCACTATATTTGAGTCCTATACTGTAGTTACAGAATGACTTCATTCTAGTTAAACCCATCATGGTGGCCATAAATATGTGGTTAAGTCAAACCTAACTAAACTATGTTGACGTGTACAGTAGGCGTTTGTTAGTGTGTGGTAATGTGTAGGTATATTTAGTAAGTACAGTGCCTTGCGAAAGTATTCGGCCCCCTTGAACTTTGCGACCTTTTGCCACATTTCAGGCTTCAAACATAAAGATATAAAACTGTATTTTTTGTGAAGAATCAACAACAAGTGGGACACAATCATGAAGTGGAACGACATTTATTGGATACTTCAAACTTTTTTAACAAATCAAAAACTGAAAAATTGGGCGTGCAAAATTATTCAGCCCCCTTAAGATAATACTTTGTGGCGATTGCTGCGATTACAGCTGTAAGTCACTTGGGGTATGTCTCTATCAGTTTTGCACATCGAGAGACTGAAATTTTTTCCCATTCCTCCTTGCAAAACAGCTCGAGCTCAGTGAGGTTGGATGGAGAGCATTTGTGAACAGCAGTTTTCAGTTCTTTCCACAGATTCTCGATTGGATTCAGGTCTGGACTTTGACTTGGCCATTCTAACACCTGGATATGTTTATTTTTGAACCATTCCATTGTAGATTTTGCTTTATGTTTTGGATCATTGTCTTGTTGGAAGATAAATCTCCGTCCCAGTCTCAGGTCTTTTGCAGACTCCATCAGGTTTTCTTCCAGAATGGTCCTGTATTTGGCTCCATACATCTTCCCATCAATTTTAACCATCTTCCCTGTCCCTGCTGAAGAAAAGCAGGCCCAAACCATGATGCTGCCACCACCATGTTTGACAGTGGGGATGGTGTGTTCAGCTGTGTTGCTTTTACGCCAAACATAACGTTTTGCATTGTTGCCAAAAAGTTCAATTTTGGTTTCATCTGACCAGAGCACCTTCTTCCACATGCTTGGTGTGTCTCCCAGGTGGCTTGTGGCAAACTTTAAACGACACTTTTTATGGATATCTTTAAGAAATGGCTTTCTTCTTGCCACTCTTCCATAAAGGCCAGATTTGTGCAATATACGACTGATTGTTGTCCTATGGACAGAGTCTCCCACCTCAGCTGTAGATCTCTGCAGTTCATCCAGAGTGATCATGGGCCTCTTGGCTGCATCTCTGATCAGTCTTCTCCTTGTATGAGCTGAAAGTTTAGAGGGACAGCCAGGTCTTGGTAGATTTGCAGTGGTCTGATACTCCTTCCATTTCAATATTATCGCTTGCACATTGCTCCTTGGGATGTTTAAAGCTTGGGAAATCTTTTTGTATCCAAATCCGGCTTTAAACTTCTTCACAACAGTATCTCGGACCTGCCTGGTGTGTTCCTTGTTCTTCATGATGCTCTCTGCGCTTTTAACGGACCTCTGAGACTATCACAGTGCAGGTGAATTTATACGGAGACTTGATTACACACAGGTGGATTGTATTTATCATCATTAGTCATTTAGGTCAACATTGGATCATTCAGAGATCCTCACTGAACTTCTGGAGAGAGTTTGCTGCACTGAAAGTAAAGGGGCTGAATAATTTTGCACGCCCAATTTTTCAGTTTTTGATTTGTTAAAAAAGTTCGAAATATCCAATAAATGTCGTTCCACTTCATGATTGTGTCCCACTTGTTGTTGATTCTTCACAAAAAAATACAGTTTTATATCTTTATGTTTGAAGCCTGAAATGTGGCAAAAGTTCGCAAAGTTCAAGGGGGCCGAATACTTTCGCAAGGCACTGTATATATTGGTTATAAAGCTCTGTCAGGTTTACACAGAATAGGGTGACTTAAGTATGTGTGATGTATACAAAAGAGAATCTCAACAAACGTCAGACTTAAGTCCCATTTTGTGTTTATTAAACAAACAAGTTAAATACACCATTATGAAAACCACACACGTTGTCTCAACTACAGAGCTGCATGAACCTGATGAATTGCATTCATTTTCACAAAATAATATTTGGGGGAAAAATTAAGTAGTTCAATGGAAGTCATGAAAGATGCATTAGGCTTATACATGTCTTATACAGTGAGTCTACAAAACATTAGGTACACCTGTTCTCTGCTACCGCACAGCAAGCGGTAGCAGAGCACCAAGTCTAGGTCCAAAAGGCTTAACAGTTTCTACCCCCAAGCCATATGACTCCTGATAAAATGGCTACCCAGTCTATTTGCACCCACTCTTTTACTCTGTTTATATATCTATGCATAGTCACTTTATCTCTACCTACATGTACATATTACCTTGACTAACCTGTGCCCCCGCACTGGTTAGTAACAGCCTCGCTACTGTTATTTTACTGCTGCTCTTTAATTATTATTTGTTATTTAAAAGTGTTTACTTAACCAACAATGCAGTTAAGAAAAATAAGTGTTAAGGTCTACACTACACCTGTTGTATTTGGCGCATGTGACAAACACAATTTGATTTGACCTTCCTAATATTGAGTTGCACCCCATTTTACCCTCAGAACAGCCTCAATTCGTTGGGGCATGGACTCCACAAGGTGTCGAAAGCATTCCACAAGGATGCTGGCCCATGCTGACTCGAAGGCTTCCCACTGTTGTGTCAAGTTGGCTGGATGTCATTTGCATCCAGTGTTCAAAGGCACTTCAATATTTTGTGTTGCTAATTCACCCTATGAATGGCACACCTACACAATCCATGTCTCAATTGTCTCAAGGCCGTAACAATCCTTCTTTAACCCGTCTCCTCCCCTTCATCTACACTAATTGAAGTGGATATAACAGGTGACATCAATAAGGGACCATAGCTTTCACCTGGTCAGTCCATGTCATGTGTTCCTAATGTTTTGTGCACTGTGTATATTCCAGTGTTTGGGCCTTGCACTTCCAACGCTCTTAGTTGTTGCGGAAATTGAAAGTCTATCTTCAATGTGGCTTTGATCTAGAAGCTATCAAATGGAATGGTTACTTTCTATGTTAGAGTGGAATGGGTTTTTTCCTGATGTATTCTGAGGTAGCTCCTCTCTGAGAACCTCTTCCCGCAGTGCGTACAGGCGAACGGCCTCTCTCCCGTGTGGACCTTCAGGTGCCTCTTCAGTTTGTCCTGGCGGGAGAACCTCTTCTCACACTGGGGGCAGCTGTAAGGTTTCTCCCCTGTGTGGACCCTCTGGTGCCGCTTCAGGGTGCCAGCCTCGGTGAAGCGCATGTGGCACTGGGTGCAGCTGAATGGTTTCTCTCCTGTGTGGACCCTCTGGTGGATCTCCACCTTCTGGGGGCAGCTGAAGCCTTTGTTACAGAACATGCAGAGGAACCGTTTCTCTTTACTATTGCCTGATGTTGCTCCCCCTCCCCAAGCCTGGGTTTTATCCCTGTTTGAGTTCAATACCTGATCGAAAAGGATGTGGCCGTGTGAATCAGAAGACCCCATCGACGTGGACACAGGGTTGCGCTCTCTGAGCTTGTGTAAAGGGGAGTGGGTCGCAACATTTGGATTTGTCTCTAAGCTTTCCCTGTAGTCTAAGAAATCTCTGCCCTGCGAGTGGCCTTCTCTTAGGTGATCTGCATTCCATGTGGGAGGGACATCACCCTCCAATTTCACAGTCACTTCATCTATGACCAGCCCCTCCCCTTTCTTATCTAAGTACCCTTCAGAGTATACGCTACTACTGTACTGGTTCCAGTCCCCTATAGACAGATCTGCCTGTGTCTCTAAACCCAAGGGCATGTTGAGGTCCTCTGGGTCCTCTGTAGTGTAAGAACAAGTAGGATCATCACCACCAGTATCTAACGTGTCTCCATCCCCACGGGAATGAACAGGCCTCTGGCTCTGGTGAAATACCGGTAAATAGTCTGAGCTGGAAGCAGGAGGACAGACCAGGCTCCCCAGACCGGGGTCTGACATGTGGTCATGTCCTGTATGTAAGAGACTGTGAGTTACAGTTAAAGTCTTGGTGTCCGTCTTTGACTTGAGGACGGCGGTCAGCGTTCCACTGACCTCCGTGATACTGCGTCGAGTCCTGGGCTGCGCTGCGGCGGTGGTAGGGTCCTCGACTCCAGTCTGGATGTCTCTCCTGTGCCGTGGGTCCTCCTCTCCTTCAGACCCCTCTAGCTTCACCCCAGGACCTGCAGCCTCTGCAGACTAACAAGAAGAGAGAAGGTTATTACCGGTACATGAGTAGAATTGGATAACAATGTCTTAGGGAAGTCTCACAAGCTCCCCTATGGTAGATGTACATGTGAATGGCTGAAGGGTGCCTTTCCGAAATGAATGGGCCACATTTGATTTACAAAGTAACTGTAATGCAACACTAAATGAAGCCAGGGCTCTCCAACCTTGTCCTTTGAGAGATACCCTTCTGTAGGTTCACGCCAACCCCAGATCTAAGTAACCCGATTCAGCTTATTGACCAGCTAATTATTAGAATCCGGTGCGCTAGATTAGGGTTGGAGTGAAAACCTACAGGACTGCAGCCATCCAGGAACAATGTTGGAGAGCCCTGCACTGACCTCTATCACGATAACATGCTGGGTTGAGGTTCCACTCCCCTCATCAACTGTAATTGGTTGGTCATCTCTCCATGTATTGTGTCCCACTGGCTTCACAAAGCCCCTGTGACCTCCAGTGAGGTGTCCTTCACCTGAGAGCAAGATTGAGGAAAAGAGGGGGTTAGGTTAACTACTGTGGTATAGACCTCTTTCTGTGTTTTCAAACAATGCCACAAAGGCGATGCGTGCAATTACTGAACACGTGGGAGTTTTCAGAATACACAAACATACAATTATGAAATATGTAAATATGTTTTATTTCACACTACTTTTGTATCATAATTGGATTTTAAGCCTTGTATGAATGTCCTGTTTAAAGGCCCAGTGAAGTCAAAAATAATATTTTTCTTTGTTATATATATATATATATATATATATATATATACACACACACACACACACACACAGTACCAGTCAAAAGTTTGGACACCTACTCATTCAAGGGTTTTTTCTTTATTTTTACTATTTAATAGTGAAGACTATGAAATAACACATATGGAAACACGTAGTAACCAAAAAAAGGGTTCAACAAATCAAAATGTTTTATTTGGGATTTTTCAAAGTACCCACCCTTTGCCTTGATAGCTTTGCACACTCTTCGCATTCTCTCAACCAGCTTCATGAGGTAGTCACCTGGAATGCATTTAAATTGTGCCGTTAAGTTAATTTCTGGAATTTATTTCCTTCTTAATGTGTTTGAGCCAATGAGTTGTGTTGTGACAAGGTAGGGGTGGGTATACAGAAGATATTCCTATTTTTGGTAAAGAACAGCTCAAATACGCAAAGAGAAACAACAGTCTTTAAGACATGAAGGTCAGTCAACCTGGAAAATTAAGAACTTTGAACGTTTCTTCAGGTGCAGTCGCAAGAATCCTCAAGTGCTATGATGAAACTGGCTCTCATGAGGACTGCCACAGGAAAGGAAGACGCAGAGTCACCTCAGAGGATAAGTCCCGCAGAGGATAAGTTCATTACAGTTACCAGCCAAAATAAATTCTTCACAGCGTTCAACAGACATCTCCACATCAACTGTTCAGAGGAGAGCGTGTGAATCAGGCCTTCATGGTCAAATTGCTGCAAAGAAACCACTACTAAAAGGACACCAATAATAAGAGACTTGCTTGGGCCAATAAACACGAGCAATGGACATTAGACCAGTGGAAATCTGTCCTTTGATCTGACGATTCAAAATGTGAGATTTTTGGTTCCAAACGCCATGTCTTTGTGAGACGCAGTGTAGTTGAATGGATGATCTCCGCATGTGTAGTTCCCACCGTGGAGCATGGAGGAGGTGGTGTGATGGTGCTTTGCTGGTGACACGGTCTGTGATTTATTTAGAATAAGGCACACTTAACCAGCATGGCTACCACAGCATTCTGCAGCAATACACCATCCCATCTGGTTTGCGCTTAGTCCCACTATCATTTGTTTTTCAACAGGATCATGACCCAAAACACACCTCCAGGCTGTGTAAGGGCTATTTGACCAAGAAGGAGAGTGATGGAGTGCTGCATCAGATGACCTGGCCTCCACAATCCCCCGACCTCAACCCAATTGAGATGGTTTGGGATGAGTTGTACTGCAGTGTGACGGAAAAGCAGCCAACAAGTGCTCAGCATATGTGGGAACTCCCAAGACTGTTTGAAAATAATTATTAATGAAGCTGGTTGGGAGAATGCCAATAGGGTGCAAGGCTGTTTGAAGAATCTAAAATATATTTTTTGATTTAACACTTTTTTGTTTACTACATGATTCCATAGTTTGTCTTCACTATTATTCCACAATGTAGAAAATAGTCAAAATAAAGAAAAACCCTTGAATGAGTAGGTGTCCAAACTTTTGACTGGTACTGTATATCCACACTGAGGTTAGAATGGTACTGTAAATTTGTGAAAATTATGATAATCCCTTTTAGTGTAAGAGCTGTTTGAAAAGACCGTCTGAAATGTTCAGCCTGTTTTGGTGGGATGGAGTTTTGGCCTGCCTGGTAACATTAGTCAAAGTAAAGATTAACCGATTTTGAAAGTAATATTGTTTTTGTGCATCTCTGGGCGATATTCTATCCATTCCCTGCACCTTTTCATGTGTATCTGAGCTATTGCCATTCAAGCAGGCAGGAATTCGACCAGTATGATTTTGCGTTGCAATAAAGCCGCTGTTACTCCACTGGAAGTTAATAGGACTACGACTTTTAGATTGCGAAATCTTATATCATGCATGTCAGATTTCAATACTGTCAGATGTAAACGCGGGAGGTTGTCTTCGCTCAAATTTGTAATTTAACAGAGGGTCTACCAAATGTATCCTATTTGTCTGCCTCTTCAGTTCTGTGTGCATTGCATGGTGCCGATGTTTATGTCAGACTCCACTCGATCTGCAGGTTTAACAAAGTGAGACTGTAGACTCCTAAAATGATAGTGCAGTTTGTTTAGGCGATTTTACAGTTTACCAACTACTTCACATGATATTGACTTTGGTATTATTGTGTGTAGCTACATTTACTAGCTAGCTACCTAGCTAGCCAGCCCATAGAGAGAGCATTGCATTTTGAGTTTTGTAGTCCACTTGAGCTGTAACAGATTTCCACAAGGATTTTCACATGTTGCTACCAATCTTATTATAATGGAAAAATGAAACATTTGTTCACAAATATTGTTCTCACATATTAAATTATAGGAATGAGTGGTTTTGGGTGGATTTTTCCTTTAGACCAATCTGAAGTGGAGTTCCAAACCGCTTTGCCAATAACACATTTTCTGTTTCTCTCCCCACTCCGACAGTCCTGGCAAAATCCTTGCTTGAGAAATTGCTCTTTGCTAAGAATCTATTATTTTTTATCATTTCAAATTAAAACAATCACAGCAAGGTACTTAATTGTTACCCAGAAATGATTTGATATTAAGATAACGGCGGCATTGGACCTTTTTAATGTAATGGTTGTCTCATCACAAATCAACTGCATTACACTTTTTCAAAACACTTCAAACAGTAAAATGGCTCTTTGGCTAACTTTACTACAGCAGATGTCAATGAGCGTTAGCATTCTAGCTAACAAGTGATGCATCCAAAATATATATTTTACAAAGATATCTACCAAATATATTATTAGTGTCTGGTCAAACTATAATATAAACATTGTAAGCATCCCCCAAATATATTTTGGTTACAACAACTATGAACGTTTATTCGTGGCAGCGGCGCTAACTGCTTTAATTCTTTATCCAAAAGTCTCGCGCATCTGGTTAGAATACGATAGTGTCTTTGCGCAAGATGGGTAGCTAAGTAATAATGGGAATTTTTCGGTACTATCCAAAACTGACCAAGACCCAATTATTGATAAGACATCTGAACACATGGGAAACCGGGCGACAGCAGCCTCGGCCTTCTGCAAAATGTACCTCTTGCCATTCCTCTGTATCGCTCGAGGATCTTGGCACTACTGGGACGGCGTTCCCGTGCCACCTTCAGTTCCAGTAGCTGTAGCTTCCTCCGCAATGCCCTGTTTTCTTTCTGGCTTTGAGTTATTTCCAAACGAAACACTGCATAGTCGTCATCTACGAGTTTACAGATCCCTGCCACGGCTGTATTCGCTAGAACCTCCATGATGGAGGCTATTTGAGTGTGAAAAACCATATCGTTACAGTTAGCCATTCTTAGCAGCTAGCTAAATACCATTACCTAGATAACATATATCAACAAGTGCTTTCTCAAACACGAATTAAACACCACTTGGGGGTAAATATGTGATGCTGGGAAGTTAAATAAGTCATATTTTGAGTTCCCCGGTGTTAACAAACGCCTAAATAACTAAAACGTTAAGTGGCTAAATTATTATTGGTCACTGTTCACTTCCGTTTAAGGATCTCATTGGTTGGCTTCATAGTTAAAGGGTGCGGTTAAATGAAAAAAGAATGCGCGCTGTTCTTTGATTTACGGTACTGCTTATTACACATCACATTTCATATGATCAGTATCTTTCAAACGCAGAGCAGACTTGTTTATAAAGAACAGTGTGTTATAGAATATTGTAGAATACAATGAATTACTTGATTCCATCTACATCACATCAGTAAGGTAAATATTCAGCTGGGCCGTATTAATTTGTTTTTTATTATATTCACTACGCCGATTCTGTTGCAAAACGTTTCTCAAATGGAACGAAACGGAGGGACCTACATGGACTGTAAAAAGAATGGGGACAGACCTGCATTTGTCCATTAGAAACTCTCGTTTTATTTGCACAACTGTTTGGACTAATGATTACAACCCTGTCCTTGTTCTAGCCTAGGTTTACTGTCTCTAAAACCGGTGACATGGTGACTGAAGTACATCAGTATAAAAACAGCCAACAGTGTGTGGCTGAGTAAGTCAATTGCTTAGTGGCAATGTTTGCTACAGCCATGGGGGATTCATAGCAATAATACACACAACAAATATGGGAGTTTTACAGTACATGGGACATTTTGATTTTCAAAACACTTGGACCATAGTAATAACTAGCTTTTGCTTGGATTGTATAAAAAAACATACGAGACATGTAAGCTATGCCTTCTAAGGTATTTCCAAGCACTTGCATACCACTGTCTGACATCATTGAAGCACGCGAACGTCACACTTATTGAGAATGAATCAGTCAGTCTGCCGCCAGGAGGAGAAAGAAAACCAATAGTTTAAAACCAATAGTTGCCTTTATTTGCAAGGTATTGGAAAACCTCCTTGGTCTGGTCTTTGTGGTTGAATCTGTGTCTGAAATTCATTGCTCGATTGAGAGACCTAAACAAATAATTGTGTGGAGTACAGAGATGAGGGTGTCAGTCAAAAATAATGTTTAACATTATTACTGCACACAGAGTGAGTCCATGCAACATGTGACTTGTTAAGCACATGTTTATTCCTGAACTTATTTAGCCATTACAAAAAGGGTTGAATACTTATTGACGGAAGACATTTCATCTTTTAATTTAATTAATTTATAAAAATGTGTAAACATAGTTCCACTTTGACATTGTGTGTAAGGCTAGTGACAAAAAAATCAATTTTAAATTCAGGCTGTAACACAACAAAATGTGGAAAAAGTCAAGGGTTGTGTATACTTTCTGAAAGCAATGTAAGAAACTCTTTACTGTACACACAGAAACATATAATAAAATGTTAATCACAGGCAAGCCAAACTCTAACACTGTGATCCAAGTACCTAATGATATGGAGAAAATTGAGTTTATTAAAATGGCCATATGTGTTTATTCTATAAGGGCACGATGCAGACACAGGAGGCAAATGGTTTGAGTCTCTGATATTTATTATAATCCAAGGTGTAGGCATGAGAATGGTCATGGACAGGCAAAATATCAAAAACCAGGTCAGAGTCCAGAAGGTACAGAACGGCAGGCAGAATGGTCAGGTAGGTGGGTTCAGAATCAATGCAGGGAAGGGTCAAAACCGGGAGAACTAGCAAAAACAGAGTGAAGGAAAAAGCAGGAGAACAGGTGAAAAGACCACACTGGTTGACTTGACGGGTCTTCTTGTTTGTCAACAGAAAAGCAGGGAACACAGGAATAAGTACCAAGGGACTAATGGGAAAACAGGTGACACCTGGAGGTGGGTGGAGACAATCACAAAGACAGGTGAAACAGATCAGGGTGTGACAGATTCAAGAAGTAAGTATCATGTTCTGGTTTGACTGATAAGGGTTCCTCAGTTCCTGCAATTATACAAAAATAACCAAGTCAGTCAGCACAGTGTCAATTTTGTATTTAATTTCAACAAAATGGTTGCTCGGTTGAGGGACCTTACAAATTGAGGGACCTCAATCTATTTGTCACAAGTTATTATACTTCTCTCACTGGTAGCACTTGACATTTTCTGTAAATTATGGTACCCTCGCTTTAATAAAATACATTTTAGAATACTTTAAAAAAAGGTTCAACATTATGTTACACACAGCTTCACTACTTTATCCCAAGTAAACATGAATTAAGGCACATTCATCTCATTATAAAACACTAGCATCAAACAACAGGACAAGGTTGTCACTTCATCAGTGAAGCATTTTTACAGACACCATCTCACCAACCATCACCATATAATTGACTCTGCCTCATCACATTCATTCTTTCCTCAGTTCACCTCATCCAGTTCTCTATACATCCAAAATAATTAAACAAAAAAAACGAGTACTACATATTACACTATTCATGGGCTGTGTGCATTTTCTGCTGGAATATCACAAGATTGCCCTCTCTGAGAACCTCTTCCCGCAATGCATACAGGTGAACAGCCTTTCTCCTGTGTGAACATACAGGTGCATTTGCAGCTGTTGCTGGTGGGAGAATCTCTTCTCACACTCAGCAGTTGTAGGGTTTCTCCTCTGTATAAACCCTCTGGTGCCTCTTAAGGTAGTGCTGGAGGGAGACCCTCTTCTCACACTGGGGACAGGTGTTGGATTTCTCCCCTGTGTGCAACAATACCATTGTTGTCATCAATCGCTCACCAAGTGCCCTTTGAGTTCCTCAATGAACTTGACCCCTTGATAAACTCATTTTCTGACAATGGCTCACCGCTCTTTGTACTGGGTGACTTCAACCTCCCGACGTCTGCCTTCGATTAATTTCTTTACAACTCTTTCTTTCCCCTCCCTTTGACATCACCCTTTCCCAGTCCCCTCCCACTCAACAAGGCATGCAATACACTTGACCTCATATTTACTAGAGGCTGTTCACCTACAAATCTCACGGCAACCCCCTTCCAGGTCTCTGACTACTTTGTTTCCTTTTCTATCTCCCTCTTCTCCAACCCTAGTCACTTAGCCCCTACCTAGATGGTCATGCGCTGTCACAATCTTCTCTCTCTCCCACAACTCACTCCTCTCCTATCATCTCTCCCTTCTGCTAAATCCTTCTCCCTCCTGACTCTTGATTCTGCCTCGTTGACCCTTACTATCCTCCCTTTCCGCATTCTATGACTCGCACTGTCCCTTTTCCTCCTGGAAGACTCAGTCCTTTCCTTCTGCTCCGTAGCTGAGTGACTCATTGCGTGCTTAGAGAACAGATCTGTGGGCAGCTGAGCGAAAATAGAGGAAAACTAAACTTCCGGAGGACCTATCATCCTTTCACTTCCTCCTCTTACTCTGTATCCACTGCAAAAGTCACTTTATCACTCTAAATTTCAAACCCTATCACTCTAAATTTCTAACGCTAGGAAACTATTTTCCACCGTCTCCTCCCTCCTTAATTGTCCACCCCCCTTTGCTGCGGATAACTTTGTCAATCACTTTGAAATAAAGGTTGATGACATCCGCTCCTCATTCACTCAATCTATTGAGTCCACTGGTCCCACTCATACAGAACTACCCTACTCCTACTCCTTCTCCCCTCTCTCTCCAGATGAAATTCTGCGACTAGTGAGGTCCGGCCGCCTAACAACCTGCCCGCTCAACTCCCTTCTCCAGACCATCTCTGGAGACCTCACTTCCCTCATCCCTGACCACTGGCTGTGTCCCCTCTTCACTTCAAAATGGCCAGAGTCGTCACATCCTCAAGAAACTGACACCTGACCCATCAGACGTAAAACTACAGACCGGTATTCTTTATTTTCTTTACAAAACACTAGTGTGCTGTCTCTGACAAACTCTCTCGCTGTCACTCAACCGAGACTGCTCTTCTCTGTGTCACGGAGGCTCTCTGCACTGCGAAAGCTGACTCTCTCTCCTCTGTTCTCATCATCCTTGATTTATGCACTGTCTTCGACACCGTCTGGACGACGCCGTCTGGACTACAACTCTCTGACAGCGGGGCTCGCCGCTTGTGCCATCAAATCCTTATAAAGAACGCTGCAGCAGGCCTGGTGTTCAACCTTCACAAATTCTCCCATGTCACACCACTCCTCTGCATACTCCACTGGCTTCCAGTCCAATATCGCATCCACTACAACACCATGGTACTTGCCTATGGAGCAGCAAGGTGAACTGCCCCTCTCTACCTTCAGGCTATGCTCAAACCCTACAACCTCAACCCGAGTACTCTGTTCTGCCACCTCTGGTCTCTTGGCCCTCCCACCCATACGGGAGGGCAGCAACCGATCAGCCCATTCCAAGCTCTTCTTTGTCCTGAAACCCAAATGGTGGAACCAGTACAGGGCTTAAAATGTAGTTTTTGGACCACAAGCCACAGTGACAGGTAGATTAAAAAAATGTACCAGGCACTCTGATTTTTTTATCATTACATTTAAAAAAAAAAAATTTTAAATCACCTTTATTTAACCAGGTAGGCTAGTTGAGAACAAGTTCTCATTTGCAACTGCGACCTGGCCAAGATAAAGCAAAGCAGTTCGACACATACAACAACAGAGTTACACATGGAATAAACAAGCATACAATCAATAATACAGTAGAAAAGTCTATATACAGCATGTGCTAATGAGGTAGGATAAGGGAGGTAAGGCAATAAATAAGCCATGGTGGCAATGTAATTACAATATAGCAATTAAACACTGGAATGGTAGAATGTGCAGAAGATGAATGTACAAGAAGCAAAGGAGCGCAATACATAAATACAGTATGGGGATGAGGTAGATTGGATGGGCTATTTACAGATGGGCTATGTACAGGTGCAGTGATCTGTGAGCTGCTCTGACAGCTGGTGCTTAAAGCTAGTGAGGGAGGTAAGGGTCTCCAGCTTTAGTGATTTTTGCAGTTCGTTCCAGTCATTGGCAGCAGTCAACTGGCAGGAAAGGCGGCCAAAGTAAGAATTAGCTTTGGGGGTGACCAGTGAGATATACCTGCTGGAGCGCGTGCTACGGGTGGGCGCTGCTATGGTGACCAGTGATCTGAGATAAGGTGGGGCTTTACCTAGCAGAGACTTGTAAATGACCTGGAGCCAGTGGGTTTGGCGACGAATATGAAGCGAGGGCCAGGCAACGAGAGCATACAGGTCGCAGTGGTGGGTAGTATATGGGGCTTTGGTGACAAAAAGGATGGCACTGTGATAGACTGCATCCAGTTTGTTGAGTAGAGTGTTGGAAGCTATTTTATAAATGACATCGCCGAAGTCGAGGATCGGTAGGATGGTCAGTTTTACAAGGGTATGTTTGGCAGCATGAGTGAAGGATGTTTTTTTGCGAAATAGGAAGCCAATTCTAGATTTAATTTTGGATTGGAGATGTTTAATATGAGTCTGGAAGGAGAGTTTACAGTCTAACCAGACACCTAGGTATTTGTAGTTGTCCACATATTCTAAGTCAGAACCGTCCAGAGTAGTGATGCTGGACGGGCGGGCAGTGATCGGGTGAAGAGCATGCATTTAGTTTTACTTGCATTTAATAGCAGTTGGAGGCCACGGAAGGAGAGTTGTATGGCATTGAAGCTCGTCTGGAGGTTAGTTAATACAGTGTCCAAAGAAGGGCCAGAGGTATACAGAATGGTGTCGTCTGCGTAGAGGTGGATCAAAGAATCACCAGCAGCAAGAGCGACATCATTGATATATACAGAGAAGAGAGTCGGCCCGAGAATTGAACCCTGTGGCACCCCCATAGAAACTGCCAGAGGTCCGGACAACAGGCCCTCCGATTTGACACACTGAACTCTGAGAAGTAATTGGTGAACCAGGCGAGGCAATCGTTTGAGAAACCAAGTCAGTTGAGTGTGCCAATAAGAATGTTGTGATTGACAGAGTCGAAAGCCTTAGCCAGGTCGATGAAATACGGCTGCACAGTAATGTCTCTTATCGATGGTGGTTATGATATCGTTAAGGACCTTGAGCGTGACTGAGGTGCACCCATGACCAGCTCTGAAACCAGATTGCATAGCGGAGAAGGTACAGTGGGATTCGAAATGGTCGGTAATCTGTTTGTTAACTTGGCTTTCGGAGACATTAGAAAGGCATGGTAGAATAGATATACGTCTGTAGCAGTTTGGGTCTAGAGTTTTCCCCCCTTTGAAGAGGGGGATGAGCGTGGCAGCTTTCCAACCTGTGGGAATCTCAGACGATACGAAAGAGAGGTTGAACATGCTAGTAATAGGGGTTGCAACAATTTCGGCAGATAATTTTAGAAAGAGAGGGTCCAGATTGTCTAGCCCGGCTGATTTGTAGGGGTCCAGATTTTGCAGCTCTTTCAGAACATCAGCTATCTGGATTTGGGTGAAGGAGAAGTGGTGGAGGCTTGGGCGAGTTGCTGTGGGGGGTGGAGGGCTGTTGATCGGGGCAGGGGTAGCCAGGTGGAAAGCATGGCCAGCCGTAGAAAAATGCTTATTGAAATTCAATTTATCGGTGGCGACAGTGTTTCCTACCCTCAGTGCAGTGGGCAGCTGGGAGGAGGTGCTCTTATTCTCCATGGACTTTACAGTGTCCCAGAATCTTTTTGAGTTTGTGCTACAGGATACAAATACATCAACAACAATAAAACAGATGACCATGATTTGTGATGTTTTAAAACAAGAAATGTATCAGTATGAAGTAATGTGGTATTTTGCTCAACTTCATACAACATTTTGTGACCTGAGTCTTTTAACCAAAATATCAGAGACAAAATGTTCACCTGCCCCTTAAAGGGGGAGGTTAACCGTGGTATCGGGGCCACTCGAGTTGTGCCAGGTGTGTTTGTGTGCGTGTGAGATTTGGGATCTGACTAGGGTGTCTCTTCACTATCAATTGAAGTAGCAGAATCAAAGTAATGTTGAAATACAACCGAGCTTGTGAACAAAACAGTGTAAATAGCCAAGAAACACGAGGACAAAGTCTCACTTTGTAGACTTTTGAGTAAATTAGACACTTTTATGCCTGTGTGCAGCGCCTCTAAAAATGAATCTCTCAGCACTTCAGTCAGTGCACACAGCTCCCCAGCCAGGCAGTGTTTCTGCGCGAGGTGGGATATAGAATTCCTATTTCTTTGTGCGATTAGCAGCTATGAAACAAAACAGATCTGCTCATACTTGATGTTTGACTATTTTTATTTGTAAATGTAATGCTGGCACTGGAAATTGACCACCCGCCAACGTGGCTGGTGAAATAGAAATTCTTACCCGCCCATACCTAAATCTACCGGTGTAGCAGGTGTTAATTTTATTCCCTGAACCAGCTTTGTCCTGAAGCTAGGCCAGCAGAATCCTTGCCCATCTTCCCGAAAACATCTGAAACTCTACCTCTACAAAGAGTATCTTAAATAATCCCACCGCATCCCCCCTCCACTATGTCGCCTCTGGTCCTGGCCTGCTTGCTGATGTGCTTTGGGCCCTTGGCTGCACCGGTCTGGGAATCGAAGATGGCATCGCATTGAAGCTCTATTACTGTATGTAAGTTATATGTATTTCTCACTTACCTTGCTCCCCCATCTTTAGTCCACTCAGCAGGTCAATGTTCTCTGGTCCGTCTTCTATTGTCTCCTCTTTGACCAGCAGCAGATCAGGCTTCCCATCCTCCATGTCTACTGACTGTAAGAGATACAGAGTGAGAGGATGTGGGATCAAGAAATCTGATATGAGCACCCTGCTATGGAGCATATTCTGTTTGGGAAATGAGGGGTTGCAATGAGTATTATGCAAACATGGTAATTGATTTGGAAAAGTGATAGATGATTTGATTACTTGACACTCTTTAATGGTTTGATAATTCAAAAGCATGGTCCCGTATCCGCAAAGAGTCTCAGAGTAGAAGTGCTGATCGAGGATCAGGTCTGTCTACATAGTCTTATTCATAATTATCTAAAAGGCAAATCTGATCCTAGATCAGCATTTCTACTCTGAGTTGCTTTGTGAATATTGGACCTGACTTAATACCATGCAGACAATTGTTTACAATGGCTCACCTCAGTGTGACTGTGTGTGTTTCCTCTGTGGGTTCAGGAGGAGGTGTAGTCTAGACCTCACACCCTCCTCCTCCTGGAAGAGAGGTGATACAGATTACACAGACATACACTCCCTCAGGTACGTACACACACAGATTAACACTCTTTCAACATGGAGTGTTTACCCACCCCCACTACGTTTGAGTCCTATACTGTAGTTACAGAATGATTTCATTGTTGTAAAACCCATCATGGTGGACATAAATATGATGTTGTGGGTAAAAATAAGTTGGCTATGATAAATCAAAAGTCATCAGACAAACCTGAAAACTATTTTGACATATACAGTAGTTGTTAGTGTGTGGGTAAGTCTGCCTATATTAAGTAAGTCTATAATGGTTATAAAGCGCTGTCGGGTGTATGCAGAATAGGGTGAGATGGGATGTGATGTATACTAAAGAGAGTCTCAATGAGTCTTAGAATGAAAAGTCTAATTTTGTGTTTATTAAACATGAACAAGTGTTAAGGTGGCAATCCAGTCTCCTTTTCACCTCATTTAACAGCGGATTTACTTAAAAGGCACATCTCAATAGGTGGTCCAGGACATAGCACAAGTGGGTGGGCTTTCCTCTTTTGTTCACTAGGCAGATGGTATCGCAACTTCCTATCAAACCAACTCCTTGAATGCCCTACTCCTTGAAGTTTGCAGTTGTGTTCCCAAAAACTTTTGCTCAAAACATTTTTTTTTTATTTAGACTTGTATTTATACTTGGGATATCACTTTACAACAGAAAAAGTTCAATCCCGGGAGGAAGTCGTTAAATACACCATATGAAAACCACACATACACGTCTCAACTAAACCTCTGCATGAAGTGAATAAACTGCATTCGTTTTCTCATTAAAAGTGTCTTGGGGGAAAAAAATAGTAGTTGAATGGAAGTAATGAAACAGGCATTTGTGAACATCATATCCTACACAGTACAAACACTATGTAACATACTTTTTTAGGGTTATACAGTATATCATACAGTATTATACAATGTATCACAATGTCTGGATGCAATATTCTACTCAGGTATATTAAACACTGAAATCTGTTACTCTCATTATTCCAAATGCACCTGTGGGTCTTTTCGGTTGACAACAATGACAATTAATCTTTGTCTTTAATGAAGGGTAGGATCTAAACATCAGAAGCTATCGATTGGAATGGTAACTTTATATTTTATAGAGTGGAATGTTTTTTCTGCTGGTGTATCCTGAGGTAGCTCCTCTCTGAAAACCTCTTCCCGCAGTGCGTACAGGCAAATGGCCTTTCTCCCGTGTGGACCTTCAGGTGCATCTTCAGGTGACCAGCCTGGGCGAAGCGCATGGGACACTGGGTACAGCTGTAGGGTTTTTCCCCTGTGTGAACCCTCTGGTGCCTCTTCAGGTCACCAGCCTGGGCAAAGCACATTGGACACTGGGTACAGCTGAAGGGTTTCACTCCTGTGTGGACCCTCTGGTGCCTCTTCAGGTTGCCAGCCTGGGCGAAGCACATGTGACACTGGGTACAGCTGAAGGGTTTCACCCCTGTGTGGACCCTCTGGTGGATCTCCACCTTCTGGGGGCAGCTGAAGCCTTTGTTACAGAACCTGCAGAGGAACCGTTTCTCTTTACTACCGCCTAATGTTTCTCCCTCTCCCAGAGCCTGGGCTCTAGCCCCGTCGTTTGATTTCAATACCTGATCGAAAAGAACGCGGCCGTGTGAATCGGAAGGCCCCATCGACGTGGACACTGGGTCGTGATCCCTGAGTGCGTGTAAAGGGGAGTGGGTCGCAACACTTTGATTTGTCTCTAAGCTTCCCCTGTAATCTAAGAAATCTCCGCCCTGTGAGTGTCCGTCTCCTAGGTGACTATCTGCATTCCATGTGGGAGGATCGTCGCCCTCCACTTTCACAGTCACTTCCTCTACAACCAGACCCTCCCCTTTCTCATCTAGGCATCCTTCAGAGTATACACTACTACTGTACCGGTTCCAGTTCCCTCTAGACAGATCAGTGTGTGTCTCTAAACCCAAACGCATGTTGCCAGGGTCCATCTCTGTAGCGTAAGAACAAGATGGATCATTGCCAATCTCTGATGCGTCACCTGAGTCCGGATGGGAATTAACAGCCCTCATGCTTGGGTTACCGTAAAGTAAATACTCTGAACCGGGAGCAGGAGGACAGCCCAGTGGCCCCAGCCCCAGTCGCTCTGGGTCTGATCTGTGGTCAGATCCTGTGTGTAAAAGCCTTTGTGTTACAGTTAAAGTCTCTGTGTCTGTCTCTGACTTGTGTCTGTCTCTGACCTCCGTGACGCTGCGTTGGGCCCTGGGCTGCACTGTGGCGGGGTCCTCCGTGGCTACAGAGTGCACTTCAGCCGCTCTAGTCTGGATGACTCTGCTGTGACGTGGGTCCTCCTCTCCTTCAGACCTCTCCTGCTTGACCCCAGGACCTGCATCTGCAGACTGACACAAGAAGAGATGAGGTTATTACTTAAATTGGATAACAATGTCGTAGGGAAGTCAAACAAGCTCCCCTATGGTAGATGTGCATGTACGCAAGTCAATAGCTGAAGAAAGCCTTGCTGAAATTAATGGGCTATTGATTTACAAATTAGCATTTTTTATGTAACACTATTACACTAACCTCTATCTCGATAATGTGCTGGGTTGTGGTTCCACTCCCCTCATCAACAGTGATTGGTTGGTCATCTCCCCATGCATTGTGTCCCCCTGGCTTCACAAAGCTCCTGTGGCCTTTAGTGAAATGTCCTTCACCTGCGAGAGTGATTGGGGGAAAGATGGGGTACAGTTCAGTACTGTCAATGCTATATTGTACCCTATTGACACTGTCTAGAATTGGCAACGATTTTAAGGTAACACTTCTCATAACTTCTTGATATACTATTTATTTATTGATGTATTATGTTCAATGTATCACATTGTTTTTATTGAGTAAATAATAGGAAATGCAGCACATCAAGAATCTGATTAGAATATGATAGTGTCTTTGCGCAAGATAGCTAAATAATCAGGGGCATTATTGCATACTATCCAACAACTGACCAAGACCCAATTCTGGATAACATCTGAACACGTGCAGAACGAAGAGACGGGCACTGAGCTATATATGAACCGCGACAGGCCGCGTAGCCTCGGCAGAATATACCTCTAGCCATTGCTCTGTACCGGTCGAGAATCTTGACACTATTGGGACGACTGGCTAGGACGCGCTCCCGTGCCATCTTCAGTTCAAATAGCTGTAGTTTCCTCCGCAATGCCCTGTTTTCTTTCTGGGTTTGAGTTATTTCCAAACGAAACACTGCATAGTCGTCGTCTACGAGTTTACAGATCTCTGACACGGCTGCATTCGCTAGCACCTCCATTATGGAGGCTATTTGAGTGTGAAAAACCATACCGTCAGCCATTGTTAGCTAACGTTAGCAGCTAGCATTAACTAGTTATCACCAATTCCTGTCTCCAACGTGTATTAAAGACTACATAGGGTAAGTATGTGATTCTGTGCTGTTAAATGAATCATTTTAAGTGCCATGGTGTTAATAAACGTCTTAATATCAACAATAAACACGCTAACGTGGAAAATGTTCTTCGTAATTTACTTCCGTTTACACAGAAGATAAATGATATTATTGGTAGGCGTCATAGAAGGGTGTGGCTAAATAAAGGGTATGTGCGATGTTCTTGAATTACACGTAAAACCGAATCATGATCAGTATCTTTCAAGCAGTTGTCACTAGTATCCACAGCCAAAGTCATAATTATGTCTAAAGCCTGCCTATTTCTACAATGTATCTGCTTAACATTTGATTTTAAAACGAACCTTAAATTAAAAAGCTAATTTGTTTTCATTCAATTGTACGATATAGCCAATTTTGACAATGGCCGTAGAATCCCTTTCATAGTTTCGAAGGAAAATGAGGCCACGTTTTATTCTAAAGGATAAACAAGTACATAAAAAGTAAACATATCAGAAGGACATGATTTCTCATTAACAGATTTGATCACCTAATTATAGTACATAAAGGAACAGGTACCACCTGATTATGCAAACTAATGTTGGGAGGGACATTATATTTGTTGACTAGAACAAAGGTAAAAAAAAATAATTCAAAGGGGGAATATACAGTGTATTTGGAAAGTATTCAGACCCCTTCACTTTTTCCACATTTTGTTACTTTAGCCTTATTCTAAAATTTATTAAATTCATTATTTTCCTCAATCAACACACAATACAAAGCGATCAACACACAATGACAAAGCAAAAACAGGTTTTTAGAAAAAAAATGTTTTTTATTACAAACAAATACCATATTTGCCTTATTTATTTACAAGTATTCAGCCCCTTTGCTATGAGACTCGAAATTGAGCTCCGGTGCATCCGATTTCCATTGATCATCCTTGATACGTTTCTACAATTTGATTGGACTCCACCTGTGGTAAATTCAATTGATTGGACATGATTTAGAAAGGCACACACCTGTCTATGTAAGGTCCCACAGTTGACAGTGCATGTCAGAGCAAAAACCAAGCCACAAGGTCGAAGGAATTACTCCTCAGCAAAAGGCACATGACAGCCCACTTGGAGTTTGCCAAAAGGCATCTAAAAGACTCTGACCATGAGAAACAACATCCTCTGGTCTGATAAAACCAAGATTGAACACTTTGGCCTGAATGCCAAGCGTCACGTCTTGATGAAACCTGGCACCATCCCTACAGTTTTTCAGCAGCAAGGACTGTGAGACTAGTCAGGGTCGAGGGAAAGATGAGCAGAGCAAAGTACAGAAAGATTCTTGATGAAAACCTGCTCCAGAGCGCTCAGAACCCCAGACTGGGGTGAAGGTTCACCTTCCAACAGGACAATGACTCTAAGCATACAGCCCAGCCAGAGCCCGGACTTCAACCCCATCGAACATCGCTGGAGACCTTAAAATAGCTGTGCAACGACGCCCACAATTCAACCTGACAGAGCTTGAGAGGATCTGCAGAGAAGAATGTGAGAAACTCCCCAAAATCAGGTGTGCCAAGCTTGTAGCTTCATACCCAAAAAGACTTGAGGCTGTAATCGCTGCCAAAGGTGGTTCAATAAAGTACTGAGTATAGGGTCTGAATACTTTTCCGAATGCACTGTTTTCATATAGTGTTAGACTTCAAGGACAGTGTTTCAGCTATGCCAGCACACCAAACAACATCTGTATTATGTAAGAAGGTTAGCATACCCAGATGCTCAACTCTTAGTAATAAAAACTCTTAGCCCTGGACACTTCACATGATAACTATAATATTTCATTTAAATAATTGCTACGATTTCTTCCCATTGTGGGCACACCTATGTCTAATGAGGTAACTCAGGAAGGAGAAGCTCTTGGAACATAGTTTGCATTTGAAGGGCCTCTCCTTGGTGTGAACAGTCTGGTGCTGCTTCACATACCTTGCCTCAGCAAAGCTCTTCCCACATGTGGGGCAGGCATACGGCTTGTCAGCGTCTGTCCTATTGCTTGGCCTCTTAATTTTTGACCCTATGACACCAGAGGAGGTAGAAGCAGGAGCCACCACCTGTTAGTCTTTGAGCTCCCTCCTTGACCTCTAGACATTGTTTGGGTGTTGTTGGGATTGTGTGCTGTGTTATAGGCTAGGAACCTCTTGTGGTGACCACCCATCCTGACTGTCTGTCTGTATTGATGAGCTAATCCTGAGGTAACTGAGGAAGGCTAGACCCAGGACCAGGCCTTCTATGAACCCAGTCACTAGGCATGAGATGAGACTGAAGGAAAATAAAGACTTCTTGGTAGACTACCACCAGGGGGGTCTCCCACCACTCTCTATGAAGGCTGAAGCTTCATCCCTGCACTGAGACTGTGAGGAGAAAGATCTGGGCTGCAGACTGGATCCCTGACTGGAGCCTCTGTCTCTCTGATGACCACCAGGACTGAGGTTGTTCAGTCCACCTGTCCACTGGTTGTGTTCTGTGTAGTGGTGGAATCTCTGTTCCTCGTGGGTCGGTCCTGGTTCCGACTCGGGAAGGAAGATCGATGGCTCCTGACCCAGGGTGCTGTTGTCCGGGTTTGTGACCAGCCGTTTCAGAGGTCCACTCTCTCCTGCCAGCAACACCAGATACCAGCAGGTCCTCATGGACTACAGACTAAACACAAAGTATACAAAAGAGCATATAAAAAGGTTCATATAAGAAACTCTGCTGTAGACACAGAAACATGACATATTATAACATGTTAAACCACAGCCAAGCCTTTCTCTAACACTGTGATTCAAGTACCTAACAATATGGAGCCATTGGAGTTAATTATTTAAAACATTTACATATGTGTTAATTCGAGAATGAAGTATAATGTTTTGGTTCGACTGAAATAAAGGAAACTCAGTACCTGGAATAATACAAAAATAACCAAGTCAGTCAGCAGAGTCAACTTTGTATTTTATTTCAACAAAATGGTAATACTCACAATGTAAAGTACAGTACTTTTTATTGCACAAAACAATAAGTAGTGCTGTGGTGGTCATGACACTTTGTCAGCTGGTTGTCATGCAAAAGCCTGCTGGTCTCATGGTAATTGACCAGTAATTAACATAAACACGTTGAGCATCTCCAGCCCTCCATGCATACAAGCTGCTGATGAACTTTGGAACATCTACATTTAAAAACACAGAGTAAATCAGTTGAATATACACCATCACAACAAAGCCATGGTTTATTTTAGGCAAGTCTAAAGAAACATGTCAAAAATAAATATCATTTTATGGCTATGCGCCATGCTGTAGGCTTGTTCATTTAGCAGACAAGATATGCTTAAATCCCATGCCATTATTTTATATTATATGATTTTATAGTAAGACGATTATAATTGAACTTAAAATAGAAATTCAATTTTTCCCATTCCGGAGTGCGCATATGAAGTGTCTATGTTGAGCATAAAAGTCATCATTTGAAACAGGTTCTATATGCCAGATTTTCTGTAATTTGGCAACTTTAGTTGTGAATGATACAAACCTTAGAATGCTTTAGAAATCAAAAGGTATGGGCTGCATGATGCGACGATAGGCTATTGACAATTTTGAGAAAGTCACAAAAAAAAGCTTGTGCTCTGTTCCTTGCCTCAGGCTGCACATGCTGTTCACTCCAGCTCTCATCAAGTGATCATTATTTCACCAGACTATTCTCAATGTAATCCTAACTAATATGTCAAATGAGTTTCGATTTAGAATGTCCCATTATCACATTTGCAGAAACAGAGGCAAGAGAAAAAGATGCATATCATCCGTGTCGAATAGCGAATGGAGGTCACTTTCCCGCAGCTTGGTCCCATTTCGGGGAAACTACTTCATGTGATAGATATTCTGCCCAAACTCTGCATGCCATGGGCACTCCAATCCTGTTCCTGCAGCTACCCAGTGCTTAATATGGAAAAACAAGTGAAATCTGTAAGGGAACATCGATAGTAACATGTTTTCACAACGAAACTGTCTGCTGTATTTCATTAAACTGTTGACAGCCCCTCTGACTGTGCGCTGAAGAATGGCATTAAGGAAAGCGGGGAGGAGATGGAAAGGCATGGTGGTGAGATATTCTGTGGCTAAAGGTAACATATCAGACTATTAATTATGAAAAATATAACATGTGCCCTATTACTAGGCTATACAAAATCCCCCAAAAATCCACTATAATGTAGACTCTGAATTTGTTTTATTTAGGCTAGGGCAAGTTTGTACCAAAGGTATCTTTTTTCCACTCAGATTCAACCTGTTGTTGAACTCATTTATTCAAATTGATCAATCAATCAGAGTGAGGTGAGTTTAAAAGCACATACTGTTTTGATGATGTGTTTAATGTGATTTTCGATTACATTTGCATTGATGTCAGAGTGGCTAGAAGGACAATAGAGCCCTGAGTACCAGGCCATTAGCGACCTGATGATCGTTACAGAGTTGGGTACTACGAACATATCTCCAGAGTGCTTAAAAGGAGATTACCATGACTGGTCACATTAGAATTTTATTGCGGTCATGACGCATGAATGCTGGATTACCGCAACAGCCCTAGTGACATGGAGAATAACTTTTATCACTATGGTAACAGTTGACCTGTTACCAAATCTGGTACCCTTCTCTTTGATAAAATGAAGTTGAGAATACTTTGGAAATGGTTCAACATTACATTACACACAGCTTCATTGCTTTATGCCAAGTAAACATGAATTAAGGCACTATCATTTCCTCATTATAAAACACTAGCATCAAACACCATGATAAGGTTGTCACTCTTCATCAGTGAAGCATTTTTACAGACACTATCACACCAACCATCACCATATCATCTCCTCTGCCTTATCATACTCATTCTTCCCTCATGTCACCTCATCCAGCTCCCTACTACATCCAAAACCAACATAATTAACTACAAACAAACTAATACTACATTATATGTCACTATACATGGCCTGTGTGCATTTTCTGCTGGTGTAACCTGAGGTAGCTCCTCTCTGAGAATCTCTTCTCGCAGTGCGTACAGGCGAACGGCCTCTCCCCCGTGTGGACCTTCAGGTGCCTTTTCAGGCTGGACGTGTGGGAGAAACTGACCCGGCACAGGTGGCAGCCAAATGGTTTCTCCCCTGTGTGGACCCTCTGGTGCCTCTTCAGGCTGGATGAGTGTGAGAAGCTGACCCTGCACAGGTTGCAGCTGAACGGTTTCTCCCCTGTGTGCATCCTCTGGTGGATCTCCACCTGTTGGGGGAAACTGAACACTTTCCCACAGAATGAACACGGGAATCGCTTCTCTTTGGCGCCACCACCTTTACTTATTCCATCTCTACTATTGTCATTTGTCAATGGGCTTGTGTAGCCATTTAGTGTTGAGGCACTGGCATTGTCTGAGGTCTGGTTTAACATTAGGGGAGTGTGAGGAGGATGAAGGCCAGGGAGTGTCTGTGTTGTCACAGGGTCCATGTTCCAGTTGATAGATCCTATAGAAGGCAGGTTGAAGGCAGCACCTGTTAGGGGGTTAACCTGAGGCACCATCAGTCTCTCTGAATCACAACTATAGGAGCAGGACGGAGTATCGCTAGCAGAGTCTGTGGCTGTTTTCTCCTGTCGCATACAGACACCACCTCGTCCTCGCAGACCAAATCTACGTCTTGCCCTGGTCCCAGCCAGTCTGTTGTCATGGAAATTAAGTTTGACTGTTGTTTTGTGTTCGACAGTCTGTTTTGGGTTGTGGTTAACAGTGTTGTTCCCCAGCTCGGCATTAGGGACTCTGTCCCATCCACTGACCCCCACTATGTCTCCTCTGGCCCTAGCCAGCTCGGTGATGTTGTCCCCTCGGCCCTTGGCTGCGCCGGTCTGGGAATCCAAGATGGCCGCCCAGTCTCCTCTTTTAATCTCCAGCCAACCACCTGAAGGAAGAGGTTACAAAATATACTTTTTTTTTTTAAACATGGCAGAGAACTCCACATATGGAGTTTTTTTTGTGTCAATTACTTGGTCAAATTCATGCATTGTGTGTTTTGTTGTATTGATTTAATCTTCTGAAAAAATGTATAGCCAGGCACATTACTATTCCCATTGAAGATATATTACTGTATGTAGGCTATATGTATTTCTTTCTTACCTTGCTCCCCCATCTTTTGTCCACTTAACAGGTCAATGCTCTCTGGTACGTCTTCTATGGTCTCCTCTTTGACCAGCAGCAGATCAGGCTTCCCTTCCTCCATGTCTACTGACTGTAAGAGATACAGAGTGAGAGGATGTGGGATCAAGAAATCTCATATGAGCACCCTGCTATGGAGCATCTTCTGGTTGGGCAATGAGAGTTTGCTATGAGCACTATACAAACATGTTAGGTGATTTGATACTATGCAAACATGTTAGTTGACTTTAATACTTGATAGTCTTTAATGGTTTAATAAATCAAAACATGGTCCCACACTTCAGACAAAATTAATCAAGACCACGGCCCGCATCCACAAAGTGTCTCAGAGTAAAAGTTATCCTACTCTTATGGGTAAAAATAAAAGCTATGCTTGAAGAATCTTTAGTCATAAGAGTCTTACCTAGTCTACAGATATTTAGGAGAACTCATGAGCTGTTCTAACTAGTTGAGTTACCAGCAAGTGTCTAGATAATAGAAAAGGGCAGCGAGTCAGTGGTTCCTGGACCATAGGCAATTATTTTGGAGTTGTTGAAAGAATGTGTTGATATTTCTATATGATCAATCCATAATTAATCTAGACCTACCTGCAACAGTATCTCTTGCGCTTTTGACAATCATTTCACATGGTATGCCTAAATTGTTTTAACCACTAGGCTAATAAATAATCCCAATTTTCTTTTGATTATGTCAATAACCTACATTGTTATTTCACGTTGTCCCTTTGGGGCGCAACATCATCTTGATAGACATTCAGTCGACCTTTAAAAAAATAAGACTTAAATTGGGTATGCCTTTAGGTTTGGAAATTGAAAGCATCTAGATAATGTTGCACAACATGTTTGAAAGGTCTATAATTTTCACATGATAAGGCCTACATTAACTTTGATTATGTTTGACGAAAATGATAGACTATTCAAACGTTTTATGCAACATTATCGGCAAGTGAGTTGATGCCTACTGTGCCAAAGCGATTTAGAGTTGTTAAACGGTAGTGACGAGTGTGTTGTTATAACGGTAATAGCCTATTAACATAATTCCTCTTTTAACAACCATCAGAATTGGTTAAAAAAAGGTTATGCATGCCAAAATATTAGGCAAGAATTAAGTTTAGGCAAAGTAATTGTATTCGGTGAAAATTATATTAAACATTTTACCATTGCAACATTTGATGGGTGTCTGAAGCATTCTATAGTCCAAAACTGGTAATGCCTCATCGCGATGAGTTATTCCCCATAATTCTAATTCTTATGACCAAAAAGACCTTCTGGATATCAGAACGGCGATCACTAACCTCGATTTGGATGAATATTTCTACTTCACCGAGTCAGAGGAGCAGGACATACTGCTCACCCCGGACCAGGCCCTAATCCCAGAGACTCGGAAAATAAATAGACTGTGCAAGAGTGGCCAACATGCAGGCACCCTAACAAACTACGTCGGCGAGTACATAAACCACCTCTACCCTCCATTCTATTGGTGAACGTACAATCACTGGAAAACAAACTGGGCGAGCTCCGTTCGAGACTACCCTATCAACGGCACCTGAAGAACTGTAATAACCCATGGTTCTCGGAGTCTTGGCTGAACAAGACCATGGATAATATACATCTGGCTGGTTTTTCCATGCAGCAGTAGGACAGAACGGCAGCATCCGGTAAGCTCAAGGGGGAGGTGTATGTCTCTTTGTTAACAACAGCTGATGCTATCTCTAAAATTAAGGTCTCGAGGTTCTGCTTGCTTAAATTAGAATTTCTCATGGTAAGCTGTAGACCATACTATTTACCAAGAGAGTTTTCATCTATATTTTTTGTAGCTGTCTATTTACCACAACAAACAGATGGGACTAAGACCCCACTTAACGAGCTGTATAGGGCCATAAGCAAACAAGAAAATTCACAAGGCCGCAGGGCCAGATGGATTACCAGACCTCTCCCTGACCCAGTCTGTAATACCTACATGTTTAAAGCAGACCACCATAGTCCCTGTGCCCAAGAACACAGAGGTAACCAGTCTAAATGACTATCGCCTCGTAACACTCGCATATGTAGCAATGAAATGCTTTGAAAACATCACACCAGACACCCTGGACTAACTCCAATTCGCATACAGACCCAACAGATCCACAGATGAAGCTATCTCTTTCACTCCACACTGCCCTCTCCCACCTGGACAAGAGGTGAGAATGCTGTTCAAATCAAATCAAATGTATTTATATAGCCCTTCGTACATCAGCTGATATCTCAAAGTGCTGTACAGAAACCCAGCCTAAAACCCCAAACAGCAAGCAATGCAGGTGTAGAAGCACGGTGGCTAGGAAAAACTCCCTAGAAAGGCCAAAACCTAGGAAGAAACCTAGAGAGGAACCAGGCTATGTGGGGTGGCCAGTCCTCTTCTGGCTGTGCCGGGTGGAGATTATTACAGAGCATGGCCAAGATGTTCAAATGTTCATAAATGACCAGCATGGTCAAATAATAATCATAGGCAGAACAGTTGAAACTGGAGCAGCAGCACGGCCAGGTGGACTGGGGACAGCAAGGAGTCATCATGTCAGGTAGTCCTGAGGCATGGTCCTAGGGCTCAGGTCCTCCGAGAGAAAGAGAGAATTAGAGAGAGCATACATAAATTCACACATTGACTACAGCTCAGCATTCAACCCCATATTGCCCTCAACTCATCACTAAGCTAAGTCCCCTCCTGTACTCCCTGTTCACCTGCGACTGCATGGACATGCATGACTCCAACACCATTAAGTTTGCTGACGACACGACGGTGGTAGGCCTGATCACTGACGACGATGAGACAGCCTATAGTAAGAAGGTCAGAGAACTGGCAGTGTGAAGCCAGGACAACAACCTCTCCCTCAACGTCAGCAAGGCAAAGGAGCTGATCATGGACTACAGGAAATGGAGGGCCGAACATGGCTGCATTTACATCGACTGGACTGTAGTGGAGTGGATCGAGTGCTACAAGTTCCTTGGTGTCCACATCACTAAGAACCTATCATGGTCCACACACACACCAACACAGTCATGAAGAGGGACGACAATGCCTCTTCCCCCTCAGGAGGCTGAAACGATTTGGCATGGGCCCTCGGATTCTCCAAAAGTTCTACAGCTGCATCCTTGACAGCATCTTGACTGGCTTCATCACCGCTTGGTATGGCAACTGCTTGACATCCAACCGCAAAGCGCTATAGAGGGTAATGCATACAGCCCAGTACCTCACTGGGGCCAAGCTCCCTGCCATCCAGGACCTTTATACCAGGCGGTGTCAAAGGAAGACCCTAAACATTGTCAAAGACCCCAGCCACCCAAGTCATAGACTGTTCTGTCTGCTACCGCAGGGCAAGTAGTGCCGATGCACCAAGTCTGGAATAGGGCTGTTGCAGTGACCTTACCGCCACACCGGCGGTCACGAGTCATGAAGGCAGTCAAATTCCACATGACCGTTTAGTTACAGTAATTAGGCTTCTCCAAGCTCTGGTGTTGCTGATCGTCATTAGTAGCCTACTAAACTTGCTAACTGCCTGGTACTCAGCACTATATTGTCCCTTTAATCACTCTGACATCAAATGTAATCAAAAATCTAATCAAACACTTCATGAGACCCATAAGCTCATGTTGCACAACATTTCAATAAGCTATGCAATTCTGCGAGAAAACAGAGTGATGGCCTTTTAAAAAGAGGAGGAGCCCATCAGCTTTCTATAGGCTAGGCCTACTATATTTATTTCTTAACTTTCCTAAAATTAGGCACATTGCTTATATTTACAACAGGAGTATAGCCTACCTGTCTGGCATGAAAATAAACCACGGGGAAAACGTCCTCCATTCGGTATTTAAGTGCATAGATGACATGTATTTTTTCCGCTGCCCCTGTTTTGATACAGGTGCATGATAATGGTCCATTCTAAATCAAAACAAATTTCACACATTTTATTTAGTATATGTAAAGAAATATTATATCAAGAATAGACTGATGGGTGACAATATTAGCCTATCACTTGTGAATGATATACAGTTGAAGACGGAAGTTTACATACACTTAGGTTGGAGTCATTAAAACTCATTTTTCAACCACTCCACAAATTTCTTGTTAACAAACTATAGTCTAGGCAAGTCGGTTAGGACATCTACTTTGTGCATGACACAAGTCATTTTCCCAACAATTGTTTACAGACAGATTATTTCACTTATAATTCACTGTATCACAAGTCCAGTGCGTCTGAAGTTTACATACAGTAAGTTGACTGTGTCTTTAAACAGCTTGGAAAATTCCAGAAAATGATGTCATGGCTTTAGAAGCTTCTGATAAGCTAATTGACATACTTTGAGTCAATTGGAGGTGTACCTGTGGATGTATTTCAAGGCCTACCTTCAAACTCAGTGCCTCTTTGCTTGACATCATGGGAAAATCAAAAGAAATCAGACAAGACCTCAGAAAAAGAATTGTAGACCTTCACAAGTCTGGTTCATCCTTGGAAACAATTTCCAAATGTCTGAAGGTACCACGTTCATCTGTACAAACAATAGTACGCAAGTATAAACACCATGGGACCACGCAGCCGTCATACCACTCAGGAAGGAGACGCGTTCTGTCTCCTAGAGATGAACGTACTTTGGTGTGAAAGGTGCAAATCAATCCCAGAACAACAGCAAAGGACCTTGTGAAGATGCTGGAGGAAACGGGTACAAAAGTATCTATATCCACAGTAAAAATTAGTCCAATATCGACATAACCTGAAAGGTCGCTCAGCAAGGAAGAAGCCACTGCTCCAAAACCGCCATTAAAAAAAGCCAGACTACGGTTTGCAACTGCACATGGGGACAAAGATTGTACTTTTTGGAGAATTGTCCTCTGGTCTGATGAAACGAAAATAGAACTGTTTGGCCATAATGACCATCGTTATGTTTGGAGGAAAAAGGGGGAGGCTTGCAAGCCGAAGAACACCATCCCAACCTTGAAGCACGGGGGTGGCAGCATCATGTTGTGGGGTGCTTTTCTGCAGGAGGGACTGGTGCACTTCACAAAATAGATGGCAACGTGAGGTAGGAAAATGATGTGGATATATTGAAGCAACATCTCAATACATCAGTCAGGAAGTTAAGCTTGGTTGCAAATGGGTCTTCCAAATGGACAATGACCCCAAGCATACTTCCAAAGTTTTGGCAAAATGGCTTAAGGACAACAAAGTCAAGGTATTGGAGTGGCCATCAAGGCCCTGACCTCAATCCCATAGAAAATTTGTGGGCAGAACTGAAAAGGCGTGTGTGAGCAAGGAGGCCTACAAACTTGACTCAGTCACACCAGCTCTGTCAGGAGGAAAGGGGCCAAAATTCACCCATTGTGGGAAGCTTGTGGAAGGCTAACCAAAACGTTTGACCCAAGTTAAACAATTTAAAGGCAATGCTACCAAATATTAATTGAGTGTATATAAACTTCTGACCCACTGGGAAAGTGATGAAAGAAATAAAAGCTGAAATACATCATTCTCTCTACTATTATTCTGACATTTCACATTCTTAAAATAAAGTGGGGATTCTAACTGACCTAAGACATGCACTTTTTACTCGGATTAAATGTCAGGAATTGTGAAAAACTGAGTTTAAAATGTATTTGGCCAAGGTGTATGTTAACTTCCGACTTCAACTTTATGATCACTTGTGAATGATGCTCAGCAAAAGGAACAATGCCTTTCTTTGCGACTTTTTCGAATCATAGTCGCACACCTCATGTAGCCTAGCCCATAGGCCTATATGTTTTGATAACGTTTGTATCACAACTAAAGTGGCCAAATAATTTCTTAAAATTAAGCACATGAATCCGCTTTACAGGGGGGTGTAGAGCCTAACTGCCATACATAAGCAACGCGTGAGTGTCAAGATACATTTGACCATAAAAATACACCTTTACAATAAAAGCATTAAGGCCTCCCAAGTGGCAACTCTGGGTTCGAGTCCAGGCTCTGCAGCCGGCCGTGACCGGGAGGCCCATTGGGCGGCGCACAATTGGCCCAGCGTCGTCTGGGTTAGGGGAGGGTTCGGCTGACAGTGATGTCCTTGTCCCATCGCTCACTAGCGACTCCTGTGGTGGGCCGGGCGCAGTGTACGGTGTTTCCTCCGACACATTGGTGTGGCAGGCTTCCGGGTTAAGTGGGCATTGTGTCAAGAAGCAGTGTGGCTTGGTTGGGTTGTGTTTCGGAGGACGCACGGTTCTCGACCTTCGCCTCTCCTGAGTCTGTACGGGAGTTGCAGCGATGAGACAAGACTATAACTACCAATTGGATACCACGAAAATGGGGTAAAAAAATAAATAACAAAATATATAAAATAAAAAGCATTACATGCATAATTGCATTTGTGATCACTTTTGATAATGGTGTTTTCCCGCTAATGGAACATTTGCGCTTATAGCCTAGTGCCGTGTGCGCATTGCTGCGCTTATAATTTGAAGAAATAGCATAATAGTGTATCAACATTTTTAAGCAAAACGTTCTGATCTGTTGTATCAGCCACATTTTTGATGCTAGTGGTTGTATTAATTTGGGATCTATCGCATCCCACAACTGTTCCAGACTATGTTTGGAATATTTATTTCTCGCAGAGAATATAATTGACCAACTTTTGTACTATGGGGGATAGTAGATTGACATAGGCTAGAGCTTTTGCTGTACGTTAGGCCCACTCATCTTGTTAGCTGGCGAAAAGTAAATGTGGACAGTTCTTCCAATATCTTCAATATGCACTTCGGAATTGGATAAGGACATGCGAAGTTGCGTCCCCGATGTGTCTGTCCTCACTTGTAGCCTGTGAGAAAGACAAGATCAGGTGATGGAGAGCAGTGTGAGTGAGTCGGAGCAGGCAGCACTCTTATTCAAATTGTGAATAAGAGACTGATGAAGTGTGTACAGCTGCGCAAAAAAACAAAGCAGAGCACATGCCTTTCAAGCTACTTTTTTCACATCATCATTAGTCGCATCATACAGCCTTACAATGTATTACAAATAAAAAAATACAGCCCAACGTTTGTAGAACAACTAAAGATACATTAATAACTCTAAATTAAGCATATAAGTACCTACTTATTTGTTAACCGCTCAACACAGAATAGCCGCATGTGCGCACTTCCTCAAATTATTTGGAGAAAATATCCTTTCTATTTTATTCAGCTTTGTTCACTTGTATTCTTCATACTATAAAATAATGCCATGGAATTCTAAGCAAATCTTGCCTGCTAAATTAACTAGTGTAGCCCACAGTCTTTTGGCATATTGTTATGGGATTTTTTATGAATAATGACTAAATGATGGTTATAAACTGTGGTGAGACCCATGAGAAAATCCCTAACTTCTTCTTTAAGAGGCTCCTCTGTCCTCCACTCGTTACCTGTATTAATAGCACCTGTTTGAACTTGTTATCAGTATAAAAGACACCTGTCCACAACCTCAAACAGTCACACTCCAAACTCCACTATGGCCAAGACCAAAGAGCTGTCAAAGGACACCAGAAACAATTGTAGACCTGCACCAGGCTGGGAAGACTGAATCTGCAATAGGTAAGCAGCTTGGTTTGAAGAAATCAACTGTGGGAGCAATTATTAGGAAATGGAAGACATAAAAGACCACTGATAATCTCCCTCGATCTGGTTCTCCACGCAAGATCTCACCCCGTGGGGTTAAAATGATCACAAGAACGGTGAGCAAAAATCCCAGAACCACACGGGGGGACCTAGTGAATGACCTGCAGAGAGCTGGGACCAAAGTAACAAAGCCTACCATCAGTAACACACTACGCCGCCAGGGACTGAAATCCTGCAGTGCCAGACGTGTCCCCCTGCTTAAGCCAGTACATGTCCAGGCCCGTCTGAAGTTTGCTAGAGAGCATTTGGATGATCCAGAAGAAGATTGGGAGAATGTCATATGGTCAGATGAAACCAAAATATAACTTTTTGGTAAAAACTCAACTCGTCGTGTTTGGAGGACAAAGAATGCTGAGTTGCATCCAAAGAACACCATACCTACTGTGAAGCATGGGGGTGGAAACATCATGCTTTGGGGCTGTTTTTCTGCAAAAGAACCAGGACGACTGATCCGTGTAAAGGAAAGAATGAATGGGGCCATGTATCGTGAGACTTTGAGTGAAAACCTCCTTCCATCAGCAAGGGCATTGAAGATGAAACGTGGCTGGGTCTTTCAGCATGACAATGATCCCAAACACACCGCCCGGGCAACGAAGGAGTGGCTTCGTAAGAAGCATTTCAAGGTCCTGGAGTGGCCTAGCCAGTCTCCAGATCTCAACCCCATAGAAAATCTTTGGAGGGAGTTGAAAGTCCGTGTTGCCCAGCAACAGCCCCAAAACATCACTGCTCTAGAGGAGATCTGCATGGAGGAATGGGCCAAAATAAACTGTGTGAAAACCTTGTGAAGACTTACAAAAAACTTTTGACCTCTGTCATTGCCAACAAAGGGTATATAACAAAGTATTGAGATCAACTTTCGTTATTGACCAGATACTTATTTTCCACCATAATTTGCAAATAAATTCATTAAAATCCTACAATGTGATTTTCTGGATTTTTTTTCACATTTTCTCTGTTTCTCTGTCATAGTTGAAGTGTACCTATGATGAAAATTACAGGCCTCTCTCATCTTTTTAAGTGGGAGAACTTGCACAATTGGTGGCTGACTAAATACTTTTTTGCCCCACTGTATATGTACATATCTACCTCAATTATCCTAGTACTGGTACCCCGTGTAATCATTACTCATTCTGTATTTATTATTATTCTGTTATTACTTTTCTATTATTTCTCTATTTTATTTCTCACTGCATTGTTGGGAAGGGCCCATAACAATGTTAATGAGCGTCATCACTATCTTTCCATTACGGTACCTCAAATTGTCCTGATTACCAGCTGAGAAACTTTTAAGAGTTGATTTTACTCCTGGCTCAGAGTTGGTCTGAGCAGTGTTTTAACATCATCCTAAAAAACTATTCTGAGCTTAGAGGTTTTTTGTTGTTGTCTTAAAACAGGTTTTAATCTAATTCCTATGACCTTTTCTGAGACGCTTTGTGGCTACAGCCCCAGGGAAGTCTCAGAGTAGAAGCGCTGATCGAGGATCAGGTCCCCATCTGTCTATATTGTCTTATTCATTATGATCTAAAATGCAAAACTGATCCTAGTTCAGCACTCCTACTCTGAGAGGCTTTGTGGATACGAGCTCTGACATAATACCATTCTGACAGTAGTTTACAGTGGACTCACCTCAGTGAGACTGTATGTGGTCCTGTGCTGCTTAGTTGGTTCCTCTGTGGGTTCAGGAGGAGGTGTAGTCTGGTTGTCCTCCATGACCATGGTCCCCTCAGGGTTCCCCAGACCCTCCTCACACCCCTCCTCCTTCACCAGCAGCACCTCTGGACCCTCCTCCTCCTAGAAGAGACAGGTGATACAGATTACACAGACATACACTCCCTCAGTATACACACACAGACACTTTCAACATGGAGTGTTTACCCATCCCCACTACATGTACTGTAGTTACAGAATGACTTCATTGTTGTTAAACCCATCATGGTGGACATAAATATGACTTTGTAAGTCAAAAGTCATTATCAGACAAACCTGACTAAACTATTTTGACGTGTACAGTAGGTGTTTGTTAGTGTGTGGGTATGTGTAGGTATATTTAGTAAGCATATATTGGTTAAAAAGCACTGTCGGGTGTATGCAGAATAGGGTGTGATGTATACTAAAGAGAGTCTCAATGAATGTCTTAGAATGAAAGGTTTTCAATACACAATATATAAACCACACATACGTCTCAACTAAAAATCTGCATGAACTTGAGAAACTGCACTCATTTACACATAAAAAAATAAAGTAGTTGAATAGAAGTAATGATAAAGGCATTTGTGAACGTCATATAGTCTACACAGTACAAACACAATATGAACTTCTTGTAGAACAATCTGGCCTTAATGACCATATACTCTCTCCACCAAACACAGCCAGAAGAGGATTGGCCACCCCTCAGTCTTCTCTATGTTTCTTCCTAGGTTCCTGCCTTTCTAGGGAGTTTTTCCTAGACACCGTGCTTCTAGATCTGCATTGTTTACTGTTTGGGGCTTTAGGCTGGGTGTCTGTATAGCACTTTGTGACAACTGCTGATGTAAAAAGGGCTTTATAAATACATTTGATTTTTATTTGATGTAACAGACTTTTTAGTGTTAATAGATTTTTATTTATTTTTATTTAACTAGGCAAGTCAGTTAAGAACAAATTCTTATTTACAATCATGGCCTAACCCGGACAACGCTGGGCCAATTGTGCGCCGCCCTATGGGACTCCCAATCACGGCTGGTTGTGATACCGCCTGGAATCGAACCAGGGTCTGTCGTGACGCCTCTAGCACTGAGATGCAGTGCCATAGACCGCTGTGCCTTAGACCGCTGGCTTATATATCACAAAATGTCTGGACGCAATATTTTACTCAGGAATATTCAACATTGAAATCTGTTAACTCTCATTATTCCAAATGCATCTGTGGATCTTTTCTGTTGACAACAATAGATATTAACATATGTGTCCTTTAATGATTGGAATGGTTACCAATCACGTTACTTTTGGGACAATATCATATCAATATTTGACTCCAATTACCAATTTAAATAAAATAAATTTTATTTTAATTTTTTATTATTATAACTTTTTTGCTACTGTAGGTAGCGTTAGCTGGCGCTAGTCGGCTGTACCTGCGCAAAAACTCCCGATATTTTTCATCCTATAGCTTGTTCTCCATCTTGTTTTTAAATAGTGAGCCAACATGTTTTCAGCACTTTTATTTGCCTGATTCATCAAAGCTCGATTTCTCATGCTCTCTCTGCAGCAGACATATAGTGAGCAATACGTTTGGAACATCAAATCGGAATACATATTGAATTGTGAGAAGCGTGATAAATATTTTATAGGCACCTAAGTATTGTGATAATATCTTATGAGGCCCCTGGCAATTCCCAGCCCTACTTTCTATGTTATATAGTGGAATGTTTTTCTGCTGGTGTATCCTGAGGTAGCTCGTCACCCAGAACCTCTTCCACAGTGCGTACATGTGATGGACTTTAGCAAACTACAGTATCTTCTGTTGAGGGAGGAGCTGGTTTTCAGAGTGTATATTTATTACTTTTAACACATTTCCGTTACTTTTCTATTATCTCTCTATATTCTCTCTCTGCGTTGTTGGGAAGGGCTGTAAGTAAGCATTTCACCGTTAGTCCACACCTGTTGTTTACAAACCATGTGACCAAATAACATTTGATTGGATTCAGCAATATTGGTGACCAGGGCGGGATCATTTCGATACGCTTTGGCTAGTCACACATTGGCTAGCTTTCAATAAATTTGCTGGACACAAATGCTCTTAAAGAAGGTGTAATAGTGAAGCATGTGTTGGTGACAGTTCTACGGTCTCCATGAGAGGCCACAGGCTTTTGGCATAGATGGTAAAAGATCTCCGGACAAACATTGTATGTGTGTGATTGATAGGTTACACTATATTTAGATACTGAGACACATTTGCTATTTGTCTCCATAATCAATAAATGGCGGAACACTATTTGTGACGGTGTTCTTTGTTCGGGTGTACAATGCATTCGGAAAGTATTTGGACCTCTTGACCTTTTCTACATTTTCTTACATTACAGCCTTATTCTAAAATGGATCATTCTTTTTTCCCCTCATCAATCTACACACAACGCTCCACAATGACAAAGCAAAAACAGGTTTTTATAAATATTTACACATTTATACATTTTTTGTTATTTTATTTTTATTTTTTATATCACATTTACATAAGTAGTACTTTGTTGAAGCGCCTTTGGCAGCGATTACAGCCTTGAGTCTTCTTGGGTATGACGCTACAAGCTTGGCACACCTGTATTGGGAAGTTTCTCCCATTATTTTCTGCAGATCCTCTCAAGCCCTGTCAGGTTGGATGGGGAGTGTCGCTGCACAGCTATTTTCAGGTCTCTCCATAGATGTTCGATCGGGTTCAAATCCGGGCTCTGGATGGGCCACTCAATGACATTCAGAGACTTGTCCTGAAGCCACTCCTGTGTTGTCTTGGTTGTGTTCTTAGGGTCGTTGAACTGTTGGAAGGTGAACCTTCGCCCCAGTCTGAGGTCCTGAGCAGGTTTTCACCAAGGATCTTTCAGTACTTTGCTCCGTTCATCTTTCCCTCGACCCTGACTAGTCTCCCAGTCCCTGCCGCTGAAAAACATCCCCACAACATGATGCTGCCACCACCATGCTTCACCGTAGGGATGTTGCCAGGTTTCCTACAGATGTGACGCTTGGCATTCAGGCCAAAGAGTTCAATCTTGGTTTCATCAGACCAGATAATCTTGTTTCTTGGTCTGAGAGTCTTTAGGTGCCTTTAAGGCAAACTCCAAGCAGGCTGTCATGTGTCTTTTACTGAGGAGCGGCTTCCGTCTGGCCACTCTACCATAAAAGCCTGATTGGTGGAGTGCTGCAGAGATGGTTGTCCTTCTGGAAATTTCTGTTTTTTGCTCTGACATGCACTAACAACTGTGGGACCTTATATAGATGTGTGTGCCTTTCCAAATCATGTCCAATCAATTGAATTTAACACAGGTGGACGCCAATCAAGTTGTAGAAATAGCTCAAAGATGAGCAATTGAAACAGGATGCACCTGATCTCAATTTCGAGTCTCATAGCAAAGGGTCTGAATACTTATGTAAATAAGGTATTTCAGCTTTTTATGTTTTTAAATTAACAAATATGTTTTTGCTTTTTCATTATCGGGTATTGTTGGAGATTGATGAAGAAAAACATTAATTTAATATATTTTAAAATAAGGCTAACGTAACAAAATGAGGAAAAACTCAAGGGGTCTGAATACTTTCCGAAGGCACTCACTGTATATGCACGAAACGTACATTATGGAAAATTTGCCTCACATTCAGTCATAGTTAGTAGAATAATGAATGGATTGGCAAGATTTTGGCACTGTCCACTTTTAGAAGGTTAGTAGGAAAGTTAATCATTTAAACCACCTAAATATACTCACATTCACTGAAACTCATAAAAAAACTAAAACATATATTTCCCAACTCCTTTTTCTATAAGCCTAAAAGCTCTTTATCATTCTCCATACCAATGGATCAAACACTATGCATGCCCACCATGAGATTGGGCAGCTGCAATTTGAGAACTCATCTGGTTTAGAAATCAAACTCTGGTTATCTTATTGCAAAGCACATTGTACAACTGTTTTTAGAGGAGATGTAATGAAAGGTATGCTATATGTATTGGCTAATATGCATATGCAGCCGTCATTTTTATACCTCCATTCTAGCATTCATGACACACACATTTTTCTATCTTCATGCTTTTATTTAGGTTTCTATGCAAATTATACGATTGAATGTTCATTTAATCTTGCAGCTAGTTACTTGAAATGAGACAAAACATTATTTAAAAAATTGGATTCACTGTCAAAGAAAGCTAATGAAACACAAATTGACATTTACAGTAGCTGACTAGGCTAGTCAAACTAACATTTTGCTAGCTTTCAATAAATTGGCTAAACGGTCAACGAAGTTACCTCTTCATACGATCAAAACAATTGGTATTGCATACTGCATATTTCAAGTGCACTTAAACAGATATTTATCTTATTTCAGTCTTTGAGAGTTAGCTATAGCTGTTCCTCTTCATTAGACAGCAGTTTGCGTTTTCACAAGAGGCAGTGTTTGCGTCGTAGATAGAAGCAGGCCATTGGCTGCCTTCATCACAACGGGTATGTGATTAGTTCAAAGTTTATCAGTTTCGAGAATTTGCCCAACAAAATTATTGAATATACTTTTTATGAGAATTTAAAGTACCAACAAATGTAATAGTCATCATAAAAATGTTTTACTGTTGTTAGGTTCTAATTCTCAGAGTAAAACACTCAACGAACATTATGAAAGCTTAACCAAGTTTATTCTTCCCAGAGGATCAATACAGCTGCATTAGACAAAAACATTTTCACACAAGCACTGATATTTAAACGTTCCTCATAGGCTGAGTCTCCTCCTACACATCTGTACAAACATTGTTCTTTACTGCTAGGCAGAACACCAGTGATACGAGCCATAAACTTTATTTTTTTCCTTTAAGGTGACCTGAAATGAAGTCAACCCCCCCTCATCACTAATCCATGGCTCTCTTCCCTTAGCAATGCCTGCCACATGTAATCGCTTCTCTGCACTCAACACATTCCAAGCTTAATTGCACACACTATATACCTTCCTCCTATAACCATTAACTTCTGGTGTTGACACTCTAAACCTCAGCACTCCATCCGTGACATGAATAAGTACATTTTCATATTCTCAGAACCCAACACTGTCATATACAAAAATCAGCTCCTTCCTCGACGAGGATCAATAAACTTCACATTTTTCAGCCCTCCACCTAGTCTATCTCATGTGGACCTTCAGGTGCCTCTTCAGATGGTGCTGGTGGGAGAACCTCTTCTCACACTGGAGGCAGCTGTAGGGTTTCTCCCCTGTGTGGACTCTTTGGTGCCTCTTCAGGTCACAAGCCTGGGCGAAGCATTTGTGACACTGGGTACAACTGAAGGGTTTCTCCCCCGTGTGGACCCTCTGGTGGATTTCCACCTTCTGGGGGCAGCTGAAGCCTTTGTTACAGAACATGCAGAGGAACCGTTTTTCTTTACTATTGCCTGATGTGTTTCCCCCTCCCTGAGTTTGGGCTCTAGCCTTGTCATTTGAGTTCGATACCTGATCGAAAAGGATGTGGCAGTGAGAATCGGAAGGCCCAATCAACGTGGACACTGTGTCACGATCCCTGAGCGAATGTAAAGGGGAGTGGGTTGCGACATTTGGATTTGTCTCTGAGCTTTTCCTGTAATCTAAGAAACCTCTGCCCTGTGAGAGTCCGTATCCTAGGTGATTATCTGCATTCCATGTGGAAGGAACCTCACACTCCACTTTCACTTCATCTATGACCAAACCCTCCCCTTTCTTATCTAGGCACCCTTCAGAGTATACACTACTATTGAATCGGTTCCAGTCCCCTCTAGATAGATCAATCTCTAAACCCAAGGTCATATTGCCAGGGTCCATCTCTGAAGTGTAAGAACAAGATGGATCATCTAACGTGTTACCTGAGTCCCGATGGGACTGAACCGTCCTCAGGCTCGGGTTACCTTGAAGTAAATACTCTGAGCCGGGAGCAGAATCAAATCCTGTGTGAGAGACCAATCGACCTTGGTCTGATCTGTGGTCAGATCCTGTGTCTAGCCTTTGTGTTTCAGTTAAAGTCTCTGTGTCTGTCTCTGTCTTGAGAACGGCGTTCAGCGTTCCACTGACCTCCGTGATCCTGCGTCGGGTCCTGGGTTGTGCTGGGGCGGTGGTAGGGTCCTCCGTGGGTACAGGGGGCGCTCCAGCCTGGATGTCTCTGCTGTGACGTGTGTCCTCCTCTCCTTCAGACCTCTCCTGCTTGACCCCAGGACCTGCAGCCTCTGCAGACTGACAAAAGAAGAGAGGAGGTTATTACTGGTACATGAGTTGAATTGTATAACAATGCCGTAGGGAAGTTTTACAAGCTCTCATATGGCAGATGTACATGTAAACAAGTAAATAGCTGAGGGGAGCTTTTCTGAAATAAACCGGCCAAATTTAATTTACAATTTAATTGTAGATGTTTATGTAATACTACACTCACCTCTATCACGTTAACATGCTGGTTTGAGGTTCCACTCAGCTCATCAACAGTGATTGGTGGGTCATCTCGCCATGTATTGTATCCCGCTGGCTTCACAAAGCTCCTGTGACCTCCAGTGAGGTGTCCTTCACCTGAGAAAGTGAATGGGGGGGGGGGGGGGGGGGAAGATTGTTAAGTTAGCTTCTGTCAATGCTCAATGCTATATTGAACACTTGACAGTTTTGACACGGTCTAGAATTGGTAAGGATGTAAGGTAACACTTAGCATAACTGCTTGATATACTTTTTATTGATCAATGTATTATGTTCCATGCAACACATTGCCTTCATTGATTAAATAATAGTAAATGTAGTAAATTAAACTGGTTAGGATTTTATATTGTTTATTTGTTCAAGATAGCTAAGTAATCTGGGGAATTATTGCATACTATCCAAAAACTGACCAAGACCCAATTCCAGGGTACGGGGCGACAGGCACTGAGTTATATACAGTTGAAGTCGGAAGTTTACATACACTTAGGTTGGAGTCATTAAAAACTTGTTTTTCAACCACTCCACAAATTACTTGTTAACATACTATAGTTTTGGCAAGTCGGTTAGGACATCTACTTTGTGCATGACACAAGTATTTTTTCCAACAATTGTTTACAGATTATTTTACTGTATCACAATTCCAGTGGGTCAGAAGTTTACATACACTAAGTGGACTGTGCCTTTAAACAGCTTGGGAAATTCCAGAAAATTATGTCATGGGGTAGAAGCTTCTGATAGGCTAATTGACATCATTTGAGTCAATTGGAGGTGTACCTGTGGATGCATTTCAAGGCCTACCTTCAAACTCAGTGCCTTTTTGCTTGACATCATGGAAAAATCAAAGGAAAACAGCCAAGACCTAAGAAAAAAATGGTAGACCTCCACAAGACTGGTTCATCCTTGGGAGCAATTCCCAAACGCCTGAAGGTACCACATTCATCTGTACAAACAATAGTATGCAAGTATAAACACCATGGGACCATGCAGCCGTCATACCGCTCAGGAAGGAGACGCGTTCTGTCTCCTAGAGATTAAGTACTTTGGGGCAAAAAGTGCAAATCTATCCCAGAACAAAGGACCTTGTGAAGATGCTGGAGGAAACAGGTACAAAAGTATCTTTATCCACAGTAAAAAGAGTCCAATATCGACATCACCTGAAAGGCCGCTCAGCAAGGAAGAAGCCACTGCTCCAAAACTGCCATAAAAAAAACAGACTAGGGTTTGCAACTGCACATGGGGACAAAGATCGTACTTTTTGGAGAAATGTCCACTGGTCTGATGAAACAAAAATAGAACTGTTTGGCCATAATGAGCATTGTTATGTTTGGAGAAAAGAGGGGGAGGCTTGCAAGCCCGAAGAACACCTTCCCAACTGTGAAGCACAGGGGTGGCAGTATCATGTTGTGGGGGTGCTTTGCTGCAGAAGGGACTGGTGCACTTCACAAAATAGATGGCATCATGAGGTAGGAAAATTATGTGGATATATTGAAGGAACATCTCAAGACATCAGTCAGGAAGTTAAAGCTTGGTCGCAAATGGATCTTCCAAATGGACAATGATCCCAAGCATACTTCCAAAGTTGTGGCAAAAATGGCTTAAGGACAAAGTCAAGGTATTGGAGTGGCAATCACAAGGCCCTGGCCTCAATTCCATAGAAAATCTGTGGGCAGAACTGAAAAAGTGTGTGCGAGCAAGGAGGCCTACAAACTTGACTCAGTCACACCAGCTCTGTCAGGAGGAATGGGTCAAAATTCACCCAACTTATTGTGGGAAGCTTGTGGAAGTTTCCCCAAAACATTTGAACCAAGTTAAACAATTGAAAGGCAATGCTACCAAATACTAATTGAGTGTATGGTAACTTCTGACCCACTGGGAATGTGATGAAAGAAATACAAGCTGAAATAAATCACTCTCTACTATTATTCTGACACTTCACATTCTTAAAATAAAGTGGTGATCCTAACTGACCTAAAACAGGGGATTTTTACTAGGATTAAATGTCAGGAATTGTGAAAAACTGAGTTAAAATGTATTTGGCGAAGGTGTATGTAAAATTCCGACTTCAACTGTATGAATGGCGACAGGCACTGAGTTAAATATGAATGGCGACAGGAACTGAGTTAAATATGAATGGCGACAGGAACTGAGTTAAATATGAATGGCGACAGGAACTGAGTTATATATGAATAGTGACAGGCACTGAGTTAAATATGAATGGCGACAGGAACTGAGTTATGTATGAATAGTGACAGGCACTGAGTAGTATATGAATGGCGACAGGAACTGAGTTATATATGAATGGCGACAGGCACCGAGCAATATATGAATGGCGACAGGCCGCGCAGCCTGCGAGGTATACCTCTTGCCATTCCTCTGAATTGGTCGAGGATCTTGACACTACTGGGACGACTGGCGAGGACGCGCTCTCGCGGTGTCCTCTCTGCGCGCTCCCGTGACACCTTCAGTTCCAGAAGCTGTAGTTTCCTCCGCAATGCCCTGTTTTCTTTCTGGCTTTGAGTTATTTCCAAACGAAACACTGCATAGTCGTCGTCTACGAGCTTACAGATATCTGCCACGGCTGCATTCGCTAGCACCTCCATGATGGAGGCTATTTGAGTGTGAAAAACCATACAGTTAGCCATTGCTAGCAGCTAACTAGCGTTACCTAAAAAAACGTATTTTAACCAAGTCCCGCCTCCAACGCGAATTAAAGACTACATAGGGTAAGTATGTGATGCTGTGCAGTTAAATTAGTCATATTTTGAGTTGCATGTTGTCAATAAACGTCTTAATAGGAACAATAAAAACGCTAATGTGGAAATTCTTCTTGGTCACTGTTCACTTCCGTTTACACTGGAGAGAAAGGATGTTATTGGGTGGCGTCATAGCTCAAAGGGTGTGGCTAAAAATGAGTGATATGCGCGCTGTTCTTTGAATTACGGTACTGCTTATTATGTTACACATCAAGTCTTCAAGGTTGTATAGCAAACTACACCTATTGTGGTGTATTGCCTCCACCTACTGTACGGGGTATTGAAACAAAAGTATTCCATTGTGGGAAGGGGCGTAAACCGAGATCATACACAAAATACATCAAGATACCACTCCACTCCTTCAGTCACAGTTCAAATCCCATCCCTAAACAGGCTCAGGTGCCTGTGAGGATGGAGCATTAAATCGACAGGATTCCTTGTAATGCCTCTGCTGTCAAATCCCGGCGTCCCCAAAAAAACATGCTGAAGCAGTGAAGAGAGTGGCTGAGGAAGATGGTACATGGTGAGGGATCCTTAGAGGATTTTTGTGAGTAGGCAGAAACTAAGAGAGTGATGGAAATAATATGTGCTTCAGTAAGGTAGGTTTCTTGGCATTCATAGCTATGGTTGTCAATTGTATTGCAGAAATGGATCTAAAGTTGCAGAAAATAGAGGTTGTGGTGGCAGCGGGAGAGAAATACTTGGGATTGCGAGGTTTTACTGCAGAACAGTTGTAGGGGGTGTTGAGTGGTAGTGCTCTGTCCTCCCAGACCATTAGATGTAGCTAGCAGGAGCAGATAGCTAAAACGCCCCTTTCCTGGAATGACGTGCTAGCAATAGAGCTATCAGTTTATTCTAGGTAATAGTTTAAGACAACACAAATCTATAGGACAAGTACTGTAAATCTAATACAGTCATCAAGGCAGGACCCACTAATTTCATTCATACTGACAAATAAGAAATGCCACATTATCCCGGTCAATAATTGGATGATTGCAGAGCAGCCTGCCTCAGTCTGTCAGGATGTTAATTTTCTATTTCACAAACTACATTGCTTTGCTGCGATTTATTTGATTAATTCTTGTCTCACATGATTTATTCAGCTCTCCTGTGTCCTGCTCCAAGAGATCAGCCAAGTGCTATTCACCTGTGGTGTAAAGTACTTAAGAAATACTTTCAACTATTTTTACTTAAGTAGTTTTTGGGGGTATCTGTACTTTACTATTTGTACTTTTGACAACTTTTACTTTCCTACATTCCTAAAGAAAATTATGTACTATTTACTCCATACATTTTAATTGACACCCAAAAGGTACTCTTTACATTTAGGATGCTTAGCAGGACAGGAAAATTATAAAATTCACACACTTATCAAGAGAACATCTCTGGTCATCCCTACGGCCTCTGATCTGATGACTCACTAAACACATGCTTCGTTTGTAAATAATGTCTGAGTGTTGGAGTGTGCCCCTGGCTTTCCGTAAATTAAAATAAGCAAGGAAATAATGCCGTCTGGTTTGCTTAATATAAGGAATTTGAAATTATTTATACTTTTGCTTTTGATAATTAAGTAAATTTGAGCAATTACATTTACTTTTGATACTTAAGTATATTTCAAATCAAATACTTTTAGACTTTTACTCAAGTAGTACTTCACTGGGTGACTTACACCTCTACTCTAGTCATTTTCTATGACTTTTACTCAAATATAATAATTGTGTACTTTTTTCACAACTGCTATTCACTGACTGCTAGCTAATGAAACACAAATGGACATTTACAGTAGCTGGCTTGACTAGTCAAACATTGGCTAGCTTTCAATAAATTGGCTAAATGGTCAATGGAGTCTTCATACAATCAAAACAATTCGTATTGCATGCTGCATATTTCAAGTGCACTCAAACAGATATTTATCTTATTTCAGTCTTTGGGAGCTAGCTATATCTGTTCCTCTTCAGACAGCAGCTCGCTTCTGACAGGTGACAAATTTGTTTTATCTTACAATTTTAACATGGAATGTGGACAATTCTATTGTCCCTGTCAGGAGCCCAGGCTTTTGCCAAAGATGCTAGAGTTCCCCGTCTCTGGACCACACAAGCTTTAGATTGCATTCTGCTAAGGTCCTTGCCTCTCTCTACATCGGTCAGCTACATTGGTGACCAGGGTGGGATCCTTTCAATATGCCTATAGGGCCTGGACACACATGCGCCTAGAGAGTAGGGGTAATACTGAAGGATGCGGCGATAACAGTTCTACAGTCTCCGTCAGAGGCCCAGGCTTTTGGCATAGATGGTAAAGCTCTCATGTCTGGACTACAACATTGTAAGATTGTGCCCTCCACTGCACTTGATATACATTGATTGGTAGGTTACACTATATTTACATACTCCAAATAGTGCCTGAAGTACCTTTGCTATTTGTCTCCGTACTCAATAATCAATCAATGAATCACATTTATTTCTAAAGCCCTTTTTACATCAGCAGATGTCACAAAGTGCTTATACAGAAACCCAGCCTAAAACCCCAAACAGTAAACAATGCAGATGTAGAAGCACGGTGGCTAAGAAAACTCCCTGGAATGGTAGGAACCAGTGACTAGTCCTCTTCTGGGTGTGCTGGGTGGAGATAAGAGTACATGGCCATTATGGCCAGATTGTTCTTCAAGATAAATAAAAAATAAACACTTTATGGTGTTCTTTGTTCAAATGTATACGCATGAAGTGTACATTATGAAAAGCATGTCACCGTCAACTTTTAGAAGGTTAGGAAAGTTAATCATGTAAACCACTTAATTATACTCACATTCACTGAACATTTAGTGTTTAAAACTCAAACATTCATTTCCCAACTGCTTTTTGTATAATCCTACAGCCTCTGTATCATTCGCCATACCTTATATTCCAATGCATCCAACATTATGCACGTCCACCATGATATTGGGCACCTGCTATTTGAGAACTCATCTGGTATAGAAATCAAACTGGTTTTCTTATTGAAGAGCACACTGTACAACTGTTTTTAGAGAAATTGTATTGCAAGGTATGCTATGTGTGTAAGGATATGCCATATGTATGGGGCGAATATGCATATTCTGCTGACGTTTTTAAACATCCATTCTAAAGTACATGACACACACATCTTTCTATCTACATTTATTTGGGTTTCTGTGCAAATTATATGATAGAATGTTTCTTTAAGCCTGCAGCTAGTTACTTGAAATGAGACATACAATCATGCCAAAACCAATTTAAACATGTAATTCACTAACCGAGAGATCCCTAGCTAATGAAACACACATTTTACAGTAGCTGGCTAGGCTAGTCAAACATTGGCTAGCTTTCAATACATTGGCTAAACGATCAACGAAGTTAACTCTTCGTACGATCAAAACAATTCGTGTGGCATGCTGCACATTTCAAGTGCACTTAAATATCTGTTTATCTTATTTCAGTCTTTGGGAGATAGCTATATCTGTTGCTCGTGTTTTCACAAGAGGCAGTGTTTATGTCGGAGCTAGAAGCAGGCCATTAGCTGCTTTCATAAAGAGTGGTATGTACGAGAGTTATGATTGATTCCAAGTTTGGCAAATTATTCTGAGCAGACAGTGTCGAAATATACTTTTTATGAGAAAATGTGTAAAAATTGAAAGTACCAACGAATTGTATAGTCTTCATAAAAATGTTTTAATGACAACTACAAAACAAATACGCTCCTATTTTTGGCTTCGCCCACCACATATAAACCATGCTTGAAACACGTGTTGTAAAACTGCATTTGTAAAACGATGCCAGACACGCAATTCAATGAATAGATAAACAAATGTGGTAGTAATGTGAAACTGGAATCCCTCTATTTTTTTAACAATGCCAAAACTGCTTTCAAGTGTTTTCCCGTGATTGCATTAAGAATAGTTGTGCATTGACTGTCAATACATGTTTCACTCTCGTAACTTGAATGCGCTTTGAGAGGAATATTTTTCTTATCTGCATGGACCACAGAACAACAAGTCGACAAGCTAAATAGATAAACTATTCTACTATGGGTTTGTCTGATTTTGTTTTAAGAACATTACACGGCAAAATAGTAGCACTGGAAAGTTGCATCCTGAGTGATAAAATAGAGGCTTTGAATTAATTTGCCAGCAGCTACACACCACTGAGTTAAGTGCTGCTGTGGTGCCCTTTATAGACCATTAAATTCCATTCATCTGAACATCGGAGTGTCATCAACAATTATGCTTGTTGGTTCAGTGCACACAGCTTAAAGAGAAAATAACATATTTGAGACAAGCCCGGCGCCACGAGGGGGCGAAATATTGTTCCCCATCAGTTTTGTGTCCCTATTCTGTCCCACAATCTGTCCCCTCCATCATGCCAAACCGATTTGTTGTGAATGCTTCATTCATGCAACTCCCTTGCACGCATACGTTATACATATTTTACCAGTTGAAAAAAACAAACTTTGATTGGCCTTCACAGTAGAAGGGCGGGGTCAATTTGACCGTTTTAGGTTTACTTTCATGGATGGAATTTAGCTAAAGTTAACAGTTAGTTTGGTAACTGATAGCATGATGGATATTAGAAAGTGGCTTCGCCAGGGCACAACGGCAGCATCGAATCAAAGCGGCGGGGAGGGGGAGAAGCCTGCCGCTGAGCCAACACGAATCGCCAAGGCCGTCGAGCCCAGCAGCAAAGGTACCTGCGCAACCGTCTTCCAGCCTGGTGACATAGGAGGGAACCAACCCAACAACTGCAGCCTCCAAGACCGAACCTAGCAGCAGCACCGCTAGGCTATTACAAGCACCGACGCCTCCATTAGTGCCTGACAACCTTGGTGATGAGGAGCCAGTGCAGCTTTGTCTGGGGAAATACCCAACCTGCCTGTTCTGTGGGAGAAAACAGGCATTTTGTAGCACGTTGTTCAAAGACAGAGTGGCTGGAATATTCCTGCAAGGAAATACAAGCACACGGACACTCCCTCTCCAAGAAAACGGCAAAGAGTAGTGAGTTGTAATCTGAAAGAATATGTGGTCAAAACAACAATGGACCGGTAATTAGAGGGAGTGCAAAATACTGTTTTTCAGCACTCGATGCTGTACTGGGAGAAATGTCAGCAATATTTAACTAATGAAACAGCCAACTTGTTGAGGCCCTGTGTGCCTTGCACCCAGAGAATGCAACCTTTATGGATGTCAAAAAGGTGAAATGACTGCTGGTTTTTGTGGAAGCTGAGTTTACTGTTGCATGGCAGTTTCTACAGACTGAAATCGTCTGCTCTGGAGAAGGAAAATGGACTACATTTTGGATAGATACTCCCGGCCTCTAACAGCAATGCCTGTGCTGATGGCATTGAATCTGGGATTAACATTTGGAGCATCCACGGCAATGTGCGAGAACTCTTTTTCAACAGTGAAAATGTTCTGTGAGCACAGACGGAGCATGTTGCACAGCAGGAAAGCGTAGCTTTCAACTGGCTTTGAGAGGGATCTTACAAGCAAATTCCGTGGGGAGTGGAACGAGAGACTGCTGAGGAGGTTCAACACAGCATCAAGGTGTCTGCAACTCTTTTGAATCTTGGTAAGAGCAGGCAGCCTGGCTGGGCTTTTATTATTTTGTTATTTGCTAGTTTTTGGAAATGCGTGGCAAATGTCAGAAATAGGTGTAGATGTGATTGTCTTCATTGGCATTGCTGCCAAGTCTACTGCTTGATTTCTGTGATTGGATTGGAAATGTTTAGTTTATAATATAATCTGATTGTTTTTAATGTTGTTTTATATGTTTATGTTAGAAGAGGTGCTTTGCATTACATTGATGAGGGTGGGCAGACCTTGACCAATGGTTGAGTAACGATGTAGCTATAGTGTTGCCAGAAACAACTTGTTTCTATGGAATACTAATTTCTCTTATCATACACAGTGTAGTACAGCACTCTTGTGGGAAGACAACTTAGTAGCTGCGTCCAAGCTGCATTGTACATTATTGTTTGCTTTCCGCGATTGGAAATGCATTGTATTGGCATGGGGAAGTGTTATTACTGTAATTGTCAACTGTTTTGCATTGCATTGATTGGTATTGTGCATGTAGCTGTGTAGCGTTGTCATAACTGCATTTTATCGACCCAGTTATGAATTGTCCATGTTTGTAAAGCGGTGCAGTAGTCTGTATTTCTGCGGCAAGACAGCAGTCCGAGGCTGCAAATACAGTGTATGTAATTGTACTATCGATTATTATCAGCAAGTGAAAATAGTTGTGCCCACTTGCCAACTTAATCCTGCTGCTGGGCCTGATTTGAGACTATATTTCGTATAACAGACATGCTTGTCTGTATTAGGCAATGTCATCTCCAAACCAGAATCCATTTGATGGAAACCTGGCTCATTGACAGAGAACTTTAACCTCTGTAGGTGACTGTCTGCATTCCATGTGGGACGAGCATTGCCCTCCACTTGTAGTCACATCATCTACCACTATAACATCTCCTTTATTATTTAGGCACCCTTCAGAGTATACACTACTACTGTACCGGTTCCAGTCCCCTCTAGACAGATCAGTCGGGGTCTCTAAAACCAAGGGCATGTTGTCAGGGTCCATCTCTGTAGCGTAAGAACAAGACGGATCATCAACGTCAGTGTCTAACGCGTCACAATCACCATCTCCACAGGAATGAACTGTCTTCTGGCTCTGGTGAAATACCGGTAAGTACTCTGAGCCGGGAGCAGGAGGCCAGCCCAGTCTCTCTGGGTCTAATCTGTGGTCAGATCCTGTGTGTTACAGTTAATTACTGATCTCCGTGATGCTGCGGGTCCTGGGGCGGTGGTGGGGTCCTCCGTGACAACAGGGGGCACTCCAGCAACTCCAGTCTGGATGTCTCTGCTTTGTCGCGGGAGCGGCAACTCCTTCAGACTTCTCCTGCTTGACCCCAGGACCTGCAGCCTCTACATCTGCAGACTGACACAAGAAGATGGGAGGTTATTACTGGTACATGAGTTGAATTGGATAACAATGTCGTAGGGAAGTCTCACAACCTCCCTTGTCGCAAGCAAATGAATAGCCAAGGGGTGTATTTCTGAAATAAACGGGACACGTTTGATTTACAAAGTAAAAAAATGTATGCAACACTATTACACTAACCTCTATCACGATAACGGTTTGGTTTAATGATTGGTTGGCCATCTTGCCATGTATTGTGTCCTGCTGATTTCACAAAGCTCTTGTGGCCTCCGGTGAGATGGCCTTCAGCTGAAAAAATGATTGGGGGAAAAGAGATGGTTAGGCTAGCTACTTTCAATGCAAAACGGTATTGCACACTATTGACTGTCTAGAATTGGTTTGGCTTCTTGATTTGTCACTAGATTACACCTACAGTGTCAAATAAAAAAATGTAGTGGTTGAAGTGTTTCCATTAGCCATTTCGGCAAATTGCACATTAATAAATTAGCAACAGCCTGTATACCCTCCCATTAATCTGTTCCATGCGTTATGTATAGCCCTCGAAAACCAGCATGTATAGAATGCAAGAATTGACTCATATTTGCCATATTATAATAATTATCATGTGCCAATGTATCGCCACCGTCCATACCATGGTAAGACTTGAACTCCTGTAGATCTGAAATAATTGGATGGTGAAACTTTCCAGCCAACCAGAAAAGCAAGGCGAAGCTACTCAAGCATTCTTGAAAGTCAGGACAATCCTTGTCCTGCATAGAAACATTTTCTAGTTGAAAAAAATATAACATCGACGGTCAGAGCCCTGGAGTCTATGGGTCTATGGTGTATGGGTCTATGGTGTATGGGTCTTTGGTGTGACAGATACTTTCCTACATGAACTGAAGGAGGTGATCTTCATCCATGAGCGACTCAAAGAAACTAAGAAAGTACTGGTGGACAATAACAAATACAAGGAAGCTTTGGTGGCTGATGTAGTGACTTTCTGGCTCAATAAACCCCAAGAAAACGAGTAACATTATTATTATTTTTTAAATAGATAGTATGCAAATTGTTACCCATTGTTTATATGTTAAAGATAATAAATGCATTTTTTTATTTTGAGAGGAAGTGGACAATGTATCGCTCTACACATCCAACAATACTAATGCAGAGCGCGTGTGTTAAAAATGGAACAAATCATGAGTCGCGGAAGACTACACTGGTCACAACAGGTATCACGTCTTGTGGATGATTCTGAAGAACTAGAAACATCCTTGTCTAAGATTTTAGTTTATTTGTTTGAACCATCATTTAATTGTAACATGTATCATATTTTGTTGTTAATATACTTGTATAACGGATGTATGTGTTTTAAAAATTCAGAGATATAAGCCTGTAAATGTAAACCAAGTATACCATGTGTTGCATGCATGGATCATTGAGAAAACAGGTACTAATATCTTGCTTCGTATCCTGAATTGTCTGAATGTATGTATATGAAATGTTCTCATTATTTTTAATGGGCTTATTAATGTCAGAGAGGCAAGAAGGGTAGCTGAGTAGATGATGAAATACATTTATTATACCCGCTCTAACCCAGGGTCTTTCGGCGGGAAGGAGAGGTTCCAGAGAGCTATAGTTGAAGAAATAGGTAGCAGGTTAGGCGATGCTCAAGTGAATGATTGGCTAGCAGAACAGGATGCTTACACTGCATAAACCGGTGCGAAAACAATTTCCTCTAAATATAGTTTTTTTCTAATCATCCCATGTCCCGGTTTCAGGCGGATCTATGTGGCATGCAGGCACTTGCTGATAAAAATGATGGAAATCGATACATGCTAACAGTTATAGACATTTTATCTAAAATAGCATTTGTAAGGGTCTTAAAGAAATAAGAGTGGGGCAGAGGTGACCCGGGCCTTTGACTCTATCTTGGAGGAAGGAGGAGCACCCAAGAAAGTGCAGACTGACGGCGGTAAGGATTTTTTTTATAATACTTTTCAGAAACTCATAAAGAAGGACAATATCGTACATTTTGCTACAGGTTCGTATTTGAAAGCTTCAGTTGTTTAACACTTTAACAGGACTTTGAAGGAGAGGATGTAGAAATACTTTACGGCTCACAACACCTATAGATATGTGGATATAGTTCAAGGTTTAGTAAAGGTTATAACTACAGCTACCATAAGAGTATATGTATGAAACCGCCTGAGGTCTCTTCTGAAAACTCTTCAAATCTTAAAAAATCTGTATGGTCTGTTTCCCCTTCGCCGTAAGAAAAAAATAGATTTTAAATTCATCGTGGGTGACTTGGTACGTATATCCAAGTTGAGGGGTTCAAATCCCCGAGCTGACAAGGTACAAATCTGTCGTTCTGCCCCTGAACAGGCAGTTAACCCACTGTTCCAAGGCCGTCATTGAAAATAAGAATTTGTTCTTAACTGACTTGCCTAGTTAAACAAAGGTAAAATAATATACAATATATCTTTATAAACCTGCATCGTTAGATATCAAAAGCATTCATTATTATTGTAATTTCAACTCGCCTTCAAAATGCTCCATGGGTGATAAAGGATTCACGGAGTCTCTTTGAGATTGTTCCGTCAGCAGTCCTATGGTCCTCTGTGTCCTAACTGAGAAAATGTATGGACTCTCTTTTTATAGGTTTGTTTAAGAGAATGGCGTGATTGACTGCGACAACCACACCAGGACTCATTCTGAGAACACATAAAAACAGTTTTCTGACATTATTTTTTGCTGACCCAACATTCGGATATGCCGAGAAGTCTTTTGGAGGTTCAGAGGTCATGAGATCCTCGGAAGCCACAGGACCCCACTGTTTTCAGACAGTTGTTTCAAAGACCTTCCACACACACGCACACAACCCCCCCCCCCCCCCCCCCCCCCCCCCCCCCCTCCAGGAACCCTTGGCTCGTGTGTAGAGAGAAACAGATCGGCGAGAGAGGGAGAGAGACATAAAGCTTTCCTTCATTAAAGGTAAGATACAATTTTATTTTTAAATATAATATTTTCTTCCAAAATGTTAATCCCGAAATGCCTACTGTACCGACCTTTAAACATATTACTATTATTAAAAAGTGTACCATGCAATATTAAATTATAGCTCTTTTTTTTTACAAAAAATATAAAACGTATATATTATTATCACACAATACTACATTTGAATACCCCTTAAATGTTTACATGTATAATTGTTTTGTTGTAAGAAAGACAGAGACATATGGCCCAAGGAAGAGCTGTCATTCATTGAAGTTAAACTACATTTTAAAACCCTTTTTTTTCCATCGAAATGCCTGCTGTACAGACCTTTAAACATGTTACAATTATTAAAAAGTGCACAATGCAATATTAAAAATATGCAGGGAATGTTTTTTTTTTTTTTTTACGAAACATTTATATAAATCATACATATTTCCCAATACTACACTTTAATATCTATGAAATGTTTACAGTTATAATTTTTCTTTAATTCCTTTCTTAGAAAATAAGGTTCTCAGCAAGTTTCTTTGCTTGTAACCTAACGCCCTGCCACACCCACATGAGGGGGGTGACAGGTCATGAGCTCCTCAGACGCCACAGGACCCCCCACTGTTTTCAGACAGTGGTTTCAAAGACCTTCCACACACACAACCTTTGAGGGACAGAGAGAGAGAGAGCCTGATATTTCATTAATTTAGTATCGAAATGCATACATATTACACGTTATTATTGAACAATACTACCGTCCAGATTTTGTATGTTTTCTTTTCCATGATAGATGAACCTTCTTGCCTTTAGCCCCAAGTTATGTCTTGAGGACAGAAGGGCTCATCTCTGTAAAGGTTCACGATGTTGCAAAATATTTTCCACTTGTTTCATCATTTCAAGGACTTTATAATAATCTCCCCACCTAAAGCTAAAGACAGGCACAAAATAGTTGACTTCTGTGCAGGCTTTTGAAAATACATAACGAACTAACTGATTTGATTGCATTTGAACTATTGAATTTGGCACAACCAACAATTGTCACTTTGGAGTCTGGACTATATGCCACTGAAGAGATTCTTATGGCTTTCAAATCATCTCTCCCGCAGACTTCCTCTTCCAATGCGTACCAAGGAAGGGAATTTCCATTCAGGGCCTGTTCGAACTGACATAGAGCAAGTCTCATCTTAAGCCATTCTCTCATCCGCAACTTTAGGAGAAAAACTCCCCATTTTGGTTGAAAAAGGGTGCTGAGGCAGCTGTTTGTGAAAATCTTCACTGTTGAATCGTCCGGTTGGAAAATGTACTCCACATGTCCGTCACACCATTAAAACAATCAGGTGCATCACAAAGAATGGCTTTGATGGATTTATCATTGTGTTCATGACACGAAGGACACAATACCCATTGGTCTAGGAGCCATGTTTTGTTTCTTCTTTGGAGTCTTCGGTGGTTTATCTCTCTTGAGGTTTCTTGTCGCTCGTTCCCGGAAATTACTGTTTCATATACAAGATCCCTAAACAGCAGAGCCATAAGTTCACTATAAAATTTCCCAACTCTTTCAAATGTTCAAACACATTCCAGAGTTCAACAAGGTCACTACACATCAATCACCAGGACAGCTTTATTGCAAACACATGCTTTATCCAAAACAGCTGCACTATCAGGTTACATAAGCACTCACTCTATACAGGATGTACATAAATGGGCATAACCACATGACACATAAAATTGGTCATCAATCACTTTCGGACACATGCCGTCTACTGTATTCTCTCATATCTTGTTCTCAGCCTTTGGGCATCGGGTGCTAGCAAGAACGGCGAGCCTTCTTGCTATCAAAGTCACTGATCAGCTTGTTTTTCAACATTCTCACTTTGTCTGTCTCTTTCTGTGCACCTTCTCTCATTTGCTCCATCCTCATCATCTGCATTGGTACTGCCGGCACAGTCTTTCACCTCTTCCTTCACTTCCACACTCCTCCCTGACAAAACTGTATCACTTGAAGAGGATCCTGGCTCTGTAGAGTGTACGTGACACACATGATAATATATCCTATAATATACTACCATTTGTAATAACATCAACCAACATTTCAGTAACTTCCATTTTTTTACTTAAATTAACTGCATGCACCATGGAAAAAATTTAACTGCACTGAATCCTGCAGAATATGGACCCAAATGACCTGCAGTTGCGTATCACCACCACAGTCTGCTTCAAAGCCATGGAGACATACCTCGACCATTTTTATATATTTATTTTTTATTTCACCTTTATTTAACCAGTGAGGTCAGTTGAGAACAAGTTCTCATTAACAAATGCGACTTGGCCAAGATCAAGCCAAGCAGTGCGACAAAAACAACACAGAGTTACACATAATCAAACGTACAGTCAATAACACAAAAGAAAATATAATAAAATAGAAAAAGCTATGTATGGTGTGTGCAAATGACCAGAAGCCCTGAAGGTATTATTTTAACATTGGCTGTCATTCAATGCTTCAAACTATCCAGCATCCAATACAGACTATAGGCTGTTTTTGTTTCATATAATGATCATTGTGGAAAAATAATTAGTGTTTGAATTCTTATCATTGAAAAGGATTTAATCATTTAATTTTTTTCCATACAGAGGCTCTCTGGATGTTTACTTTTTAACAAAAACAAGAAAAGAAAAAAACTTTCCCCCCCATACGGCGCTGTATGGTCGATCTGCGCGCTCTCGTGCGGTCTTCAGTTCCAGTAGCTGTAGTTTCCTCTGTAATCCCGTTCTTTCTGGCTTTGAGTTAGTTCCAAACAAAACACAGCATAGTCGTCTACGAGTTTACAGATCTCTGCCACGGCTGCATTTGCTAGCACCCCTCCATATAGTTCACATCCCTTTGACAGGAATACTTACAATGCTTCGGTTGTCAACTCACTGAGTCCCCAAAAAGCATTCTGTTGCACTCTGATTTCTTCATTTGTGCTGTGCAGTTTATGACCATTGCAAAAAAATGCTACAAAGTTCACCCGTTTCACATGTAATATAGTGCACTCAGAAAGTTTTCAGACCCCTTGACTCTTTCCACATTTTGTTACCTCTTACAGCCTAATTCTAAAATTGATTAAATCGCACCCCCCCAAATCAATCTACACACAATACCTCATAATGACAAAGCAAAAACAGGTTTAGACATTTTTGCAAATAAATGTGATATAATAGACATTCATATGATTTATATGTTTAAGGTAATGTTAAGATAATGACTAAAAATATTCCATCCTGAAACCATATAATTGTGTGAAATGTATTAGAATCATAAAACTATAATCTGATGATGTGTGTAGTTTTAGTCAGAATTAGAACAAGGACCTTTTGTTCCTTTTTAGTATGTAAGCAGAGTGCAATTGGGAAACAAAAGGTAAGAGGAGCTATCGACAGACAAGTTGTACTACTGTGCTCCTTACAGGACATTCTGTCTCCACCCGTGGAGGGGAGAAACTGTTAGGCTTGCAGAAAATTATGAAACATGTTGCAGATTAAACAATGTATCTGTGTAGTGGAAAAACACTGACTGTCTGAGCAAGGCATTCCTTAAGATTTGAACTTGTTTGTGTGTGTTATAAACACTGTTTGCATTTTTGATTTTATAGCGCTCTCGTGAATAAACATTTAAACCAGAACCTTACAAACTCTGGGTTGCAGACTGAGTAGATTAATTGAAGTTTATGAACATTGATAACGAAATTCTCATAACAAATTTACACAAGTAAACTCAACAGAAAAATAAATGTCCCTTTTTCAGAACCCTGTCTTTCAAAGATAATTTGTTAAAATTCAAATAACTTCACATATCTTCAATGTAAAGGGTTTAAACACTGTTTACCATGCTTGTTCAATGAACCATAAACAATTAATGAACATGCACCTGTGGAATGGTCGTTAAGACACTAACAGTTTACAGACGGTTGGCAATTAAGGTCACAGTTATGAAAACTTAGGACACTAAAGAGGCCTTTCTACTGACTCGGGAAAACACCAGAAGAAAGATGCCCAGGGTCCCTGCTCGTCTGCGTGAACGTGCCTTGGGCATGCTGCAAGGAGGCATGAGGATGGCAGATGTGGCCAGGGCAATAAATTGAAATGTCCGTACTGTGAGACGCTGGAGACAGCGCTACAGGGAGACAGGACGGACAGCTGATCATCCTCGCAGTGGCACACGACGTGTAACACCACCTGCACAGGATCGGTACATCCGAACATCACACCTGCGGGACAGGTACAGGATGGCAACAACAACTGCCAGAGTTACACCAGGAACGCACATCAGTGCTCAGACTGTACGCAATAGGCTGAGAGAGGCTGGACTGAGGACTTGTAGGCCTGTTGTAAGCCAGGTCCTCACCAGACATCACCGGCAACAACGTCACCTATGGGCACAAACCCACCGTCGCTGGACCAGACAGGACTGGCAAAAAGTGCTCTTCACTGATGAGTTGCGGTTTTGTCTCACCAGGGGTGATGGTCGGATTTGCATTTATCGTTGAAGGAATGAGCGTTACACCGAGGCCTGTACTCTGAAGCGGGATCGATTTGGAGGTGGAGGGTCCGTCATGATATGGGGCGGTGTGTCACAGCATCATCGGACTGAGCTTGTTGTCATTGCAGGCAATCTCAACGCTGTGCATTACAGGGAAGACATCCTCCTCCCTCATGTGGTACCCTTCCTGCAGGCTCATCCTGACATGACCCTCCAGCACGACAATACCACCAGCCATACTGCTCGTTCTGTGCGTGATTTCCTGCAAGACAGGAATGTCAGTGTTCTGCCATGGCCAGCAAAGAGCCCGGATCTCAATCCCATTGAAAATGTCTGGGACCTGTTGGATCGGAGGGTGAGGGCTAGGGCCATTCCCCCCAGAAATGTATGGGAAGAGCGAGGTAACATCTCACAGTAAGAACTGGCAAATATGGTGCAGTCCATGAGGAGGAGCTGTACTGCAATACTTACTGCAGCTGGTGGCCACACCAGATACTGACTGTTACTTTTGATTTGGACCCACCCTTTGTTCAGGGACACATTATTCCATTTCTGTTAGTCACATGTCTGTGGAACTTGTTCCGTTTCTGTCTCGGTTGTTGAGTCTTAGTTTCATACAAATATTTACACGTTAAGTTTGCTTTAAAGAAACACAGTTTACAGTGAGAGGACATTTATTTTTTTGCTGAGTTTATTCAGAACCTTTACACAGTACTTTGTTGAAGCACCTTGGCAGCAACTACAGCCTCGAGTCTTCTTGGGTATGACTCTACAAGCGTGGCACACCTGTATTCGGGGAGTTTCTCTCATTCCTCTCAGCAGATCCTCTCAATTTCTGTCAGGTTGGATGGAGAGTGTTGCTGAACAGCGATTTTCAGATCTCTCCAGAGATGTTAGGTTGGATTCAAGTCCGGGCTCTGGCTGGACACTCAAGGACATTCAGAGACTTGTCCTGAAGCCACTCCTACGTTGTCTTGGCTGTGTGCTTAGGGTTGTTGTCCTGTTGGAAGGTGAAACTTTGCCCCAGTCTGAGGTCCTGAGCACTCTGTAGCAGATTTTCATCAAGGATCTCTCTATACTTTGCTCCGTTCATCTTTGCTCGATCATGACTTGTCTCCCAGTCCCTGCCACTGAAAAACTTCCCCACAGCATGACGACACCACCACCATGCTTCACCATAGAGATGGTGCCAGGCTTCCTCCAGTTCAATCTTGGTTTCATCAGATGAGAGAATCTTGTTTCTCATGGTCTGAGAGTCTTTTAGAGGCCTTTTGGCAAACTCCAAGTGGGCTGTCATGTGCCTTTTACTGAGGAGTGGGTTCTGTCTGGCCACTCTAATGGACTGATTGGTGGAGTGCTGCAGAGATGGTTGTCCTTCGGTGAGATTCTCCCATCTCCACAGATGAACTTTGGAGCTCTGTCAGAGTGACCATCTGGTTCTTGGTCACCTCCCTGACCAAGGCCCTTCGCCACCGATTGCTCGGTTTGGCCGCGTGGCCAGCTCTAGAAAGACTCTCGGTGGTTCCAAACTTCTTCCATTTAAGAATGATTGTGGCCACTGTGTTCTTGGGGACCTTCAATGCAGCATAATTTTTGTTGGTACCCTTCCCCAGATCTGGGCTTCAACACAATCCTGTCTCAGAGGTCTACGGACAATTCCTTCGACCTCATGGCTTGGTTTTTGCTCTGATATGCACTGTCAACTGTTAGAATTTAAATAGACAGGTGTATGCTTTTCCAAATCATGTCCGATCAATTGAATTTACCACAGGTGGACTCCAAGTTGTAGAAACATCAAGGATTATCAATGGAAACAGGATTCACCTGAGTTCAATTTCAAGTCTCATAACAAAGGGTCTGAATACTTACAGTGGGGCAAAAAAGTATTTAGTCAGCCACCAATTGTGCAAGTTCTCCCACTTAAAAATATGAGAGAGGCCTGTCATTTTCATCATAGGTACACTTCAACTATGACAGACAAAATGAGGAAAAAAAATCCAGAAAATCACATTGTAGGATTTTTAATGAATTTATTTGCAAATTATGGTGGAAAATAAGTATTTGGTCACCTACAAACAGGCAAGATTTCTGGCTCTCACAGACCTGTAACAGGCCTCTCATCTTTTTAAGTGGGAGAACTTGCACAATTGGTGGCTGACAATACTTTTTTGCCCCAATGTATGTAAAGAAGGTAATTCTGTTACTTTTATTTTAGAAAACATATAAATAAAAAAATAAAACCGTTTTTGCTTTGTCATGATGGGGTATTGCTGATGTGTAGATTGCTGAGAAATACAAATATTTAATCATTTTTAGAATAAGGCTGTAACATAAACAGTGCCTTGACTTTTTCTACATTTTATCAGGATCCCTTGATTGCCAAGAAACATTCACTAGTGAAGGCTCAATTACCATTTCTACCATTTACTCCTTCCACTCTTCTCACTTCTTCCAGATAGAAGGGGCTGCAATGGAGAGGCTCAAGATCCTCGGCGTGCACATCACTGAGGAGCTGAAATGGTCCCTCCACACTGACAGCATGGTGAAGAAGTAGTGCCTCCTCAAACTCAGGAGGCTAAAGAAATTTGACTTGGCCCCTTAGACCCTTTTGAACTTCTACAGATGCACCATCGAGAGCATTCTGTCAGGCTGTATCGCCGCTTAGGATTTTGCCTGTGCTTAGCTACATTCCATTAATTGTTTTATCCTGAAACCCCCCCCAATCCATAACAATTACAAGCATACCCATAACATGATGCAGCCATCACTATGCTTGAAAATATGGAGAATGGTACTTAGTAATGTGTTGTATTGGATTTGCCCCAAACAAGACATTGTATACAGGACAAAAAGTGAATTGCTTTGTCACATTTTTTGCAGTATTACTTTAGTGCATTGTTGCAAACAGGAAGCATGTTTAGGAATATTTCACTAGGGCCAAGCTTCCTGCCATCCAGGATCTCTATACCAGGCGGTGTCAGAGGAAGGCCCTAAAAATTGTCAGCGCCATGTCTAGGTCCAAAAGGCTCCCTAACAGCTTCTACTCGCAAGCTGAACACTTAATCAAATGGCTACCCAGACTATTTGCATTGACCCCCTTCTTTACGCTGCTGCTACTCGCTGTGTATTATCTATGCATAGTCACTTTACCCCTACCTACATGTGCATATTACCTCAAGTACCTTGACTAACCGGTACCCCCTGTATATAGCCTTATTATCTTGTTACTTTTTAAAACATTTGTTTATTTACCCCCTGTATATAGCCTCGTTATTGTGATATTTAGAAAGAACAGTGTGTTAGAAAGAATAGAGTGTAAAATCAAGGAATTACTTTATTCCATCAACATCACATCAGTAAGGTAAATATTAAACTATACTTGTTCTAGCCTAGGTTTACTCTCTCTCTTAAAACATGTATTTACACAAGCCTGTTTCAAATGACAATTTAACAAAGGGTTAAAAGGATATACACTCCAGGTTGTAATATCAAGTACAGGGTTACATTAGTTCATGTTTATTATTTCACCCGTCATCACAAGACCTGGAGCCTTCAGGCCATTTACTGCAAACAGCTTGAGGCCAAAGGACTGTTTGTAAAGATCCCATACCGTAGATGATAGATAAGCTTGTGAACTCTGGGGATTTTCTTAACAGAAACAGTTGACATACATCAGTATAATATAGCCAACAGTGTCTGAGTAAGTCAATTATTGAGTGGCAATGTTTGCTACAGCCATATAAAAGAAATGAGAGATGATAGAGGGGAGGATGAAATATATCTGATTAAGGAGAACTCCTACCTACTACCCAGTGCCATGGGAGGGCAATAGGGGAAAGGGACACAGTAAGGGGTTGTTTTTGGACCTCTTCCCCAATGAAAGCATGACCTCAGGGTCATCTCACCTGACTTGTTATAAAGGTGTTATAAAAGTGTTTTATGAATAGAACATAAGAAAAAGCATTCAGAGGGGAAATAGTGTTACTCTTCAATAACATGACAGTGTTTTGGCTATGCCAGCACACCAAACAACAAGTCTGTATCATGTGAGAATGTGATCATATCCAGATGCTCAACTGAGGGACTTGTTTTTTTATTTTGATCGAGTTCCCAGACATCCCTCGTGTACATCTCAAGCTACGATTTCTCCCTATTGTGGACATTCCTATGTCTGATAAGGCTACTTAGGAAGGAGAAGCTCTTGTAACATAGTTTGCACTTGAAGCTGTCCTTGGTGTGAACGGTCTGGTGCTGCTTCACATATTTCGCCTTCGCGAATCGCTTCCCACACGTAGGGCAGGCGTATGGCTTGTCGGCGTCCGTCCCTATGCTTGGGCTCCCACGTTTTGACCCAATGACACCAGAGAGCCCTCCATGACATGGAGCCATTGTTTGGGTGTTGTCGGGATTGTGTGCTGTGTTATAGGCTAGGTACCTGTTGTGGTGACTGCCCATACTGACCCTGTCTGTATTTGTGGGGTAACAATTAAGCAGCTGTGGAAGGCTAGACCCAGGCCCAGGGGGATCTCCCACCACTCTCTGTGAAGGCTGAAGCCCAGGCTGACCTGCTCTGTTCATATCATAGGAACAGGAGGGTCTATCTCTATCAGCCCCAGGCCCTGCTCCATCCCTGCACTGAGACTGTGAAGAGAAGGGTCTGGGCTGCGGACTGGAGCCTCTATCGCTCTGATGACCACCAGGACTGAGGTTGTTCAGTCCACCTGTCCACTGGTTGTGTTTTGTGTGGTGGTGGAGTCTCTGTCCCTCGTGGTTGGGTCCTGGTTCAGACTCGGGAAGGAAGAGCGACGGTTCCTGATCCAGGGTTCTCATCCGGGGCCAGGGTTTGTGACCAGCCGCCTCAAGGGTCCGGTCTCTCCTGCCAGGAACACCAGTTATCAGCAGGTCCTCATGGACTGCAGACTGTAAACACATTGTACAGAAGATAATATACAGGTTTATAGAAGTCATTCTTTGCTGTACAAACAGAAACATGACATTATCAAATGTTAGCCATAGTCAAGCCCATCTCTAACACTGATTCAAGTACCCAAAAATATGGAGCCATTGGAGTTTTTTATAAATAATGTGTTGGTTCGACTGTGACAAGGGAAACTCAGTCCCTGAAATGATAAAAAAATAACCAAGTCAGTCAGCGCAGAGTTAATGTTGTATTTAATTTCAACAAGATGGTCATACACTCACATAACGTGAAGTACAGTACTTTTATTACACAAAATTATACGTGACAAGTAGAATAACTTCTCGGAAAAGGTTCAACATTACATTACACACATCTTCACTACTTTATGTCAAGTAAACAGGAATGAAGGCACTCATTATAAAACACCAGATCAAACAACAGGACAAGGTTGTCACTCATCAATTAAGCATTTTTAGACACCATCACACCAACCATCACCATATCATCTACTCTCTCATCATACTCATGATTTCCTCAGTCCACCTCCTCCAGTTCCACACTACATATAAAAACAATATAATTAACTACATTACATGTCACTATACTCAATACAAATGAACTACAAACAAACTAACTTGTACTACATTATATGTCACTATCCTCTATACATGGGCCATGTGCATTTTCTGCTGGTGTATCCTGAGGTAGCTCCTCTCTAAGAACCTCTTCCCGCAGTGTGTACAGGCAAATGGCCTCTCTCCCGTGTGGACCTTCAGGTGCACCTTCAGCTGGTGCTGGCGGGAGAATCTCTTCTCACACTGGGGGCAGCTGTAGGGTTTCTCCCCTGTATGGACTCTCTGGTGTCTATTCAGGCTGGACGATTGAGAAAAACTGGCCCGGCACAGGTGGCAGCCGAACGGTTTCTCCCCCGTGTGCATTCTCTGGTGGATCTCCACCTGTTTGGGGAAACTGAAGGCTTTCCTACAGAACGAACACTGGAAGCGCTTCTCTTTGGCACTGCCACCTTTACTGATTCTGTCTCTACTACGGTCATTTGGCAATGGTCTTGTGTAGCCATTTAATGTTGAGGCACCGGCATTGTCTGAGGTCTGGTTTAACATTAGAGGAGTGTGAGGAGAATGAAGGCCAGGGAGTGTCTGTGTTGTTGCAGGGTCCATGTTCCAGTTGATAGATCCTATAGAAGACAGGCTGAAGGCAGCATCTGTTAGGGGGTTAACCTGAGGCGCCATCAGTCTCTCTGAATCACAACTATAGGAGCAGGACGGAGCATCGCTAGCCGAGTCTGTGTCTGTTCTCATATGGACACCTCCCTGTCCCTGCAGATCAAATCTACGCCTCGTCCTGGTTTCATCCAGTCTGTTGTCATGGAGACTAAGTTTGGATGTTGTTTTGTATTCAACTGTCTGTTTCTGGTTGTGGTTAACAGTGTTGTTCCCCAGCCCAGAGTTGAGGACGCTGTCCCATCCACTGACCTCCACTATCTCGCCTCTGATCCTGGCCTGCTCAGTGATGTTGTCCCCTGGGCCCTTGGCTGCAGCAGTCTGGGTATCCAAGATGGCCACCCAGTCTCCTCTGTTATCCTCTAGCCAATCACCTTCAGGAAAAGGTTACAAAAGACTTTACAAACATGCAGAGAACTCTACATATGGAGTTTGAGTCAATTAAATCATCAAGTTTATACATTATGTTTGTTATAAACATACACTGAGTATACAAAACATTAAGAACACCTCTTTTCATGACAGTTTTTAACTGGTCAGTCTATGATCCCTGATTGATGTCACTTGTTAAATCCACTTCAATCATTGTAAATGAAGGGGAGGAGACAGGTTAAATAAGGGTTGAATGGGCAAGACAGAAAATGTAAGTGCCTTTCAACGGTTTGTGTCAAAAACTGCAACGCTGCTGGTTTTTTTTTCACCCTCAACAGTTTCCCGTCTGTATCAACAATGGTCCACCACCCAAAGGACATCCAGCCAACTTGACACAACTGTGGGATGCATTGGAGTCAACATGGGACCGCATCCCTGTGGAACGATTGACACCTTGTTGAGTCCATACCCTGATCAATTGAGGCAGTTCTGAGAGTAAAAGTGTGGGGAGGTGCAACTCAATATTAGGAAGGTGTTCCTAATGTTTGATATACTCAGTTTTATGTAGATACATCACTATTCCCATTGAAGTATATATATTATGTTCTGTATATGTATGTCTCCCTTACCTTGCTCCCCCATCTTTAGTTCACTCAGCAGATCAATGTTCTCTGGTCCGTCTTCTATAGATTCCTCTTTGACCAGCAGCAGATCAGGCTTCCCATCCTCCATGTCTACTGACTGTAAGAGATATAAGAGATACAGAGTGAGAGGATGTTGGATCAAGAAATCTGATATGAGCACCCTGCTATGGAGCATCTTCTAATTCGGCAATGAGGGATTGCTATGCAAACATGTTTGGCGATTTGCTTACTTGACACTCTTTAAAAGGATAGTTTGGGATTTTGGGAATGAAGCCCTTATCTACTTCCCCAGAGTCAGATGAACTGGTGTATACCATTATTATGTCTCTGAGTCCAGTATGCAGGCAGTTTGAGGTAATTTGCCGAGCCAATGTTAACTAGCTTAGCGCAAAGAATGGAAGTCTTTGGGTACACCTAGCATGCTAGCTGTACCCAAATACTTCCAGTGTTCTGTCTTCCTACATACAGAGACGTAAAAATGGTTTCCATGACTTCATCGGTCTCTAGGGAAGTAGATAAAGAGCTTAATTAGCAAAATCCCAAACAAACCCTTTTTAATGGTTTGATAATTCAAAGTCATGGTCCCAGACTTAAAGGTTCAATGCAGACGTTTTTATCTCAAAATAAAGGGAACACTAAAATAACACATCCTATATCTGAATAAATGAAATATTCTTATTAAATACTTTTTTCTTTACATAGTTGAATGTGCTGACAACAAAATCACACAAAAATGATCAATGAAAATCAAATTTATCAACCCATGGAGGTCTGGATTTGGAGTCACACTCAAAAAAGTGGAAAACCACACTACAGGCTGATCCAACTTTGATGTAATGTCCTTAAAACAAGTCAAAATGAGGCTCAGTAGTGTGTGTGGCCTCCACGTGCCTGTATGACCTCCCTACAACGCCTGGGCATGCTCCTGATGAGGTGGCGGATGGTCTCCTGAGGGATCTCCTCCCAGACCTGGACTAAAGCATCCGCCAACTCCTGGACAGTCTGTGGTGCAACGTGGCGTTGGTAGATGGAGCGAGACATGATGTCCCAGATGTGCTCAATTGGATTCAGGCCTGGGGAACGGGCGGGCCAGTCCATAGAATGAATGCCTTCCTCTTGCAGGAACTGCTGACACACTCCAGCCACATGAGGTCTAGCATTGTCTTGCCTTTGGTAGGAACCCAGGGCCAACTGCACCAGCATATGGTCTCACAAGGGGTCTGAGGATCTCATCTCGGTACAGTGCCTTGCGAAAGTATTTGGCCCCCTTGAACTTTGTGACCTTTTGCCACATTTCAGGCTTCAAACATAAAGATATAAAACTGTATTTTTTTGTGAAGAATCAACAACAAGTGGGACACAATCATGAAGTGGAACGACATTTATTGGATATTTCAAACTTTTTTAACAAATCAAAAACTGAAAAATTGTGCGTGCAAAATTATTCAGGACCTTTACTTTCAGTGCAGCAAACTCTCTCCAGAAGTTCAGTGAGGATCTCTGAATGATCCAATGTTGACCTAAATGACTAATGATGATAAATACAATCCACCTGTGTGTAATCAAGTCTCCGTATAAATGCACCTGCACTGTGATAGTCTCAGAGGTCCGTTAAAAGCGCAGAGAGCATCATGAAGAACAAGGAACACACCAGGCAGGTCCGAGATACTGTTGTGAAGAAGTTTAAAGCCGGATTTGGATACAAAAAGATTTCCCAAGCTTTAAACATCCCAAGGAGCAATGTGCAAGCGATAATATTGAAATGGAAGGAGTATCAGACCACTGCAAATCTACCAAGACCTGGGCATCCCTCTAAACTTTCAGCTCATACAAGGAGAAGACTGATCAGAGATGCAGCCAAGAGGCCCATGATCACTCTGGATGAACTGCAGAGATCTACAGCTGAGGTGGGAGACTCTGTCCATAGGACAACAATCAGTTGTATATTGCACAAATCTGGCCTTTATGGAAGAGTGGCAAGAAGAAAGCCATTTCTTAAAGATATCCATAAAAAGTGTCGTTTAAAGTTTGCCACAAGCCACCTGGGAGACACACCAAACATGTGGAAGAAGGTGCTCTGGTCAGATGAAACCAAAATTGAACTTTTTGGCAACTATGCAAAACGTTATGTTTGGCGTAAAAGCAACACAGCTGAACACACCATCCCCACTGTCAAACATGGTGGTGGCAGCATCATGGTTTGGGCCTGCTTTTCTTCAGCAGGGACAGGTAAGATGGTTAAAATTGATGGGAAGATGGATGGAGCCAAATACAGGACCATTCTGGAAGAAAACCTGATGGAGTCTGCAAAAGACCTGAGACTGGGACGGAGATTTGTCTTCCAACAAGACAATGATCCAAAACATAAAGCAAAATCTACAATGGAATGGTTCAAAAATAAACATATCCAGGTGTTAGAATGGCCAAGTCAAAGTCCAGACCTGAATCCAATCGAGAATCTGTGGAAAGAACTGAAAACTGCTGTTCACAAATGCTCTCCATCCAACCTCACTGAGCTCGAGCTCTTTTGCAAGGAGGAATGGGAAAAAATGTCAGTCTCTCGATGTGCAAAACTGATAATTTTGCACACCCAATTTTTCAGTTTTTGATTTGTTAAAAAAGTTTGAAATATCCAATAAATGTCGTTCCACTTCATGATTGTGTCCCACTTGATGTTGATTCTTCACAAAAAAATACAGTTTTATATCTTTATGTTTGAAGCCTGAAATGTGGCAAAAGGTCGCAAAGTTCAAGGGGGCCGAATACTTTCGCAAGGCACTGTACCTAATGGCAGTCAGGATACTTCTGGCGAGCACATGGAGGGCTGTGCGGCCCCCCAAAGAAATGCCACCCCACACTACAACTGACCCACCGCCAAACCGGTCATGCTGGAGGATGTTGCAGGCATTAGAACGTTCTCCACGGCGTCTCCAGACTCTGTCACGTCTGTCACGTGCTCAGTGTGAACCTACTTTCATCTGTGAAGAGCACAGGGCGCCAGTGGCGAATTTGCCAATCTTGGTGTTCTCTGGCAAATGCCAAACGTCCTGCACGGTGTTGGGCTGTAAGCACAACCCCCACCTGTGGACGTCGGGCCCTCATACCACCCTCATGGAGTCTGTTTCTGACCGTTTGAGCAGACACATGCACATTTGTGGCCTGCTGGAGGTCATTTTGCAGGGCTCTGGCAGTGCTCCTCCTGCTCCTCCTTGCACAAAGGTGGGAAGTAGCGGTCCTGCTGCTGGGTTGTTGGCCTCCTACGGCCTCCTCCACGTCTCCTGATGTACTGGCTTGTCTCCTAGTAGCGCCTCCATGCTCTGGACACTACGCTGACAGACACAGCAAACCTTCTTGCCACAGCTCGCATTGATGTGCCATGCTGGATGAGCTGCACTACCTGAGCCACTTGTGTGGGTTGTAGACTCCGTCTCATGCTACCACTAGAGTGAAAGCACCTTCAGCATTCAAAAGTGACCAAAATATCAGCCAGGAAGCATAGGAACTGAGAAGTGGTCTGTGGTTATCACCTGCAGAACCTCTCCTTTATTGGGGGTGTCTTGCTAATTGCCTATAATTTCCACCTGTTGTCTATTCCATTTGCACAACAGCATGTGAAATCTATTGTCAATCAGTGTTGCTTCCTAAGTGGACAGTTTGATTTCACAGAAGTGTGATTGACTTGGAGTTACATTGTGTTTAAGTGTTCCCTTTATTTTTTTGAGCAGTGTATATTGATTCTGTGAAGATATGAAGAAAAAAATGAATGCGAAATTACCATGTGTGTATAATCGATTACTTAAGATTTGATCAATTAATACTGGGAATCTAATGAGATGCAACTTAAACAACCCATACGTAGATGTACGTAGGTTCAGAGTGGTCTCTTTATGGATCATTTGTTAAGATATGGTTAAAGCATTATGATTGTCTAAACGCTTATGGGATTTTTCCATCAGGTAATACATTTCAGATAATACATCGCTATCGATAAAAGACAGTACTGTGTAGCCGTCTTCATCGACCTGGCCAAGGCTTTCGACTCTGTCAATCACAACATTCTTATCGGCAGACTCAATAGCCTTGGCTTCTCAAATGACTGCCTCGCTTGGTTCACCAACTACTTCTCAGAGTTCAGTGTGTCAAATCGGAGGGCCTGTTGTCCGGACCTCTAGCAGTCTCTATGGGGGTGTCACTGGGTTCACTTCTCGGGCCGACTCTCTTCTCTGTATAGATCAATGATGTCGCTCTAGCTGCTGGTGATTCTCTGATCCACCTCTACGTAGACGACGCCATTCTGTATACATCTGGCCCTTCTTTGGACACTGTGCTAACAAACCTCCAAACGAGCTTCAACGCCATACAACACTCCTTCCAACGGCTTTTAAATGCTATAAAAACTAAGTGCATGCTCTTCAACCGATTGCTGCCTGCACCCTCCCGCTTGACTAGCATCACTACTCTGGACGGTTCTGACTTAGAATATGTGGACAACTACAAATACCTAGGTGTCTGGTTAGATTGTAAACTCTCATTTCAGAATCACATAAAGCATCTCCAATCCAAAATTAAATCTAGAATTGGCTTCCTATTTCGCAACAAAGCTTCCATCACTCATGCCGCCAAACATACCCTCGTAAAACTGACTATCCTACCGATCCTTGACTTCGGCGTTGTCATTTACAAAATAGCCCTCAACACTCTACTCAGAAAACTGGATGCAGTCTATCACAGTGCCATCCGTTTTATCACCAAAGCCCCACTGCGACCTGTATGCTCTTGTTGGCTGGCCCTCACTACATATCCGTCGCCAAACCCACTGGCTCCAGGTCAACTATAAGTATTTGCTAGGTATTGCCCCGCCTTATCTCAGCTCACTGGTCACCATTGCAACACTCACCCGTAGCATGCGCTCCAGCAGGTACATTGCACTGGTCATCCCCAAAGTCAACACTTACTTTGGCCACCTTTCCTTACAGTTCTCTGCTGCCAATGACTGGAACGAATTGCAAAAATCTCTGAAGCTGAGTCTTATATCTCCCTCTCCGATCACTGTACACTGTACATAGCCAATCTGTAAATAGCACACCCGACTACCTCATTATCTCATTACCCCAGTATCTCTACTTGCACATCATAATTTACACCCCAGTATCTCAACTTGCACATCATCATCTGCACATCTATCACTCCAGTATTCATGCTAAATTGTAATTATTTTCGCCTCTAGGGTCTATTTATTGCCTACCTCCATACTCTTCTACATTTGCACACACTGTACATAGATTTAAAATATATATTTGTATTTTATTTGGTGTTAAACTTGTTCTCAACTGGCCTACCTGGTTAAATAAAGGTGAAATAAAAATGTAAAAAAGAGAAAAGGCCTGAAAATGTGTTTTTCACAGTAAGAGATGAGATGCTATATTTATTGAATAAATTATTTTTCCAAGCTATGGAGGCACTACTAGAAGCGCACAGGCATTCTACCAATTCGGCACAAATATAAAAAAAAATCTAATCATGGATCGAACTTAGCAGCATTTCCCTGCTGACAGGAAAATTCCAATCTAATAGAGAATTCAGTGTATTGATATTAGCGTTATATCAGTGTAATCGCTCTAACCGTACTATTTGTGAAGTCATTTGAGTATGTAGTATGCTTATTGGTCTTAAAATATACATTATTTGTTTTAACTAAGTATGAAATGTGTTGCTTGCACTATCTTTATGAACTGCATAGTATATCATTGCATCGAGCTAGTATATTAACTATATGCTATTCAACTGCCCAGCGTTTGTTGACTATTCACGTCATTCTTAGCTTAGCTAAATGGTATATGGTGCCTTGCAAAAGTATTCATCCCTCTTGGCATTTTTCCTATTTTGTTGCATTACAACCTGTAATTTAAATGGATTTTATTTGGATTTCATGTAATGGACATACACAAAATAGTCCAAATTGGTGAAGTGAAATTAAAAAAAATAACTTGTTAAAAGAAATCTTAAAAATTAAAAACAGAAAAGTGGTGTGTACATATGTATTCACCCCCTTTGCTATGAAGCCCCTAAATAAGATCTGGTGCAACCAATTACCTTTAGAAGTCACATAATTAGTTAAATAAAGTCCACCTGTGTGCAATCTAAGTGTCACATGATCTCACACCTGTTCTGAAAGCCCCAAGAGTCTGCAACACCACTAAGCAAGGGGCACCACCAAGCAAGCGGCACCATGAAGACCAAGGAGCTCTCCAAACAGGTCAGGGACAAAGTTGTGGAGAAGTACAGATCAGGGATGGGTTATAAAAAAATATCAGAAACTTTGAACATCCCAAGGAGCACCATTAAATCCATTATTAATAAAAAAATGGAAAGAATATGGCACCACAATAAACCTGCCAAGAGAGGGTCACCCACCAAAACTCACGGACCAGGCAAGGAGGGCATTAATCAGAGAGGCAACAATGAGACCAAAGATAACCCTGAAGGAGCTCCACAGCGAAGATGGGAGTATCTGTCCATAGGACCACTTTAAGCCATAAACTCCACAGAGCTGGGCTTTATGGAAGAGTGGCCAGAAAAAAGCCATTGCTTAAAGAAAAAAATAAGCAAACACTTTTGGTGTTTGCCAAAAGGCATGTGGGAGACTCCCCAAACATATTGAAGAAGGTACTCTCGTCAGATAATACTAAAATTGAGCTTTTTGGCAATCAAGGAAAACACTATATCTGGCACAAACCCAACACTTCTCATCACCCTGAGAATACCATCACCCACAACGAGGCATGGTGGTGGCAGCATCATGCTGTGGGGAAGTTTTTCAACGGCAGGGACTGGGAAACTGGTCAGAATTGAAGGAATGATGGATGGCGTTAAATACAGGGAAATTCTTGAGGGAAACCTGTTTCAGTCCTCCAGAGATTTGAGACTGGGACGGAGGTTCACCTTCCAGCAGGACAATGACCCTAAGCATACTGCTAAAGGAACACTTGAGTGGTTTAAGGTGAAACATTTAAATGTCTTGGAATGGCCTATTCAAAGCCCAGACCTCAGTCAAATTGAGAATCTGTGGTATGACTTAAAGATTGCTGTACACCGGCGGAACCTTCGGAACCTTTTGCCCTTCAAGAATGGGCAAAAATCCCAGTGGCTAAATGTGCCAAGCTTATAGAGACACCAAGAGACTTGCTGTAACTTGCTGTAATTACTGCAAAAGGTTGCTCTACAAAGTATTGACTTTGGCGGGGTGAATAGTTAGGCACGCTCAAGTTTTTCACTTTTTTTAATCTTATTTCTTGTTTGTTTGACCAGAAAATTTTTTTGCATCTTCAACGTGGTAGGCATGTTGTGTAAATCAAATGATACAAACGCCCCCAAAAATCAAATTTAATTCCAGGTTGTAAGGCAATAAAATAGTAAAAATGCCAAGGGGAGTGAATACTTTCACAAGCCACTTTAGTCATTGTGTGTTCTCCATGGACATTGTTAAATGGGGTACTTGGTAAATTAGCTTTGTCTATTGCCTGTTGAATATGGCTGGTGTCAGTAAACATTAAATTATTGCCAGCTTCACAGTTAGTCACCAACATTTTGAATAACTTGGAAAAAAAGCCTAACCAGCTCTGCCAGGTGAGTAAAATGGAGAGTGATGTATTTTCTTGTTTGTGTCTGGAAGTAAGCATTGCTAGCCAACTTTAGCCAGTTAGCTTGGATGATTGACTGCATTGTGAGGCAAGAAAAGTATTATGCATTATGAATCAGAGAGCTTGGATCAACCCTGCCCTTTACCATATTTTGGGGTTGAATAATCCTTGTGAGAATCAAGGACAGTGGATATTAGGTGACATTAAAATTGGCAGTATATACAATACTGGTGTAAAAAGACGGAGAAACTCTTACACCAAACATCACCACATTGGTAAACTATGTCGTAGAGATGGGTCACAAGGCATTATATGGTAAAGTATAACCAGCGAAACAAGAGATAACATATTAACATATTATAACAAATCTGTCATTCTGCACCTGAGCAAGGCAAGTTAACCCACTGTTCCCCGGGTGCCGAAGACATGGATCTCGATTAAGGCAGCCCCCGCACCTCTCTGACTCAGAGGGGTTGGGTTAAATACAGAAGACACATTTCAGTTGAAGGTATTCAGTTGTACAACTGACTAGTTATCCCCCTTTCCTAAGTCTGAAGCAGAAATGGAATATCCAGCAGAGGTTTGTATTAAAAATATAGAGTAGTATTGTTAGGGTATACTACGTGGAAACATTTTATTTTTTTAGTAGGGAGGGAATAATCATGGTTTGGTTTCTTTTATTTTATTTTCTAAACCTTACGATTTTTTAAATTATTATTATTATTATTAAAAAAAAAAATAATGCACCCCCTTTTTCTCCCCAATTTCGTGGTATCCAATTGTTGTAGTAGCTACTATCTTGTCTCATCGCTACAACTCCCGCTACAACTCCTGTACGGGCTCGGGAGAGACGAAGGTTGAATGTCATGCGTCCTCCGATACACAACCCAACCAGCCGTACTGCTTCTTAACACAGCGCGCATCCAACCCGGAAGCCAGCCGCACCAATGTGTCGGACCTTGGTTAGCGCGCACTGCGCCCGGCCCACCACAGGAGTCACTGGTGCGCGATGAGACAAGGACATCCCTACCGACCAAGCCCTCCCTAACCCGGACGACGCTAGGCCAATTGTGCGTCGCCCCACAGACCTCCCGGTCGCGGCCGGTTACGACAGAGCCTGGGCGCGAACCCAGGGACTCTGCAGTACAGCGCCCTTAACCACTGCGCCACCCGGGAGGCCTGAATGGTAATATTTGATTTGAGTTTTTTGATAGCACTCCAATGATGCGATATTTTAGTAATTTGAAAAGCTGAGGTTTAAATACAAGGTTAAATGATGAGTAGAGGGTTTGAGCCTTGAGATTGTAAAAATGATAAGCTGCGGTTGAAAGCGAGCAGGCAGTGGGACATTTGAAGTATAGGTATAGATCAGGCTGCCTTGTGAGGATCAGGCGACGAGTGGCTAATCTGCCCTTTCCTTCCGTTCTGCTAGCTAACGTTCGCTGGAAAATAAATGGGACGAACTGAAAGCACGTATATCCTACCAACTGAACATAAAAAATGTCTTATGTTTCACTGAGTCGACATTAAGAACATATAGCTGGCGGGTTATACACTATCAGCAGAACAGAACAGTAGCCTCTGGTAAGACACGGGGTGGGGGCCTATGCATATTTGTAAACAATAGCTGGTGCACAATATCTAAGGAAGTCTCATGGTTTTGCTCGTCTGAGGTTAAGTATCTCATGATAAGCTGTATATCACACTATCTACCTAGAGAGTTTTCATCTGCATTTTGCGTAGCTGTCTACATACCGCCACAGACCGAAGCTGGCACTAAAAACGCACTCAATGAGCTGTATTCCGCCATAAGCAAACAAGAAAACGCTCACGCCGGGGACTTTAATGCAGGGAAACTTAAATCAGTTTTACCTCATTTCTATCAGCATGTTAAATGTGCAACCACAAAAAATTCTAGACCCCCTTTACTCCACACACAGAGACGCGTACAAAGCTCTCCCTCGCCCTCCATATGGGAAATCTGACCATAACTCTATCCTCCTGATTCCTGTTTACAAGCAAAAATTAAAGCAGGAAGCACCAGTGACTTGGTCTATAAAAAAGTGGTCAGATGAAGCAGATGCTAAACTACAGGACTGTTTTGTTAGCACAGACTGGAATATGTTCTGGGATTCTTCCACATCAGGAGTACACCACATCAGTCACTGGCTTTATCAATAAGTGCATCGAGGATGTCGTCCCCACAGTGACCACAGTAATTTTGCACGCCCAATTTTTCAGTTTTTGATTTGTTAAAAAAGTTTGAAATATCCAATAAATGTCGTTCCACTTCATGATTGTGTCCCACTTGTTGTTGATTCTTCACAAAAAAATACAGTTTTATATCTTTATGTTTGAAGCCTGAAATGTGGCAAAAGGTCGCAAAGTTCAAGGGGGCCGAATACTTTCGCAAGGCACTGTAATAGGAGTTGTGGTGAGGCTCAGGTGAGACATTGAAATTGGGACATTATCATAGGCCATCCACCTTGAACTGTAAAGCTATCTGAAGAAGAAAAATGAAGAAATACCAGAAGATTGAGTGCCGGAAAAGGGAGTGGGTTGGTCAACTGTGCCCATAATTGATTCAGACTTGTCTGAAATTGTTATTTGGGGTATCAGGTTGACCGAGGAGGTTTACACACTGCAACATTTATAGTAATTTAGGCTAAGAATGCATTGAGATACTGATCTGTAATTATAACCCTGATGAGAGAGTTAATTATAAGTTTAATATATTGTATGTTAATATAAATGTACATTCTGCCAGCGTTGAAGTATGTTAAATTGAGGATTTTAATTTTGAGTGACAGTACCAATGTGAATCACTGAGCAATATCATTCAACATTTTTGTTGGATAATTAATTGGGTTTTAATTATGATTTGGAAGCTGAACGATTTTTTTAACTGACTGATTGATTTGAGTAAGTTGTAGTATGTTAATTGGGGGAATTAATGTATTATGGATTGATTGTTGTTATGCTAATGATGACATGGGTAAAGAAGTTGTGTACTATTTTGAGACTATTCTCAGCATGCCTTGGTGAATGGAGAGGTGGACTCTGATCCTGAGAGTGAAAGTGATCCTAATCTATTTGATTTATATCCATTGCCAAATTGCAATTTTTGATGATAATACTCGGGAACTATAGCAGGTTTATGCTAATGGAACATAGAGTCCATAGGCGACGCCTTATACATATTGGGATCACGATGCTTGTCCCGAAGTCATGTTCATTAGGCACTAAAGAAAGAAATGTGACAAACAGAGAGCCACTACCTGGATTTGTCCAGCAAGATATGCTAATTTAAGTTTCTACAGATGGTTCTATTGGGATGGAAATGGTTATTTCTACCATGCTGACAATGCTCAGTATCGACGTGATGAATTGTTTTGTACTGATGGAAAATGTACTCTGATTTAGATGGCTAAGAATTTTTGAAACAATATTTAATGTTTATATCATTCCCAATGAAGGATATTTTATATTAAGGTAAAAACTCAGTGAACCAACAGATGATCATTTACAATGATATACTAGTGCAAGGAAGTTAAAAGTTGTTTGAGGCCTCATTTGGTTTCCTCATCTGTGTAATGTCTTGTAATTTTGTGATTAAGTTGAGAGAATTGTCAAAATGGGGGAAAGTGGTAGCATAATTACAAGATTGTTTTTACATTTTTATTTAACCTTTATTTAACTAGGCAAGTCAGTTAAGAACAAATTCGCTTGTTAGGCTGCTATGTTATTCAGAGCGTTGGTGCAACTGTGCTGTCAGATTGTCCATTCGTAAATTCATAGCGTTTAGAGTTCAGAGCTCACACTGGAAGCTCTGGCCGTTCTGACCTCACAACGGCAGTCAAGCACCCAAGCTAACTGGCTAACATTGGCTAGCTACATCCAGACAGATAATGAGAGAACACCCCACTCTGACCATTTTATTTGACCTAGCAGAGCTGTTTAGGCTGTTTTCAAATTATCCAGAGCGATGGTGACTAACTGTGCAGCTGGCAACAATATAATTTAGCTTTTTTCCCAATGTTTACTGACACCGGCCATTTTCAACGGGTGTTGAGCGTTCGTAAATTCATCCGTAATTCTGCGCTCTGGCACACTAAGACGAGAGTCTTTTGTTAAGACATGTAGCTAGCTAGGTAAACAATGACCCATAATCCTAACTCATGACATTACTACCCTGCATGAATCTGCAGGTAGCTAACCAACCAGGTTCAATGCTAGCTAGTGAACATTAGGCTATAACTAGTCAAGCAAATGTGTCTAGAAACGTGTAATATCTGAAAATATAGCTAGCTAGACTATCATGGTTGGACGCGACTCCTCTCGGATGCCACGGTTGCCCTTAGTTTGAAGATGTAATCCGGAGACAGGTGTTTACTCCATCTCCTTAGATATCATACTCAAATTCCACTGATTTCAAAACTCGGTCTCCAGAAAGTAGAGAGCATACACATAACGTTAGCTAGCGAGCCAGCCAGCTAACGTTAGCTAGTTAACAGTACACTTTATTAACTTGACATTAGGTTTATGCATTTTACCTACGGGATCCATTTTTTTTTTTAAAAGCAGTGTTAGACAGGATTACCTAGACATACTGACCAGCCCAAATAGACAGCGCGTGCTATATGGCAGAATAATCTAAACTAATCTCTCTGCATGTCCAGCCCACTCATTAATCAGCAACCTTCCCGCTAGCCATGATTTGCTGCCTTTTTCTCTGGCTAAACCAACCAGGTTTGTAATTTAACCATTTTATTTGTATTTACAGACAACGTTATTAAGGCACATGAAAGTTCACGTTAGAGAAAGCATTTCTGAACTTATTTGACCACTTTAGTTGTGGTACAAATCTTATTGAAACATATAGGCCTATGGGCTAGGCTACATGAGGTGTGTGACTACGATTAGAAAAAGTCGCAAAAAAATGCATTGTTTCTTATGCTGGGCATCATTCATAAGTGATAAGCTAATATTGCCACCCATCAGACTATTCTTGATTTAATCTTGCCTTTACATATTATTCAGTATATGTGTGAAATTTGTTTTGATTTAGAATGGACCATTATCATGCACCTGTATCAAAACAGGGTCAGCAGGAGAAAATACATGTCACCTATGCACTTAAATAGCGAATGGAGGACACTTCCCCGTGGTTTATTTTCATGCCAGCCAGGTAGGCTATACTCCTGTTGTAAATATAAGCAATGTGCTTAATATTAGGAAAGTTGAGAAATTCATATAGTAGGCCTAGCCTATAGAACGCCGATCCTCCTATTTTTAATATTGGCCATCACTCTGTTTTCTCACGCAATTGCATGGCCTTTTGAAATGTTGCACAACATGAGCTCATGGGAGCTCAAGAAGTGTTTGATTATATTTTTGAATACATTTGCATTGATTTCAGTGTGATTCTAGGGACAATAGAGTGCTGAGTACCAGGCAGTTAGCACGTTTGGTTGGCTACTAATGACCATCAGCAGCATTAGAGCTTGGAGAAGCCTAATTACCGCGACTAAACGGTCACGTGGAATTTGACTGCCTTCATGACCGCCGGTGTGGCGGTAATACGGTCACCGCAACAGCCCTAGGTTTACCTCTATTTCAACAACCAACTTTACCTGACTGATCAGATAAAAATGTTATCCATTGTCACTGATTGTAAATTGGACCAAAAAAACTAGTCTAGTCTGGAGTAGACCTTGTGGACTGGAGAGTAAAATGTATACTCTGTCTACTGGATGTAGTATTCGCCAGATGTCTACAAGCCCATTGTTAATGATCATATCTAATAGTAATATTCTAGATTTTGTATTTCTGGGAAATTGTATAGTCGACACTGAATATCAGAAAAAAAGCAAAGGCATATCCTCATTATTTCATCTTTATTTAACTAGGCAAGTCAGTTAAGATCAAATTCTTATTTACAATGACGGCCTACCCCGGACAAGCCCAAACCCGGACGATGCTGGGCCAATTGTGCGCCGCCCTATGGGACTCCCAATCACGGCCGGTTGTGATACTGCTATTATATTTGGCCATTGGCCCAGTTGTACTGCAAGGTCATCTGATTGGTCAACCCCAGGCTAGGGTGGGGTCTTATAAGTGGCATCCTGTTTCTTTGTTCTGTGGAGAAAATCTGAGGACAGGGGGAATGAACATCTACCTCCCAGCATAACATCTATGATTTGTCCTTTTCAAATAAATCTATTTTTCTCCCACTGATTTGCTTTGGAGTTTGTGTTATTGAAGAATAACATCAACTGCTAACAGTGAGTAAGATGTTAAATATATTTCCCCATCAAAATCTTTCTTCATTTGTTCCAAGACTTGTCCCATTAAATGAGTTTCTAGCAACAGTAAACAAATGTCATGGCTGTAGTACCATAGGATGAAGTAACCTCTCAGAGTAGGAGTGATCTAGGATCAGTTTAGCCTTTTAGATCATAATGAGTAAGGTTATTTGGAAAGATCAGCACTCTTACTCTGAGACTTTGTGGATACGGGCCCAGGTCTTGATAAATCTAGTCTCAAAGGCCCAGTGCAGTCAACTATGTATTTTTCCTGTATTTTATATCCATTTCCACACTATTAGGTTTGAAAAATACTGTAAAATTGTGAAAATTATGATAATGCCGTTTAGTGTAAGAGCTGTTTAAAAAGTCTGCCTGAAATTTCAGCCTGTTTTGGTGGGATGGAGTTTTGGCCTGCCTGGTGAAATCACCAGTTGGTAAATTGGTTAAATGGATACTTTGGTATCTTTGGTGATTTCATAATTACCCAGTCAGACAAACTCATGGATACCATTTTTATGTCTCTGCATGTAGTTAGCTTAGTGCAATTGCTAAGTCTATGGGTATCTACTAGCCTGCTCCTCTCAAAGGCAGGGAAATAGACATTGTAACTACTCCAAAGCTAGGTGGTTCACACTTTGTACTCTTATTTTAACGTTAGTTGTTTGAAAAACATTTATTTTTGTAACTATTTTCTCCGAACTATGCATTTCATTAATCCGCTGTGACAGTGGGTGCAAGGATAGGCTGTGCACGAGTGTCAACACAGCTAAGACAGCGGGACAACGACAGTTTTGAATGAGTTTGCTAGATATCAAGTAAACAAAGTATGAGAAGAGTACATCAACAATAAACCCCACAGTCAAAACGTATTTAGACCAGGATGAGAGAGAACGATGTAATGTGTTGAAATGCGGTGTGTTTTGATGTTGGTTGAGTGTGATGTGTTGTAAAGAAATAATTATTTTGTTTTAAATAAGACGTTTTTCTCAAGAGTAGAAGTGCTGATCGAGGATCAGGGCCCAGATTCACAAAACCTTCCTAAGAAGAAACGTGTTCTTAACTGCCATTTTTTCCTTAACTATAGACATAAGAAGAAAGTTAAGGAAAGTTGCTATTCCTCAAAAAGGTTATTGGAAATGTTCTTACACTATTTCTAATGTTTCTCCTTAAGCAAAAAGTTAAGAAGAAATTAGATTATTGAAAATAAAGTTCTTGGAAATGTTCTTAATTCCAAGATAGCTAAACTCTTGTCTTAAACTCAAGGCATTGAGAGAAAAAGCTCATGAAAGCAATTGAACATGTTCATTCATTCTCAAACTTCATCTGAAAGTTCAGCATTGATTATATTAAACCCAAGAACATGTTTTAGAACAGTCATCTCAGCACAAAATATGCTAACATGATTGACATTGCTAGCTAAATATCTAGATAAAACGGCACAGCCAGAAGAGGACTGGCCACCCCACATAGCCTGGTTCCTCTCTAGGTTTCTTCCTAGGTTTTGGCCTTTCTAGGGAGTTTTTCCTAGCCACCGTGCTTCTACACCTGCATTGCTTGCTGTCTGGGGTTTTAGGCTGGGTTTCTGTACAGCACTTTGAGATATCAGCTGATGTACGAAGGGCTATATAAATAAATTTGATTTGGTTGCCTAGCAACAAATATCTTAAGAAGATTCGGAAGAAGATATTTGAGAAGCTCCTAAGAAGATCATTAAATATTAAGACATTGTTGAGGAATTGCACTAACTATCTTATGAATTAAGAACAAGAAGGGTCCCCCAAAAATGCTTAAGATAGTTTGTACGTTTTTGCGTAAGATGTGTTTTGTGAATCTGGGCCCAGGTCCCCACCTGTCTATATATTGATCTAAAAGGCTAAACTGATCTAAGATCAGCACTCCTACCCTAAAATGCTTTGTGGATACGGGCTCTGACCAAACACCATTCAGACAGTAGTTCACAGTGCACTCACCTCAGTGAGAGTGTGTGTGGTCCTGTGCTGCTCAGCTGGTTCCTCTGTGGGTTCAGGAGGAGGTGAAGTCTCGTTGTCCTCCATGACCATAGTCCCCTCAGGGTTCCCCAGATCCTCCTCACACCCCTCCTCCTTCACCAGCAGCACCTCTGGACCCTCCTCCTCCTGGAAGAGACAGGTGATACAGATTACACAGACATACTCCCTCAGGTATGTACACACAGAAACACAATTTCAACATGGAGTGCTTACCCATCCCCACTACGTTTGAGTCCTATACTGTAGTTACAGAATGACTTCATTGTTTTTAAACCCATCATGGTGGACATAAATATGTTGAGGGTACATATGATAAGCTATGATAAGTCAAAAGTCAACATCAGACAAACCCGACTAAAATCTTTTGACGTGTACAGTAGGTGTTTGTTAGGTATTGGTTGTCGCTGATTAACACAGCCACACAATAAAAATTGGCTATAACATAAACATTAATGAAAACAAAAATGTGCTTTTTGGTTTTAATTTAAGATTAGGCATAAGGTATAGCAGTGTAGTTAAATTTATAATCTAATTTTAAGAAGATACATTTTAGAAATAGGCAGGGTTTAGCCATAATCATGACTTTGTTAACTAGTGACTAACTTGGCTATGAAGCGCTGTAATGTGTATGCAGAATAGGGTGAGATAAGATGTGATGTATCCTTAAGGGAGTCTCAATGAAAGTCTTAGAATGAAAATTACCATTTTGTGTTTATTAAAACATAAACAAGTTTTAAATACACCATATGAAAACCACACACACACTCAACTAAAAAATCTGCATGACCTAGAAACTGAATACATTTTCTCAGTACAAGTGTCTTAGGAAAAAGATTAAGAAGTTGAATGAAAGTAAGGAACTAGGCATTTGTGAACATTATATAGGCACCACAGAACAAACACAACATGTAACTGACTTTCCCGGCTTAAATATACCATATATAACACACAATGTCTAGATGCAATATTCTACCCAGAAATATTCAACACTGAAATCTATTACTATCGTTATCTTTTTGCTGACAACAACAAAAATGAATCTTTGCCTTTAATGCAGGGATTGAGCTAAACATCAAGCTATCGAGTGGAATGGTAACTTTCTATGCTATAGAGAGGAATGGTTTTTCTGCTGGTGTATCCTAAGGTAGCTCCTCTCTGAGAACCTCTTCCTGCAGTGCGTACAGGCAAATGGCCTCTCTTCCGTGTGAACCTTCAGGTGCATCTTCAGCTGGTGCTGGCGGGAAAACTTCTTCTCACAGTGGAGGCAACTGAAGGGTTTTTCTCCTGTGTGGACCCTCTGGTGCCTCTTCAGGTCACCAGCCTGAGCAAAGCGCATTTGACACTGGGTACAGCTGAAGGGTTTCACCCCTGTGTGGACCCTCTGGTGCCTCTTCAGGTTGCCAGCCTCAGCAAAGCACATATGACACTGGGTACAGCTGAAGGGTTTCTCTCCTGTGTGGACCCTCTGGTGGATCTCTACCTTCTGGGGGCAGCTGAAGCCTTTGTTACAGAACATGCAGAGGAACCGTTTCTCTTTACTATTGCCCGATGTGGCTCCCCCTCCCTGAGCCTGGGCTATAGCCCTGTCGTTTGAGTTCAGTACTTGATTGAAAAGAACGCTGCCATGTGAATCGGAAAGTGCCTTCGACGTGAATACGGCATCGTGATCCCTGAACGCGTGTAAAGGGGAGTGGGTCGTGACATTTAGATTTGTATCTAAGCTTCCCCTGTAATCTAAGAAATCTCTACCCTGGGACTGTCCGTCTCCTAGGTGACCATCTGCATTCCATGTGGGAGGAGCATCGCCCTCCACTTTCACAGTCACGTCATCTACCACTATAACCTCCCCTTTCTTATCTAGGCACCCTTCAGAGTATACACTACTACTGTACCGGTTCCATTCCCCTCTAGACAGATCAGTCTGTCTCTCTAAACCCAAGAGCATGTTGCCAGGGTTCATCTCTGTAGCGTAAGAACAAGATGGATCATCACCGCCAGTGTCGAACGTGTCACCATCTCCACGGGAATTAACCGTCCCCTGGCTCTGAAATACCGGTAAGTATTCTGAGCCGGGAGCAGGACGACTGTCCAGTCTCTCTGGGTCTGATCTGTGGTCAGATCCTGTGTGTAAGAGCCTTTGTGTTACAGTTAAAGTCTCTGTGTCTGTCTCTGACTTGAGGATGGCGTTCAGCGTTCCACTGACCTCCGTGATCCTGCGTCGGGTCCTGGCCTGGGGCGCAGCGGCGAGATCCTCCGTGGCTACAGAGGGCGCCACTCCAGCCGCTGCTCCAGTCTGGTGCTGTTGGTCCTTCTCTCGTTCAGTCCTCTCCAGCTTGACCTCAGGACCTGCTGCATTTTCATCTGCAGACTGACACAAGAAAAGGGGAGGCTATTACCGGTGCATGAGTAGAATTGGATAACAATGTTGTAGGGATGTGAGCAAGTGAATAGCAGAGGGGAGCCTTTCTGAAATAAACTGGCCACATTTGATGAACTGTAATTTTGATGTAATACTATTACACAAACCTCTATCACAATAACGTGCTGGGTTGAGGTTACACTCCCCTCATCAACAGTGATTGGTTGGTCATCTCTCCACGCATTGTGTCCAGCAGGCTTCACAAAGCTCCTGTGGCCTCCAGTGAGATGTCCTTCACCTGAGAGAGTGATTGGGGGGAAAGAGGTACTGGTTAGGTACTGTCAATGCTGAACACTATATTGTAGACTATTGACAGTTTTGACACGGTCTACAATTGGCAAGGATGTAAGGTAACACTTATAATATCTTGATTTACTGTCCCATGCATCATATTGTTTTCTATTAATAAATAGGAAATGCCAGTAAATCAACCTGGTCGGAATATGATATTGTTTTTCTGCAAGTTAGCTAAGTAACCAGGGGAATTATTGCATACTATCCCAAAACTGACCAAGACCCAATTCTGATTAACCATATGTGTTAAACACATCTAACGTCACACATGCGCAGATGTGATCTGGGCGACAGGCCCCGCAGCATCGGCCTTCTGCAAAATGTAGCCAACCTCTTGTCATTCCTCTGTATCGGTCGAGGATCTTGACACTACTGGGACCACTGGCGAGGACGCGTTCTCGCGTCGTTCTCTCTGCGCGCTCCCGTGCCACCTTCATTTCAAGTAGCTGTAGTTTTCTCCGCAAAGTCCTGCTTTCATTCTGACTTTGAGTTATTTCCAAACGAAACACTGCATAGTCATCGTCTACGAGTTTACAGATATCTGCCACGGCTGCATTCGCTAGCACCTCCATAATGGAGGCTATTTGAGTGTGAAAAACCATAGGCCTACAGTTAGCCATTGTTAGCAACTAGCTAGCGTTACCTTAATAACATCTATCAACCAAGGCCTGTCTCCAACGCTAATTTAACACTGCCTGGGGTAAGTATGTGTGGCTGTGCAGTTACATAAGTAATATTTTGAGTTTCAAGGTGATAATAAAAGTATATATAACAACAATAAAAACGCTGCCGTGGATATTGTTCTTGGTTACTTTTCACTTCCGTTGACAGTTCTTCTTCAGTGGTTCTTAAATGGTTGGCAACCAACTTTAGTAATGCATTACTGCCACAAATTGAACTGGAGTGTGGACCAGAGACTGCGACGGTCAAAAGCCTAGTTCACATCCCTACCCAATTCAACCATTATACCTAAGGAAATGGAATACATTATTAAATAAAATATCACCTTAAGGTTTTCTGAATGTGAAAGAGTAAGCTCTTCGATCCACGTGCGGATCGTTCAATCAATATCCGAACTTCTTGACCAGAACCCTGGCACCTTGGGTAAACCACTAGGAGCAGAGCCCCACGATATAGGACTGTCAAACGTTCACTCCGTGAGATGGACAATGAGAGCAAAATGAAAATTGTGTTTGTGAGAAGAGACTTTCATACATGGGCAGGGTGTATTTTTGAGAGTGCAGAAATCTCTGCATGCACTCGGACTAATTTATTGCATTCGACAATGATTTTCAACTTGTTCAATATCAATGTTTCAAGTTTAATTTCCAGCCCAACCCTGTCTATGCACGATCAAAGTAGTTTATGCGCTTGCGCGACTGGTTTTCTTCGATACAAATCTGCTCGCGCTGTGATTTATATTATTGCTTGCGTGCTCCATCTCAATTTGGCACTCATCTGATGCCATAGACAATCAGGATACAGAACCAATTAACACAGAAGAGGTGCAATTGACATTGTAGCTATAGTAGTGCCTGTAATGATTAATGGTTCAAATGAAAGGGATTTTCATACAACTTGTAATTTGTATTTATTTTTATTTAAAAAAGAAAGTTGTTCATTTTTTGTTGTTGTATTTTACCCCCTTTTTCGATCTTGTTTCATCGCTGCAACTCCCCAACGGGCTCGGGAGGCAAAGGTCGAGTCATGCGTTCTCCGAAACGTGACCCGCCAAACCGCGCTTCTTAACGCCAGCTGCACCAATGTGCCGAGGAAACACCGTTCACCTGACAACCGAAGTCAACCTGCAGGCACCCGGCCCGCCACAAGGAGTCGCTAACCTGGATGACGCCCTCCCGACCCTGTAGTGACGCCTCTAGCACTGCAATGCAGTGTCTCACATGCTGACCACACCGCCCGTGCGCATGCGTCCATGTTGATTTTGGCCACCCACATCAGACGCGATCAGGACAAGCAGGTTGAAATATCAAAACGAACTCTGAACCAACTGTATTAATTTGGGAACAGGTCGAAAAGCATTAAACATTTATGGCAATTTAGCTTGCTGTTGCTAGCTAATTTGTCCTGGGATATAAACATTGGGTTGATAAATTGCCTGAAATGCACAAGGTCCTCTACTCTGACAATTAATCCACAGATAAAAGGGAAAACGGAGTTTGTTTCTAGTAATCTCTCCTTCTTTGCACTTTATATTGCAGTTGGCAACCAACTTTAAGGTGCAGTACCAACAGGGCTGGAGTGTGGACCTCAGTTCACCTTTCAATCACCCACGTGGATATAAGCTCCTAAAAACCAATGAGGATATGGGAGAGGCTACGCAGACGTGCGCAAGCAGTGTGGGTGCAATAATTGAATAACATGTATGTGCAAATTTATTTTCCAATGCTTGCGCAATTATACATGCGGACCACACTGCCCGCATCGTGTGCGCGAGCATGCAAAATAAACATTTTATAGATTTTCTCATTCCAATGATTTGATGATTGACAAACAGTCACTGTAGTGGGTCATGTGACCAACCCTGAGCCAAAATTGGCCTTGGTCAGTGAGACAGTAACTTTCACATCTTTTACAACCTTAACTACTAAGCTGTAGCCTACACTCTTGTGGATAGGTTCTATAACATGCCACCGATCACCACAAGCTTCAGTACCTACAAGTTTAGACAACATGACCACATGGGCAGTCAGCCACGATCAGGTGAAATCCGCGAGTCATGACCAATGATGTATACCAGGTTTTTCCAAAGTTGGTCCTTTTCTCCAGGTCTTTGGGGATGGACAACACCTCAGAGCATTCTGAAAGTATTCAGATCCCTAGGACTTTTTCCAAATTGTGTTACGCTACAGCCTTATTCTAAAATGTATTCAATTTCCCCCCCCCCTCAAATTTACACACAATACCCCATAGTGACAAAGCAAAAACAGTTTTTATAAATTTTTGCAAATGTATATATACTTTTTTTAAATTATAATTTACATAAGTATTCAGACCCTTTACTTAGTACTTTGTTGAAGTACCTTTGGCAGTGATTACCGCCTTGATTATAACGCTACAAGCTTGTCATACCTGTATTTGGGCAGTTAATCCCAAGCTCTGTCAGGCTGGATAGGGAGCATCGCTGCACAGCAATTTTCAGGTCTCTCCAGAGATGTTCAAGTCCGGGCTCTGGCTGGGCCACTCAAGGACATCAGAGACTTGTCCTGAATCCACTCCTACATTGTCTTTGGCTGTGTGCCTAGGGTCGTTGTCTGTAGACGTGACGCTTTGCTTTCAGGCCAAATTGTTCAACCTTGGTTTCATCAGATGAGAGAATCTTGTTTCTTGTGGTCTGAGAGTCTTTAGGGGCCTTTTGGAAAACTCCTAGCGGGCTGTCATGTGCCTTTTACTGAGGAGTGGCTTCAGTCTGGCCACTCCACCATAAAGGCCTGACTGGTGGAGTGCTGCAGAGATGGTTGTCCATCTGGAAGGTTCTCCCATCTCCACAGAGGAGCTCTGTCAGAGTGACCATAGGGTTCTTGGTCGCCTCCCTGAATGATGGGAACTTTATATAGGCGTGTGCCTTTCCAAATCATGTCCAATCAATTGAATTTACCACAGGTGGACTCCAATCAAGTTGTAGAAATATCTCAAGGATGATCAATGGAAACAGGATGCACCTGAGCTCAATTTCGAGGCTCACAGCAAAGGGTCTGAATACTTATGTAAATAAGGTTAATTATAATAAAAAAAATGTGTACCCCTTTTTTTTCTCCTCAATTTTGTGATTACGAACTTGTCTCATTACTGCAAACCGTGATGAGAAGCGCTAAAAGTTGGTAATCGGTATTCAATTGTGTGTTGCTGATTGGTTGTGTATGGTGCATTCTTACAGAAACCTGTTGGTGCAAAATTCATTGCATATATTTGATATCATCATGAATATAGCATCAAAATGTTGAAAATCTGACTTCCCTCTATCTGCAGCCTGCTCTGATCATAGTGTCATGAAACAGGAAGGGAGAGTGGGTTTGTCGGTTGTGGTCCGCGAGTTAGCCCTGCGTGGCATGGACTGTGCCACAAAACCATTCTGCAGTGGTAAAGTTGATATCCTTGTTTACAAACAGGGTTGCATCAGTTATTGTTATTCATGGTGTTAATAATCATTTTAGAGTTCATTTTATGAGGGGGATGGTGTTTATTTTAACTGTCCCTAAACAATTCATTGTAATTTATGGTAAATTCATTAAACATTTAATTTAGACCCAGTGTTTATTTGAGAACAGGCCTTTATTTGCTGAAATGTGTGCTGTTGTCCTGTTATTAAAAGGGACAGGCGGTGAAATTTGAGACTCTGCGTTTAATTGAAGGTCAATATTCACAAAGCCTCTGAGTAGGAGTGCAGACCTAGGATCAGTTTTGCCTATTAGATCATAATGAATACTTTTACACTGAGAATATTTGTGGAAATGGGCCACGGTCTTGATTAATTTCGTCTTAAGTGTGGGACCATTACTTTGAATTATAAAACCATTAAAGAGTGTCAAGTAATCAAATCAACTAGCATTTGCATAATACTCATAGCAATCCCTTATTGCCCAACCAGAAGATGCTCCATAGCAGGGTGCTCATATCAGATTTCTTGTTCCAACATCCTCTCACTCTGTGTCTCTTACAGTCAATAGAGATGGAGAATGGGAAGCATGATCTGTTGCTAGTCAAAGAGGAGATAAGAGGACGGACCAGCGAACATTGATCTGCTGAAGATGGAAGAGCAAGGTAAGGGGGAAATACATATAGCCTACATACAGTAGATCTTGTCATGGACATTCATACTAAGAGAGACTGTCATTTCTTCAAACAATCATCTTTATTCAATATCGATTAATTATTGCAATAATGAAGCTGTCGATCCCACACTCTAAAATGTGTTGCAGAGGCTTAACCTTTACAGACAATGCTCGTTCTTATATAACTGACACTAAGAATGCTTTGGTGCTGTTTCCCAGATGCAAGAATGATTAGACACTACGGGTTTTGTTCTATTCCTCTAGGCGCTCTCTCTCTCTCGGTTACACCCACCACATCTTATCTATGGAATGCCAGCTGTAGGTTTTTAGGCTCCTCTCAGTTCAAACAGACACAGATGAGAAAGTACTCATCAAAGCTGTTCGATGCATAAAAAGTATTATAACATCTTGTAATTTTTCTTTCACAATCTTCAATGGTAAAGTGATGCGCCTGGCTATTATTGTCTTTTTCATCATTCATAAAATTAAATCAATGCGACTTATGTTACAAAAACACACATTATAATGAATGAACTTGACTTACCACCTATTTGTGACCTATGTAGCAAAATTTTAAATTGTGTTTTTTACATTTGATAAAAGTAGAGAAACTGGTATATCATACAATGGGAAAGTAATTCTGCTTTGAAAGTTGATCAACTTAACCCCACTGTTGAGAAAATGGCCCTTGAATATGTTGGTACACCTAATGAGGAGCTCTTCTTTGTCTACACCCATTCAGCATAGTTCACTCCCTCTTAAGCCTTAGCCCCACCCATCTCTTTAAGGATTCACGTGTGAGGTCATGTGCTAAACAGAGTAAGGTAGCATAGTAAACAACCAAAGATTTCAAGACTTCAAAACGGTGAAAGTAGTAGCAAAAAGTCATAGTAAAAATACACTATCTAGTCCTTGGCCTATAACCTAATTTGGCTTTGGTGCAGGTCATGTTGTTCTTCACATTACCGTCTCTGGTAAACACACACTATGTCAAATCAAATCAAAGTGTATTTGTCACATGCACAGGTTATAGAAGTTGTAAACGGTACAGTGAAATGGTTACTTGCATAGTGGAGTGTTTTGTTTAGGCAGGTAGGTAGGTAGCTAGCTAGCTAGGTAGGTAGCTAGCTAAACAATGAACCATAATCCCAACTCATACTCCCTGCACCATGCATGAATCTGCAGGTAGCTAAAGCTAACATTAAGCTTTAACTAGCAATGCAAATGGCTTTCTGAGAGACAAATAATATTGCTACACAGATCATACACGTAACGTTAGCTAGCGAGCCAGCCAGCTAAGGTTAGCTAGCCAATAGTACACTTTAACTTGCATTGAAAACAACTTTCTGAAAAAATGTTTAACATATATGAAAATGTAGCTAGACTCTTACCCGTATACATGGATGAACGCTTCTCCCTCTCTGTCATGGATGCCATGGTTGGCCTTAGTTTGAAATGTAATCCAGAGACAGTTGTTTTATACAACCTCCTTCGGGGGCCTCTTTTCGACTCCCTTCGCAATTGCAATCATATTCTGCTTCCACCAGACATTCCACTGATTTCAAAACTTGGTCAACTTCTTCCATGACAACAACACTGTTGATCGCCGTTTCTTCCACACCACTGTCATCAGAAGACTACAATGTCTGGTTAAATGAAAATGTTTTTACCTAATGTATAACTTTAGTCCGTCCCCTCGCCCATACCCGGGCGCGAACCAGGGACCCTCTGCACACATCAACAACTGACACCCACGAAGCATCGTTACCCATCGCTCCACAAAAGCCGCAGTCCTTGCAGAGCAAGGGGAACCACTACTTCAAGGTCTCAGAGCAAGTGACGTCACCGATTTAAACACTATTTAGCGCGCACCACCGCTAACTAGCTAGCCGTTTCACATCCGTTACACTAAGTCAGGGATTTCCTCATTGTCTGATTCATTTTAAGAGTCCTAGAGTCAGCATGGCCCGATTGTCCTCCAGAAACTCTTTCTCTCTGATTGTTGCTGATAGCGCCTGTTAAATTAAGGGCAGCAATGTTTAGAGCAGTAGCAACACTTGCAGTTCTTCATGACATCTTTCACAAATCTGTGGTAGAAATTGTCTACACATACTGAGAATAGACGGAAGCATGCTACATGGCAGACCAATCCGAGCTCATCTCTCTGCATGTCCAGCCCATGACAGGTCACCCTGGACTTCACAGAGAGTGGTGGGAGACTCCCCTAGTGGGTCTATCAGGAAATCTGTTTTCTCCTTCAGCGTCATATCTAATGCCTAATGACTGGGTTCATAGAAGGTCTGGGCCTGGACCTGGGTCTAGCCTTCCTCAATTAGAGTACCTCGTGGTTACCCCACCAATACAGACAGTGCCAGGATGGGCATTCGCAACAAAAGGTACAGTGCATTCACAAAGTATTCATACCCCTTCCCATTTTCCCCATTTTGTTACGTTACAGCCTTATTCTAAAATGAATACAATTTAAAATGGTGTGTTTATCGAACATATTATTAATTGTACTGCATAAACGAACAAAAAGTCAAAGAAACTGGGGCTGAAAGGTTTTTGGGTTTCCAGGACTTCACTGCCGAAACATTGCAAAGAATACTGTCCGAAGATGCTCTTCTTCTCAGGCCCCAGAGCCTAAATAAAGGAGTACATTGAGTTTTGAAAAAAAAAATTTAAAAAAAAATTGCCTTGTTTATTTGTATTTTGTTAATTATTTGGGCTGATAAACAGCCAAACAGTAGGTGGCGGCATGCACCTATAGCATTTGTTTTCGGACCACCATAATATCAAAGAAGAAGACCCCGTACAGTAGGTGGCTGCAATACACCAATAGGTGTAATCGAAAACTTTAAAGAAGAAGAACGGAAGTGAACAGTGACCAGAAACAAGCGTTGCTATTTAGACATTTAACATAATTACCACAGGCGGTGTTTAATTCGCGTTGGTCCCGGGTCTTTGTTTATAGATGCTATCTGACTGCTGGTTAGCTAAAAATGGCTAACGTTAACTGTACGGTTTTTCACACTCAGATAGCTTCCATCATGGAGGTTCTAGCGAATGCAGCCGTGGCAGAGATCTGTAAAGTCGTAGACGACGACTATGCAGTGTTTCGTTTGGAAATAACTCAAAGCCAGAAAGAAAACAGGGGATTGCGGAGGAAGCTACAGCTACTGGAAATGAAGGTGGCACGTGAGCGCGCAGAGAGAATAGTGCGAGAGCGCGCACTCGCCAGTCGTCCCAGTAGTGTCAGGATCCTCGACCGACACAGAGAAATGGCAAGAGGTACATTTAGCAGAAGGCCGAGAGAGCGGAGGCTGTCGCCGTTCATATATAGCCTAGCCCATCCGGCCTTTTACATCGTTTGGCATTTTACGTCCAACTTTAATGTATTCGGACATACACTTGTCCCCCATGGACCGGCTGGCACATAAAACATTCCATTCAGGCTGCAAAGGCTTCAGTTTCCTTCTTAACTTGAGTTAATGGCTCGTCTGTGGGGGAAAACACGGACGAAATGTGCGTACTGTACTAATACAAATAATCCCACCACCACTTTCGGATGTTGCACACCACGTGAGTCTGTCTACCCCTGGCAACATCAGGAAGTAGCATTAGCCACCCTAGAAGACAGTACGCATTTTTTGGGGGGGGTCCTTTGATCGCGGTGGAGGCACTAGTAATGTCTCCAGTTTTCAGTTTGGCTATTTGTTTCAAGTGTATTAGTCTATAAATACATCTCTTTTCCAAAATTTGTCATCTCTCCCATGTCTTATTCGACTAGTAGTTGTTCTGAAATGTTTATTGCTTGCCTACATTTTACTCCCTCCTCTATGTTTAATATAACACACATGCAAACTGAAAACTGTTTGTTTCCCCAATCACTTTCTCAGGTGAAGGACATCTAACTGGAGGCCACAAGAGCTTTGTGAAGCCAGCAGGAATCAATACATGGAGAGATGACCAACCAATCACAGTTGATGAGGGGAGTAGAACCTCAACCCAGCACGTTATCATGATAGAGGTTAGTGTAATAGTATTACATCAAAATTACAGTACCCCCTCAGCTATTTACTTGCTTACATGTACATCTTTATCTGCCATAGGGGAGCTTGTGAGACTTCCCTACAACATTGTTATACAATTCCACTCATTTACCAGTAATAACCTCCACTTTTCTTGTGTCAGTCTGCAGATACAGGTCCTGGGGTCAAGCTGGAGAGGTCTGAAGGAGAGGAGGACCCACGGCAAAGCAGAGACATTCAGACTGAAATGGCTGGAGTGCCCCCTGTAGCCATGCAGGACCCCACGACAGCCCCAGTGCAGCCCAGAACTCAACACAGCATCACGGAGGTCAGTGGAACGCTGAAAACCGTCCTCAAGACAGAGACCAATACTTTAACTGTAACACACAGGCTGTTACACACAGGATCTGACCACAGATCAGACCCAGAGAGACTGGAGCCACTGGGCTGTCCTCCTGCAGAGTATTTACCGATATTTCGCCAGAGGACGGTTCATTCCTTTGGGGATGGTGACGCATTAGACACTGGCGGTAATGATCCGTCTTGTTCTTACGCTACAGAGATGGACCCTGGCAACATGCCCTTGGTTTTAGAGACACAGACTGATCTGTCAAGAGGGGACTGGAACCGGCACAGTAGTAGTGGATACTCTGAAGGGTGCCTAGATAAGAAAGGGGAGGGTCTGGTCGTAGATGAAGTGACTGTGAAAGTGGAGGGCGACGTCCCTCCCACATGGAATGCAGCTAATCACCTAGGAGACGGACACTCACGGGGCAGAGATTTCTTAGATTACAGGAAAAGCTTAGAGACAAATCCAGATGTCATTACCCACTCCCCTTTACACATGCTCGGGGATCGCGACCCAGTGTCCACGTCGAGGGGGCCTTCCGATTCACATGGCCATGTCCTTTTCGATCAGGCTCAGGGAGGGGGAGCCACATCAGGCAACAGTAAAGAGAAACGGTTCCTCTGCATGTTCTGTAACAAAGGATTCAGCTGCCTCCAGAAGGTGGAGATCCACCAGAGGGTCCACACAGGGGAGAAACCCTTTAGTTGTACTCAGTGTCATATGCGCTTCACCCAGGCTGGCCACCTGAAGAGACACCAGATGGTCCACACAGGGGAAAAACCCTACAGCTGTACCCAGTGTAACATGCGTTTCGCCCAGGCTGGTGACCTGAAGAGGCACCGGAGGGGTCACACAGGGGAGAAACCCTTCAGCTGCCCCCTTTGTGAGAATAGGTTCTCAGAGAGGACCTACCTCAGGATACACCAGCAGAAAAAACATTCCACTCAATAGAAAATAACCATTCCACTTGATAGCTTCTGACTTGAGATCAAACCCTTCACTAAAGACAAGGATTCATTTTTATTTTTGTCAGCAGAAAAGACCCACAGATGCATTTGGAATAACGAGATTAACAGATTTCAGTGTTTAATTTTCCTAGGTAGAATATTGCATCCAGACATTACATATCAAACAAAGGCATATACAGTTGAAGTCGGAATTTTACATAGACTTAGGTTGGAGTCATTAAAACTCGTTTTTCAACCACTCCACACATTTCTTGTTAACAAACTATAGTTTTGGCAAGTCGGTTAGGACATCTACTTTGTGCATGACACAAGTCATTTTTCCAACAATTGTTTACAGACAGATTATTTAACTTATATCACTTATATATTATATATATTATATAATATATATATATATATATATTATATTATATATATTCACTTATATATTTCACTGTATCATAATTCAAGTGCGTCAGAAGTTTACATACACCAAGTTGACTGTATCTTTAAACAGCTTGGAAAATTCCCAAAAATTATGTCATGGCTATAGAAGCTTCTGATAGGCTAATTGACATCATTTGAGTCAACTGGAGGTGTACTTGTGGATGTATTTCAAGGCCTACCTTCAAACTCAGTGCCTCTTGCTTGACATCATAGGAAAATCTAAATATATCAGCCAAGACCTCAGAAAAAAATTGTAGACCTCCACAAGTCTGGTTCATCCTTGGAAGGAATTTCCAAATGCCTGAAGGTACCACGTTCATCTGTACAAACAATAGTACGCAAGTATAAACACCATAGGACCACGCAGCCGTCATACCGCTCAGGGAGGAGACACGAGTCCTATATCGACATAACCTGAAAGGCCGTTCAGCAAGGAAGAAGCCACTGCTCCAAAGCCACAATAAAAAATCCAGACTACGGTTTGCAACTGCACATGGGGACAAAGATCGTAATTTTTGAAGAAATGTCCTCTGGTCTGATGAAACGAAAATAGAACTGTTTGGCCATAATGACCATCATTATGTTTGGTGGAAAAAGGGGGAGGCTTGCAAGCCGAAGAACATCATCCCAACCGTGAAGCATGGGGGTGGCAGCATCATGCTGTGGGGGTGCTTTGCTGCAGGAGGGACTGGTGCACTTCACAAAATAGATAGCATCATGAGGTAGGAAAATTATGTGGATATATTGAAGCAACATCTCAAGACATCAGTCAAGAAGTTAAAGCTTGGTTCCAAATAGACAATGACCCCAAGCATACATCTAAAGTTGTGGCAAAATGGCTTAAGGACAACAAAGTCAAGGTATTGGAGTGGCCATCACAAAGCACTGACCTCAATCCTTTTGACAATTTGTGGGCAGAACTGAAAAAGCGTGTACGATCAAGGAGGCCTACAAACCTGACTCAGTTACACCAGCTCTGTCAGGAAGAAAGGGCCAAAATTCACCCAACTTATTGTGGGAAGCTTGTGGAAGGCTACCCGAAACGTTTGATCCAAGTTAAACAATTTAAAGGCAATGCTACCAAATACTAATTGAGTGTATGTAAACTACTGACCCACTGGGAATGTGATGAAAGAAATACAAGCTGAAATACATCATTCTCTCTACTATTATTCTGACATTTCACATTCTTAAAATAAAGTGGTGATCCTACCTGACCTAAAACAGGGATGTTTTACTAGGATTAAATGTCAGGAATTGTGAAAAACTGACTTTAAATGTAATTGGCTAAGGTGTATGTAAACTTCCGACTTCAACTGTATAAGCCTAAAAGTCTGTTACATATTGTGTTTGTACTGTGTAGGCCAGGGCTGGGCAATTGGCGGCAATTGCTTTAAAAATACAACATTTTCTCTACGCCCAATGGCAAAATGTGTATCAAATAAATTGACCTGTTTGTATATATATTCAATTTTCACGTGTTCCATTGCAAAATGACATAAACAAACCTCACATGTATCAGACACCGCAAGCTCCCAGCTACTATCTAATCAACGCTGTATTGACATTGTCCCACCCCTGGTTAGTCACTATTTGATGAAAAAGCCAAATTAAACACTCTCCCAATACATTTTCAGCAATATTGCCTCTGTGTGGTGCAGGCATTTGTCTATCACTCTGCGTGTAGCCAGTTGATGTGATAACTGTCTTTTGAGTGTCCCCAAAACCTTTTCAATTAAATATGAACTGTTTGTATCTATTATTTGTTATTTGCTAACTTTGCCATGAAATGAGCAGCAGCAGTACAGAACCATCGCTAGACTCATAATTAAAGGGCCAGATGCGCAATTAAAGGGGAATATTTTGGGGGTATTCTTCCAGGCAGACCAAAAACACTATTTTGGGGGGAAAATCTGATTTTACAGGGCCCCCCTAGTTGTTTATTAACCATGACTTGACCAGGTATATTGACAGAACACAACTTTCTCTTATACAATAAGGACCCAGGGAAGAGTTGCAGGGGAGAGAAGAACGTGCCTATTTGAAAGCTAGGAAAAAATAGTAGCTTGAGAGATGAATGTGGTTTTCATATGGAGTATTTGAAACTTGTTTCTGTTTAATAAAGACAACATGGGACTTTCATTCTAAGACTTTCATTGAGACTCTCTTTAGTATACATCACATCTGATCTCACACTATTCTGCAAACACACAACAGCGCTTTATAACCAATATACACTTACTAAATATACCTACACATACCAAACACACTAACAAACACCTACTGTACACGTCAAAATAGTTTAGTCAGGTTTGTCTGATGGCTTTTGACTTCATAGCTGACTTGTTTTTACCCACTTCATATTTATGTCCACCATGATGGGTTTAAAAACAATGAAGTCATTCTGTAACTACAGTATAGGACTCAAACGTAGTGGGGATGGGTAAACACTCCATGTTGAAAGTGTGTTTATTATCTGTGTGTACGTACCTGAGGGTGTGTAAGTCTGTGTAATCTGTATCACCTCTTCTAGGAGGAGGAGGGTCTAGAGGTGCTGCTGGTGAAGGAGGAGGGGTTTGAGGAGGGTCTGGGGAACCCTGAGGGGACCATGGTCATGGAGGACAACCAGACTACATCTCCTCCTGAACCCACAGAGGAACCAGCTGAGCAGCACAGGAACACACACAGTCTCACTGAGGTGAGCTCACTGTGAACTACTGTCGGAATGGTATTAGGTCAGGGCCCATGTCCACAAAGCCTCTCAGAGCAGGAGTGCTGATCTAGAATCAGTTTTTCCTTTTAGATCAAAATGAATTAGACTATATAGACGGCTGGGGACGATCAACACTTTAACTCTGAGACTCTATGTAAATACGGGCCCAGGTCTTGATACATTTTAGGTGTGGGACCATGCCCTTGAATTATCAAACCCTTAAAGAGTGTCAAGTAATCAAATTAACTAACACGTTTGCATAGTATAAAATAAATTGACCTGTTTGTATAATACTCACAGCAATCCCTCATTGCCCAATCAGAAGGTGCTTCATAGCAGGGCGCTCATATCAGATTTCATGATCCAACATCCTCTTACTCTGTATCTCTTACAGTCAGTAGACATGGGGGATGGGAAGCCTGATCTGCTGCTAGTCAAAGAGGAGAAGAAGATGGACCAGAGAGCATTGATCTGCTGAATGGATCTGCTGAATGGACTAAAGATGGGGGAGCAAAGTAAGAGATAAATACATATAGCCTACATACTAATAGTTATAGATCTTCAGTGGGAATAGTGATGCACCTGGCTATTATTATTTATTTATTTTCTTCATTCATAAAATTAAATCAATACAACTTATGTTTAAATACAAAACACACATAATGTATGAACTTGACCAGGTACAAAAAAAAATATCCATATGTAGAATTCTCTGCCATGTTTGTAGTCTATTTTGTAACCTCTCCCTGTAGGTGGTTGGCTGGAGGCTAACAGAGGAGACAGGGGAGCCATCTTGGATACCCAGACGGGTGCAACCAAGGGCCTAGGAGACAACGTCATTGAGCATGGCAGGAACAGAGGCGACATAGTGGAGGTCAGTGGAAGGGACAGCGTCCTTAATTCTGGGCTGGGGAACAACACTGTTAACCGCGACCAGAAACAGACAGTCGAACACAAACCAACAACCAAACTTAGTCTCCGTGACAACAGACTTGCTGAGACCAGGGCAAGGCCTAGATTTGGTCTGCGAGGACAGGGAGGTGTCGGTGTGAGTCGAGAGGGAACAGACAGAGACTCAGCTACTGATGCTCCATCCATAGTTTTGATTCAGAGATACTGATGACTCCTCAGGATAACCCCCTAACAGGTGCTGCCTTCAGCCTGCCTTCTATAGGATCTATCAACTGGAACATGGACCCTGCGACAACACAGACACTTCTTGGCCTTCGTCCTCCTCACACTCTCCTAATGTTAAACCAGAACTCAGACAATGCCAGTGCATTAACACTAAATGGCTACACAAGCCCATTGACAAATGACAGTAGTAGTAACGCTATCAGCAGATCTGGTGGCAAAGAGAAGCGTTTCTCGTGTTCTTTTTGTGGGAAAGCCTTCAGTTTCCCCAAACAGGTGGAGATCCACCAGAGGATGCACACAGGGGAGTGACCGTTCATCTGTACCCAGTGTGATATGCGCTTCGCCCAGGCTGGTCACCTGAAGAGACACCAGAGGGTCCACACAGGGGAGAGGCCGTTCCGCTGTATGTACTGCGGGAAGAGGTTTTCAGAGAGGAGCTACCTCAGGATACACCAGCAGAAAATGCACACGGCCCATGTATAGTGTATACTGACATGTAATGTAGTACTGGTTAGTTTGTAGTTCATTCTGTTGAGATTGGATTTATAGTATGATGAGGCGGAGTAGATGATATGGTGATGGTTGGTGTGATGGTGTCTGTAAAAATGCTTCACTGATGAAAAATGACAACCTTCTCATGGTGTTTGATGCTGGTGTTTTATAATGAGAAAATGATAGTGCATTAATTAATGTTTACTTGACATAAAGTAGTGAAGATGTGTGTAATGTAATGTTGAGGGTACCATATTTACAGAAAAAGTAAAGAGCGAAGTTATTCTACTTGTCACGTGTCGTTTTGTGCAATAAAAGTACTGTACTTCAAAGTTGAGTGTATTACCATTTTGTTGAAGTTAAATACAAAACTGACTGTGCTGACTGATTTGGTTATTTTTGTTTTGTTGCACAGACTGAGTTTCACATCTCATTCGAACCAAAACATTATACTTAATTATTGAGTCAACACATGGAAATTTGTTATATTACATTTGTATCAGCATTAGAGATGGGCTTGACTGTGGAGAACATTTTATAGTGTCATGTTTCTGTGTGTACAGCAGAGTTTCTTATATAAAGACCTTAATGCTTTTCTGTTCAATTGTGTGTTTACAGTCTGCAGTCCATGAGGACCTTCTGAAATCCAGTGTTGCTGGCAGAAGAGACTGGACCTCTGAGGTGGCAGGTCACAAACCCTGGCCCCGGATCGGAAACCCTGGATCGGGAGTTGTCGCTCTTCCTTCCCGAGTCACAGCCAGGACCCAACCACGAGGGACAGAGACTCCACAACCACACAGAAGACAACCAGTGGACAGGTGGTCTGAACAACCTCAGTCCTGGTGGTCATCAGAGAGACAGAGGCTCCAGTCAGGGATCCAGTCTGCAGCCCAGACCCTTCCCTTCACAGTCTCAGTGCAGGGATGAAGCAGGGCCTGATAGAGATAGACCCTCCTGTTCCTGTGATACAAACACCACAGTATCCATGATGAACAGAGTAGGTCACCCTGGGCTTCAGCCTTCACAGACAGTGGTGGATATTCTAACAGGAAGTATGTCTTCTTCAGTCTCGTCGAATGCCTTGTACCTGAGTTCATGGAAGGCCTGTGCCTGGATCTAGCCTTCCTCAGCTGGCTCATGGTTACCCCATCAATACAGACAGATTAAGGATGGGCGTTCACCACAAGAGGTACCTAGCCTATAACACAACACACAATCCCAACAACACCCAAACAATGTCTAGAGATCAAGGAGGGATCTCAAAGACTAACCACCTGAGGGCAGTGGCTCCTGCTTCTACTTCTGCTGTCATTGGGTCATAACGTGGGAGGCCGAGCGTTAAGACGGAAGCAGACAAGCCATACGCCTGCCCCACGTGTGCGAAGCACTTTACTGAGGCAAACTATGTGAAGAAGCACCAGACCGTTTTCACTAAGGATAGGCCCTTCAAGTGCAAAGTATGTTACAAGAGCTTCTCCTTCCTGAGTAGCCTTATCAGACACAGGAGTGTCCACAATGGGGAGAAATAGTAGCAGTGTGGCTTGGGATTTACACAGAGGGCATCTGGGAACCTTTCTGTAGCTGACGTATGAATGAATGCATGAATGCATTCGGAAAGTATTCAGACCCCTTGACTTTTTCCACATTTTGTTACGCTACAACCTTATTCTAAAATGGATTCAATACATTTTTCCCCTCATCATTCTACACACAATACCCCATAATAGCAAAGCGAAAACAGTTTTAAAAATGTTTTTGCAAATGTATTAAAAATAAAAAACAGTACAATCTAAATAAGTATTCAGAACCTTTACGATAAGACGCTAAATTCAGCTCATGTGCATCCTGTTTCCAGTTATCATGCTTGAGATGTTTCTGCAACTTGATTGGAGTCCACCTGTGGTAAATTGAATTGATTAGACATGATTTGGAAAGGCACACACCTGTCTATTAAAGATCCCACAGTTGACACTGCATGTCAGAGCAAAAACCAAGCAATGAGGTCGAAGGAATTGTCCCTAGAGCTCCGAGACAGGATTGTGTCGAGGCACAGATCTTGGGAAGAGTACCAAAACATTTCTGCAGCATTGAAGGTCCCCAAGAACACAGTGGCCTCCATTCTTAAATGGGAGAAGTTTGGAACCACCAAGACTCTTCCTAGAGCTGGGCGCCTGGCCAAACTGAACAATCTGGGGAGAAGGTTGGTCAGGCAGGTGATCAAGAACCCGATGGTCACTCTGACAGATCTCCAGAGTTTCTCTGTGGAGATGGGAGAAACTTCCAGAAGGACAACCAATCCTGCAGCACTCCACCAATCAGGCCTTTATGGTAGTGTGGCCAGACGGAAGCCACTTCTCAGTAAAAGACACATAACAGCCCGCTTGGAGTTTGCCAAAAAAGCACCTAAAGGACTCTCAGACCATGAGAAGCATGGTCAGGACCTCAGACTTGGGCAAAGGTTCACCTTCCATCAAACCTAAGCACACAGCCAAGACAACGCAGAGTGGCCCAGCCAGAGCCCGGACTTGATCACGATCAAACATCTCTGGAGAGACCTGAAAATAGCTGTGGAGTGAAGCTCCCCAAAAAACCTGACAGAAACTCCCCAAATACAGATGTGCCAAGCTTGTAGCGTCATACCCAAGATGACTTGAGGCTGTAATTTCTGCCAAAGGTGCTTCAACACAGTACTGAATAAAGGGTCTAAATACTTAAACTGAAATATTACATTTATATATTTTTGTATTTGTTATAAATTTGCTAACATTCCCAAATCTGTTTATGCTTTGTCATTTTGGGGTATTTTGTATAGATTGAGGGGGGTGGGGGGAATATTAGAACCATTTGAGAATACGGCTGTAACGTACCAAAATGTGGGAAAAGTCATGTGGTCTGAATACTTTCCGAATGCACTGTAGTTATGTTTGGTGTCTTGGGCTAAGAGGGTAAATAACCACATACCCCTCATTAATCTTTTGTTAATTTATCATTTGAAACAGGCTTGTGTAAATATCTGCTTTTAGAGAGACGGTAAACATTGGATAGAACAAGGACAATTTAATCTGTATCTTACTGAGGTGATGTAGACGGAATAAATGTATTCATTGTCAATTTCTCCTATCGTCTTGAAAGATACAGATCATAAGAGATTTGATGTGTAACGTAATAAACTGTACCGTAATTCACAGAACAGCGCGCACAACCTTTTCATTTAACCACACCCTTTAAGCTATGACGCTAAACAAACGGAAGTGGCCAATAACAATTTCCACGTTAAGGTTTTTATTGTTATTTAGACATTTATTAACACAGTGGAACATTGTTAATTTAACTGCACAGCATCACATACTTAACGTTACCCCAGTTTGTGTTTAATTCGTGTTAGCTAACAATGGCAAACTGTGACGGTGTGGTTTTTCACACTCAGATAGCCTCCATTATGGAGGTGCTAGCGAATGCAGCCGTTACAGAGATATGTAAACTCGTAGACGACGACTATGCAGTGTTTCGTTTGGAAATGTCTCAAAGCCAGAAAGAAAACAGGGCATTGCGGAAGAAACTACAGCTTCTGGAACTGAAGGTGTCACGGGAGCGCGTCCTCGCGAGTCGTCCCAATAGTGTCAAGATCCTCGACGGATACAGAGGAATTGCAAGAGGTACATTTTGCTGAATGCGGAGGCTGCGCGGCCTGTCGCCCCGTTCCCCTCTGCTCGTGTTCAGATATGTTACCCACCCAGGTTTGGAACTTGGTCAGTTTTTGGATAGTATGTAATACTTCTCTGATATCCATATTGTACAATGTTTGTATTTTACCAGGAAGGTCAATTAAGAAAAGTATTCTTCCACCGACAGAATTGCTTTGTCCTAATACCTATATTTTCGTTCTAAATAATAGGCCTTTTAGGTATGCCTAAATATTTTTATAGTATGTGAATTTTCGAAAATTTAGTAAGCTTTGAGTGCCAGTATGTTATACTCATGTCGGCTTTTCGTCTAGTATTAATCAATGTTCACTTTCGAGTAAGACTCACGTGTGTTTGACAACAGCTGATATGGATGAGTTACTAAACTAACGATTGGCGGGAAACATCGCAATTAGATGACGCGTTCTCTGTATTATGCCGGGTTCAAAACAACTCAGAACAAGTACATCTCCAACTTCTCTGCATTCAAAACAACTCAGGAAAAAAAACTCGCTCTGACTGGAAATTGCATGTCGGAAATTAAGTCGTCTTTCTAGTGCTCCGACCTGGAGATCACTTTCGTCATTATTTGACCTCGGTTATTTCCGAATTCCCAGTTGTCTTGAAAGCACAATGAGCCTCACTGCCTTACGTCAGATGGCGTCACCCATCCGCGATGCTCGTCCCTCGACGGAGTGCAGGCAGAATCGACACACATCTAATGTAGAAAAATGGATTAGCCTAGTATGTTGGTATTTGTTGCTTACTGTATTTTTTAAAACTAAGTAGTATGTTATAGGATTAGTATGCAGTTTAAGTAAGTAGTAGGCAAGCTGGATTTCAGACAAAGACAGTATCATATTCTAACCAGCTTCTAACCAATTTCCTATTGTCCAACTCAATAAAAAAGTGGTGCATGGAAAAGAATCCAGCAATAAATTAGGATATCAAGAAATTATGAGAACTGTTACCTTGCATCCTTGCCAATGTAGACAGTGTCAATAGTGTACAATATAGCACTGATCACACAGTATCTAACTTAACCACCCCTTTCCTCCATTCACTCTCTCAGGTGAAGAACATTTCACTGGAGGCCACAGGAGCTTTGTGAAGCCAGCGGGACTCAACCCGTGGAGAGATGACCAACTCATAGCTATAAATGAGGAGACTGGAACCTCAACCCAGCATGTTATCGTGATAGAGGTTAGTGTCATAGTGTAACATAAAACATTACAGTACATCAAATGTGCCCCGTCTATTTCAGAAAGGCTTCACTCCGCTATTAAAGGCCCACCTCAAAATAAGTTGTCGCACCTATTTTGAGTAATTCCTGTCCTAGAGAGGAAGTTCTCGTTTTAGGTTCCACCTCAGACTGACACAGGAAAGTTATGTGAGCACCATTTTGGTTAACAGGCATACTATTAGGTGAAAATAATTATTTCAGAAAGACTACCTGTCAGCAGTTGAATCTCAGCTAAACCGTGGCTATACGAGCTGTTGAGGGTTGCCGTTTGTCTAATTCTTGCCTGTTGATAATTCCAGTGAAACCATATAGGATTCCAGACATCATTAATATTTGGATATACACACAGACATGATCAAATAGCTATATTCTTTGTTCTCTCTGTCGTTTCAGCTAGCTAGCTATACATCAATGCATTATCTAAATCGCAGCTGCAAATGCACCATAGAAATAGAAAGAATAGAAGATCTGGAAATATGGATAGCCTAATGTATGGTTTGGAGCGTGTATTAGTTTTGGTTGGCCCGGTCCCCAGAGTGGGTAGAGATTTCTATTTAGAATCAGTGGAATGGTTGCAAGTCCTGCTCACCCGCAGCACCGGGCCATGCAAAACATATATTTTTAAACGTTAGTGGTCAAAACCATTCATGGGGCGACGGGGGTAGCTGGCTCTAAAATGCATTAAGAACACCTGCTCTTTCCATGACATAGACTGACCAGGTGAACGCCACGATACCTTAATTAACTAGTGACCTCAATAAGGGATCAGAAAGGTATTGGGAAGTTCAGAAAATCATCAGGCGATCATTTTGTATGATCTTCTGTGTAGAAAAGAACAACATCATTGATGTCCTTTCTCCATCAGTCTGATTTAGTGACTGGTCTAGTCCACTCTGTTCTAATGAGACTTGTGGGCATTTATTGAGGGAGACACATATGTATTTCTGAGTCTTATCTTTCAGTGATGGGGGTCATAATATTTTGTAGCTTAAACCGTATAAAAGATAGAGCCACATTTTATTTGTAGGAAGGAAACAGAAACCGCTCAGTTTATTACAACCGCGGCTACCGGAGGTTACTGACGTAACCCGGGTTCTGTGAACCAAGCTTATTTTATTTCATAGTTTCTCTCGCGACCCCATTTTTAATTCAAGACCCCTAGTTTGAGACACGTTGGCATAGTCAGTGCAATATAGGGTCACTGTGGATAATTATTTAACTAACTATTTAGCAGTGGCTATTTAATTAATTTCTCTGGATTAAAACCCTAACAAACTGTTGTTGCAGGATCTGAAAAACCATCAGTCAATAGGAAATAGCATTATACTGTTGGGTAATTTATTTATTGTTAGGGAATGATCGGTAGAAATGTTACAAATAGGGTGGTTCAAGACCCTTGTAAGACATCATAGTAAAATGGAGGGATGTATTGCAAAAGGAAATGGGAAAGATGGGTTCATCTGTGGATATCGAAGGGTTGGAGTTAAGATCAGAATGACCGGTGGATTGGCCGCTGTGAGTGATAATCTAGCACTTGAAGAAAGAGGAAATTAGGATTATATGTATAATTATTTAATTACAGGTACTGTAGATGTGAACGAAGTAGCTGTAAGTAGAATTATTGTTGTCCGTTAGTTTACTCTAATAAGGGTAGGGGGGAAAGTGTATATATAAAAAAAATAAACATATGGTTTCCATGTATTTGATGCCATTCCATTCGCTCCGTTCCAGCCATTATTATGAGCCGTCCTTCCCTCAGCAGCCTTCTGTGACAAAAACAATGATATTTATGGCTTACCAGGAAGCCAATAAATAAACGGAGCATGAGTTGTCGTTTGGGTAAGCCAATGTCTGTCAATCAATCAATTAAATGTATTTATAAAGCCATTCTTACATCAGCTCATGTCACAAAGTGCTGTACAGAAACCCAGGCTAAAACCCCAAACAGCAAGCAATACAGGTGTAGAAGCACGGTGGCTAGGAAAAACTCCCTAGAAAGGCCAGAACCTAGGAAGAAACAGAGAGAGGAACCAGGCTATGAGGGGTGGCCAGTCCTCTTCTGGCTGTGCAGGGTGGAGATTATAACAGAACACGGCAAAGATGTTAAAATGTTCATAGATGACCAGCCGGCTCTAATAATAATAATCACAGTGTTTGTAGAGGGTGCAACAGGTCAGCACCCCAGGAGTAAATGTCAGTTGGCTTTTCATAGCCAATCATTCAGCGTATCTCTACTGCCCCTGCTGTCTCTAGAGAGTTGAAAACAGCAAGTCTGGGACAGGTAGCACGTCCGGTGAACAGGTCAGGGCTTCATAGCCACAGGCAGAACAGTTGAAACTGGAGCAGCAGAACGACCAGGTGGACTGGGGACAGCAAGGAGTAATCAGGCCAGGTAGTCCTGAGGCATGCATGGTCTTAGGGCTCAGGTCCTCCGGGAGAGAGAGAACTAGAGAGCATACTTAATTTTGCACAAGACACCGGATAAGACAGGAGAAATACTCCAGATATAACAGACTGACCTTAGCCCCCTGACACAAACTATTGCAGCATAAAAACTGGAGGCTGAGACAGGAAGGGTCGGGAGACACTGTGGCCCCGTCCGACGATACCCCCGGACAGGGCCAAACAGGCAGGATATAACCCCGCCCACTTTGTCAAAGCACAGCCCCCACACCACTGGAAGGATATCTTCAACCACCAACTTACCATCCTGAGACAAGGCCGAGCATAGCCCACAAAGATCTCCCCCCACGGCACAAACCCAAGGGGGTGCGCCAACAAATGTCCATGTAGTACAGAGGCACAGCCAACAGCACCTGGACAGACCCACTTGTTGTTGTCCGTTAGAACGGCTACAATTTCTGGCTCCTCATGTCTACATCGATTTGGACATGAGGCTGTAACCAACATGCATATCACCTACATTTTAACATGAGAAATAAATGTGAATATTATTCCAATGTTGGCCTCTGATCGGAGTAATTGTTTGATATTGTGTTTTTGTGTGTTTATTTTTACTTGTCCATTCGGACAACTCAGTTACATTTTTCTTGTCTGACTTGTCCTTTTGTCCGGGACAAGTAAAAAAACAAGTGTTAATGTCGAGCCCTGCAGGTTCATGACTGTCATGCCTGCATCATTACTACAAAGAGAACTGCTTGTTACAGCAAATATTTTTTCATCTTAGGCTCACATGTGCTCCTTGTAAAAAAGGTCAGTGTAGAGCTCTGCTGAGGGGCCCCGGTTTTGAGGGTCAACGTGGCGGAGGTGTTGTTGCCTACCCTCACCACTTGTGGCTGGCCTGGCAGGAAGTCCAGGATCCAGTTGCAGAGGTAAGGTGTTCAGTCGCAGGGTCACACAGTCATCCGGAACAACAGGGGCTTTCACGCAAGACTCGGTGTTGTATTCCTCGTAGCTAGCATAAAAGGCATTTCACTCGTTTGGGAGTGCTGCATCACACTGGGCATCTCACGGCTGCGATTCCCTTTGTAATCTGTTATTGTCTGCAAGCCCTGCCACATACGACAAGCGTTGGAGCTGGTGTAATAGGATTCCACCTATGGCTGGGCGATATGGCTTAAAAATCATATCCATTTTTTTTTTCAAACTCAAAGGGCCGATTCGGATATACAGTGCATTCAGAAATTATTCAGACCACTTAACTTTTTCCACATTTTGTTACATTACATCCTTATTCTAAAATATATGTATTTGTTATTTTCCACCTCATCAAGCTACACATAAGACAAAGCAAAAACGAGTTTTCTGACATTTATTAGTTTAAAAACCCCGTAAATGTCTCATTTTACATAGGTATTCAGACCCTTTACTTAATACTTTGTTGAAGCACCTATAGCAGCAATTACAGTCTTGAGTCTTCTTTGGTATGATGCTACAGGCATGGCACATCTGTATTTGGGGAGTTTCTCCCATTCCTCTCTGCACATCCTTACAAGCTCTGACAGGTTAGATGGGTAGTGTCTCTGCACAGCTGTTTTCAGGTCTCTAGAGATGTTAGATCTGGTGTAAGTCTGGGCTCTGGCTGGGCCACTCAAGGACATTCAGAGAGTTGTTCCGAAGCAACCCCTTTGCATCTTCGCTGTGCTTAGGGTTGTTGTCCTGTTGGAGGATGAGCCTCTGCCCCAGTCTGAGAACCTGCTCCAGAGCGCTCAGGACTTCATCAAGGATCTCTGTACTTTGCTCCGTTCATCTTTCCCTCAATCCTGACTAGTCTCCCAGTCCCTGCCGCTGAAAAACATCCCCACAGCATGATGCTGCCGCAATCATGCTTCACCGTAGGGATGGTGGCAGGTGTCCTCCAGACGTGATGCTTTGCATTCAGGCCAAAGAGTTCAATCTTGGTTTCATCAGACCAGAGAATCTCATGGTCCAAGAGTCATTAAGTGCGTTCTGGCAAACTCCAAGCGGACTGTTATGTGCCTTTTACTGAAGAGTGGCTTCCGTCTGGTCACTTTACCATAAAGGCCTGATTGGTGGAGAAACATCTCAAGGATGATCAATGGAAACAGGATGCACCTGAGCTCAATTTCGAGTCTCCATAGCGAAGGGTCTGAATACTTCTATTAATAAGGTATTTTAAATGTTTTTTAAATATAAATGACCAAAAATGTATAACCTGTTTTCACTTCATAATTATGGGGTATTGTGTGTAGATTTAATTTGTTTTTCATTTTATTTAATCCATTTTAGAATAAGGCTATATTGTAACAATGTGGAAAAAGTAAAGTGGTCAGAATACTTTCCAAATGCACTGTATCTCATTTTTAAAAAGGTTTTCTCTAAATAAGCTTTGTTGTACAATTTAATGGTCATATACGCTGGATGTTAAGCAGTCAGAAATAATGTAACTAATTCAGGGCTTGTGAAATTATACCTAAGATAAATATAAGCCTTCCACAACCATAAGACCCACAAATAATATATTGTTTTATCAAAATAGTTGAACCTGCTTTTTTTTGTTGCACTAATCACTGATCTGGCTTTCAAGAGTGTCTATAAAATGTCCCTTATGTTACCAATTTAACCAGAATCATGCATAATGCGCATTCAAGAATGACTAACTTCTTGTGGCAGGCATTATAGAAAATTGACAGCCCTCATACACGGATTTGTCAACTCTCTCACAATTTCTCTGTCAACACCAGAGTGCTGCTGCAGTGTTTTTACCAATCAGATTCACTGAAATCAAGGTATGCTCTCCACATTCCCATGGTATTTATTTATTTAGACACCATCAAAAACTCTTACATAAATGTGGCAGCATATACACCTAAACACTAGCTATCTGACATGCTGTATTGCTTGGAGACGACACAGTTTCTCAGTCTGATCAACTGTAGGCTACTAAAAACCGCAGCTGCATAGTCTAGCCTACTATGCTCCCTGTCGCTCTGGCCAGGGTAAACAAAGTGGTAACGTTGTGTATCTGTAGCCTATTTGTTAGTGAGAAAATGTGAATGGGATCAGATTTGGTTTATATTCAAACTTGGGCTGACTAGGCTACCTAGACTTTTTCAATCAAATTATTAACTGGAATTAATCAAACACAATAGCTGACAGTTGCATAGGGCAGGACTACGCGATTCAAACCTGCATAAAACAAGCGCAGTCTTGTGAGTTTTATTGTCCAACCATGTTTATCCTCTTTTCAAACCATGTATTTTATTACGATCCCCATTTAGCTGTTGCAAAAGCCCATATTAAACCTTTTTACTACAAATGAATCACCCCAGGCTGTATAAAGTCCTGACTTTTACCTGGTTAGGTTACCAGATCAGGAAATACTAAGGGCCCCAGAATTATTTTCCCGGCACAACTCGCTGCTCAATACTATCGGATTAATCCTAGAACATATGCCACATACATATTCCAATTTGCTTACATGAGACTTCCCTATGACATTGTTATCGAATTCAACTCCTTTACCGATAATAATCATCTCTCTTGTGTCAGCCTGCGGATGCAGAGGCTGTAGGTCCTGGAGCATCGTCTTTGGTCAAGCAGGAGAAGACTGAAGGAGAGGAGGACCCACAACACAGCAGAGACATTCAGACTGGAGCAGCGGCTGGAGTGGCGCCCCCTGTAGCCGTGGTGGACCTTGCCACCACGCCCCAGCCCAGGACCCGACCCAGCATCACGGAGGTCATCCTCAAGTCAGAGACAGACACCGAGACACACAGGCTCTTACACACAGTATCTGACCACGGATCAGACCCAGAGAGACTGTTGCTGGGGAGACTGGGCTGTTCTCCTGCTCCTGACTCAAAATATTTACTTTATGAAAACTCGAGCCCAAGGACAGTTCATTCCCATCAAGACTCAAGTGATGCATTAGAGACTGTTAATGATCTGTCTCGTTCTTATACGACAGAGATGGACCCTGGCATCATGCCCTTGGTATTAGAGACACAGACTGATCTGTCTAGAGGGGACTGGAACCCCTACAGTAGTAGAGTATACTCTGAAGGGTGCCTAGATAAGAAAGGGGAGGTTATAGTGATAGATGAAGTGAAAGTGGAAGGCGACGCTCCTCTGACATGTAATGCAGACGAGACTCCTATATGGAAAGGATACTCGCAGGGCAACACCAGTGACTTCTTAGACTGCAGGGATGGGTTAGAGACCAGTCTAAATGTCGCAATCCACTCCCCTTCGCACGAGCTCAGGGATCGGGACCCAGTGTCTACGTCGATGGCACCTTCCGATTCACATGGCCGCGTCTTTTTCGATCAGGTATTTAACTCCAACGACAGGGCTAGAGCCCAGACTCAGGGAGGGGGAGCCACATCAGGCAATAGTAAAGAGAAACGGTTCCTCTGCATGTTCTGTAACAAAGGCTTCAGCTGCCTCCAGAAGGTGGAGATCCACCAGAGGGTCCACACAGGGGAGAATCCCTTCAATTGTACCCAGTGTGAGAAGAGGTTCTCCCGCCAGGACCACCTGAAAAGGCACCAGAGGGTCCACACAGGGGAGAAACCCTTCAGCTGCCCCCAGTGTGAGAAGAGGTTCTCCCAGGCTGGTGACCTGAAGAGGCACCAGAGGGTCCACACAGGTGAGAAACCTTTCAGCTGTACCCAGTGTCACATGCGCTTTGCCCTGGCTGGCAACCTGAAGATGCACCTGAAGGTCCACGAGGGAGAGAGGCCGTTCACCTGTATGCACTGTGGGAAGAAGTTCTCAGAGAGGAGCTACCTAAGGACACACCAGCAGAAAAAACATTCCTCTGTATAACATAGAAAGTAACCATTCTGCTCGATAGCTTCTAAGGTTTAGATTAAAGTCAAAGATGATTTTTTTACTGTCAACTGAAAAAATCCACAAATGCATTCGGAATAATGAGAGTAACATATTTCAGTGTTGGATATTCCTGGGTAGAATATTGCATCCAGACATTGTGTGATATACAATGCTTTCAGAAAGTATTCACAATTCTTGAATTCCTCCAAATGTTGTTGTGATACAGCCTGAATTTAAAATGTATTACATTTTTTGTCTTTTTACAAATGTAATAATAAATGATAAGCTGAAAAGTATTCAACCCCTTTGTTATGGCAAGCCAAAATAAGTTCAGGAGTAAAAATGTTCTAAACAAGTTGCATGGACTCACTCTGTGTGCAATAGTGTTTAACATGAAATGTGAATGTCTACCTCATCTCTGTACCCCACACATACAATTATCTGTAAGGTCCCTCAGTCGAGCAGTGAATTTCAAACACTGATTCAACCGCAAACACCAGGGAGGTTTTCCAATGCCTCGCAAAGAAGGGCAACTATTGGTAGATGGGTAAAAATAAAAAGCAGATATTGAATATCCCTTTGAGCATGGTGACGTTATTAATTACACTTTGGATTGTGTATCAATACACCCAGTCACTACAAAGATACAGATGTCCTTCCTAACTCAGTTGCCGGAGAGGAAGGAAACCGTTCGGGGATTTCACCAAGAGACAAATGTTGACTTTATTTTTTATTTTTTTTACTTTGACCCTTTTTCGTGGTATCCAGTTTTCTCATCACTGCAACTCCCATACGGACTCGGGAGAGGCGAAGGTCGAGAGCCGTGCATCCTCAAACACAACCAACCAAGCCGCGCTGCTTCTTGACACAGTGCTCAATTAACCCGGAAGCCAGCCGCACCAATGTGTTGGAGGAAACGGCATGCACCTGGTGACCGTGTCAGGGTGCACTGCGCCCGGCCCGCCACAGGAGTGGCTAGTGCACGATGGGACAAGGACCCCCCCTAACCCGGACGACGCTGGGCCAATTGTGCACCACCCCATGGGTCTACCGGCTGTGACAGAGCTTGGACTTGGACCCAGAATCCAGAATCTCGGGAGGCCCAATGGTGACTTTAAAACAGTTTAATGGCTGTGATAGAACATTGTAATTACTCCACAATAACCTAATTGACAGTGAAAAGAAGGAAGCCTGTACAGAATACAAATCAAAAACATGCATCCTATTTGCAATAAGGCACTAAAGTAAAACTGCAAAAATAATGTAGCAAAGAAATTAAGTTTGCCCCAAACATAACACTTTGTAATCAAGACAAACACATCACTGAGTACAACTCTTCATATTTTCAAACATGGTGGTGGCTACATCATGTTAGGTGTATGCTTGTCATCGGCAAAGGCTAGGGAGTTTTTTTTAGGATAAAAAATAGACCTATAGATACAATCGCAGGTGAAATCCTACAGGAAAATCTGGTTGTCTGCTTTCCAACAGACATGGAGACATTCACCTTTCAACAGGACAATAACCTAAAACAAAAGGCCAAATATATAGTGGAGATGCTTACCAAGATGACGTTGGATGTTCCTGAGTGGCCGAGTTACAGTTTTGACTTAAATCTACTTGAAAATCTAAGGCAAGACCTGGAAATGGTTGTCTAGCAATGATCAACAACCAATTTGACAGAGCTTGAATAATTGTTTTAAAGAATAATGGGCAAATTTGCACAATCCAAGTGTGGAGAGCTTTTAGAGACTTACCCAAAAAGACTCACAGCTGTAATCGCATGTTTTCTCTTTTATTATGGGCTATTGTCTGTAGATAGGTGAGGGGAATTATTCATTTTTGAATCCGTTTTGAACTCCAACTGTAACACAACAAAATGTGGAATAAGTCGAGGGGTATGAATACTTTCCGAAGGCACCATATAACACATATATAAGCCTAAAAAGTCAGTTAGATATTGTGTTTGTACTGTGTAGGCTATATCTTTACAAGTGCCAGTTTAATTACTTCCATTCAACTATTGACATTTTTCCCAAGACACTTTTATTGACAGAATGAATGCAGTTTATGAAGTTCATGCAGATTTTTGTTGAGAAATTACATTTTTGTAATTTAGCAGGAGCTCCTATCCAGAGTGACTTACAATTAGTTAATTCCTCTTAAAATGGCTGGATTAGAACCACATTGCAGTCGTAGCAAATGCAGTTTCCCTCAAAGTAGTTCTCAGCAAAGTCAGTCCTAGTAGCCAAAGTAAAAAAATATTGGTGGGGGGTTAAATTAAGATATTCTTTGAAGAGGCAGGGTTGCAGATGTTTTTGGAAGTTGAGCAGGGACTATGCTGTCCTAGTTGCAAGGGAAAGCTGGTTCCACAGAACCACAGAAGAGCTTTGATTGGGTTAAACAGAAGCTTGAATGGGCTAAAAAAAAACGACATAAAAAAACAAACATTAGCTGACATGGGCTAATTGATCTGGACATTTTTGACAAGTTATACATCTCTCTATGGTATGCAATGACTAACATGACGAGAGGAACTGCACTACCCAATTTCGAAATTGCACATTAGTGAGTTCTACTATTACATCATTCAAGAGTAAGTTTAAAGCTGGACTGAGATCGTTGAAACATCAACAACAAAAAATATATATACATGACTGGGAATACAGATATGCATCTGTTGGTCACACACCTTAAAAACAAAATGGATGAGGTGGATGAGAACCAGTCGGTATCTGCTGTGACCGCCATTTGCCTCATGCAGAGCGACACATCGCCTTTGCATAGAGTTGATCAGGCTGTTGATTGTGGCCTGTGGAATGTTGTCCCACTCCTCTTCAATGGCTGTGCGAAGTTGCTGGATATTGGTGGGAACTGGAACACGCTGTCATACACGTTGATCCAGAGCATTCCAAACAGGACTAAGTGGATGACATGTCTGGTGAGTATGCAGGCCATGGAAGAACTGAGACATTTTCAGCTTCCAGGAATTGTGTACAGATATAGTAACATGGGGCTGTGCATTATCATGCTGAAACATGAGGTGATGGCGGCGGAAGAATGGCACGACAATGGGCCTCGGGATCTCGTCACGGTGTCTCTGTGTATTCAAATTGCCATGGATAAAATGCAATTGTGTTCATTGTCCGTAGCTTATGCATGCCCACACCATAACCTCACCGCCACCATGGGGCACTCAGTTCACAGCGTTGACATCAGCAAACTGCTCGCCCACACGATGCCATACACGTAGTCTGTGGTTGTGAGGCCGGTTGGATGTACTGACAAATTCTCTAAAACAACGTTGGAGGTGGCTTATGGTAGAGAAATTAACATTAAATTATCTGGCAATAGCTCTGGTAGATATTCCTGCAGTCAGCATGCCAATTGCACACTCCCTCAACTTGAGACATCTGCGGCATTGTGTTGTGTGACACAACTTCACATTTTAGTGTGGCCTTTTGTCCCCAGCACAAGGTGCACCTGTGTAATGAACATGATGTTTAATCAACTTCTTGAGATGCCATACCTATCCAGTGGATGGATTATCTTGGCATAGGAGAAATGCTCACTATCAGGGATCTAAATCAATTTGTGGCCAACATTTTTGAGAAATTACCTTTGTGTGTATGGACAATTTCTGGGATATTTTATTTCAGCTCATGAAACATGGGGCTAACACTTTACAAGTTGCATTTATATATTTTGTTCAGTGTATGCGTATTTGGTGTATTTAAAACGTATTTATGTTTATTAAACTTGACTTTAAATAACTGGTGATGCGAGTTGACTTGCTCTTAGAATGCACGACTTGGACTACTTTGTGACTTGAGACTTCCTTGTGACTCGAATAATAGTGACTTGGTCACACCTCTGGTATATACTCTGAAGGGAGCCTAAATAAGAAAGGGGGGGATCTGGTCAGGGTTTCCTTTTGGGGCCGGACAACGTGACCAGCAAGATTTTAATTTACCGGACATCCATATGCATTGTGTTCGTAACGCGATCAGGACAGGCAGGTTGAAATGTCAAACAAACTCTGAACTAATTATATTAATTTGGGGACAGGTCAAAAAGCATTAAACATTTATGGCAATTTAGCTAGCTAGCTAGCTAGCTTGCTGTTGCTAGCTAATTTGTCCTGGGATATAAACATTGGGTTGTTCCTTTACCTAAAATGCACAAGGTCCTCTACTCTGACAATTAATCCACAGATAAAAGGGTAAACAGTTTGTTAATAGTAATCTCTTCTCTTTCAGGCTTTTTCTTTTTTGGACTTTATATGGTGGTTGGCAACCAACTTTAAGGTGCATTACCACAACCAACTGGAGTGTGGTCGTCAGTTCATCTTTCAATCACCCACGTGGGTATATGTTCTTAAAAACCAATGAGGAGATGGGAGAGGCCAGACTTGCAGGGTCACAAATAGAACCTATTTCTATTTTAGCGCCTAGCCACGCAGGCACTCGCAAGCAGTTTGGGTTCAATGATTGAATAACATGTATGTGTACATTTATTTTGTAATTCAAGCGGTGTAGTCAGCATGTTAGCCTGTAAAGTTGTAATAAAGTAGAATGATGTTCTTATACCAACATGACAGGTTTATTGAAAGGCAAAACATCTTCATCCCTGCTAAAAATCACAAGTGAATATCATTTTTTTTTTATAAAAAAAGATTTAGAAGAACAAGTCGCCTACACAGTAATAAAACTTCAAAATAGAGTATTTGTATAAAATAATTTTCAAATAATCTTGCTTTATAAGCTATTTGTGTGAATATTTAATTAATAAATATCAAAACACAGCTAATTGAATTTAGCCTTGGCATGACCATTTTCATTAGGCCTAATGAATAACAAAACAGTTCTACTGGATGATAATGTTTTTATTTTCATTTTAACTATGGTCATGACTCGTGTCGTGTGATATGTGGCTTATTGATAACAACTCTGTTTCCTACTGTAGGTAGTTGTGTGCCTAGTGATTGCAACATTGGGGCGGCAGGGTAGCCTAGTGGTTAGAGCGTTGGACTAGTAACCGGAAGGTTGCAAGTTCAAATCCCCCGAGCTGACAAGGTACAAATCTGTCGTTCTGCCCTTGTTAGCCTGTTCCGTCATTGAAAATAAGAATTTGTTCTTTAACTGACTTGCATAGTTAAATAAAAGTAAAAAAAAAAAAAGTGTAATTCTCCGATGGGTATTGTTGGCAACGATGTTTTGTTTCCAAGTGCTACTAAAATGCACCGATTGCACATTAATCTACTATAGTCTCAATCCATTCCGAATCTTTATATTATACATGGCACAGGGAAGGCATATGTTGATCTTGCTTAGGATCGAGCCTGACGAACACAATAATTGCTTCTAGCCTAATTTTACGTGCGTTTGCGGCAGATCTTGCCCTGCTGAAAGTAAGCTGCTGCTGTTGAGAAGTCAAAACTATCCAACTCCTTGGAGCAGCTTGATCGATGACCTCGTCCCCACAGTTGCCCGTACGTACAGTGTACATTTGGAAAGTATTCAGACCCCTTCCCCCTTTTCCACATTTTTGTTGCATTCCACAGGCCACAATCAACAGCCTGATCAACTCTATGCAAAGGAGATGTGTCGCGCTGCATTAGGCAAATGGTGGTCACAGCAGATACCGAATGGTTCTCATCCAAACACCCCTACTTTTTTTAAAGGTATCTGTGACCAACAGATGCAAATCTGTATTCCCAGTCATGTATATGGTGCCTTCGGAAAGTATTCCGACCCCTTCCCTTTTTCCACATTTTGTTGCATTACAGCTTTATTCTAAATATGTAAATAAGGTATCTGTTTTTTATTTTTTTAAGTATTCAGACCCTTTGCTATGAGACTCGAAATTGAGCTCAGATGCATCCTGTTTCCATTGATCATCCTTGAGATGTTTCTACAACTTGATTGAAGTCCACCTGTGGTCAATTCAGTTGATTGGACATGATTTGGAAAGGCACGCATCTGTTTATATAAGGTCCCACGGTTGACAGTGTACGTCAGAGCAAAAACCAAGCCATGATGTCGAAGGAATTGTCCGTAGAGCTCCGAGACAGAATTGTGTTGGCGCAAATCTGGAGAAGGGTAGCAAAATGTCTGCAGCATTGAAGGTCCCCAAGAACACAGTGGCCTCCATCATTCTTAACTGGAAGAAGTTTGGAACCGCCAAGACTCTTCCTAGAGCTGGGCGCCCGGCCAGAGCAATCAGGGGGAGAAGGGCCTTGATCATGAAGGGGACCAAGAACCCGATGGTCACTCTGACAGAGCTCCAGAATTCCTCTGTGGAGATGGGAGAACCTTCCAGAAGGGCAACCATCTTTGCAGCACTTCACCAATGAGGCCTTTATAGTAGAGTGGCCAGACAGAAACCACTCCTCAGTAAAAGGCACATGACAGCCTGCTTGGAGTTTGCCAAAAGGTACCTAAAGGACTCTCTGGCCAGATGAAACCAAGATTGAACTCTTTGGCCTGAATGCCAAGCATCACCTCTGGAGGAAATCTGGCACCATCTTTACGATGAAGCGTGTTGGTGGCAGCATCATGCTGTGGGCATGTTTTTTAGCGGCAGGGAATGGGAGATTAGTCAGGATTGAGGCAATGATGAACAAAGCAAAGTGCAGAGCGATCCTTGATGAAAACCTGCTTCAGGGCACTCAGGACCTGAGACTGGGGCGAAGGTTCACCTTCCAACAGGACAACGACCCTAAGCACACAACCAAGACAACGCTGGAGTGGCTTCGGGACAAGTCTCTGAATGTCTTTGAGTGTCCCAGCCAGAGCCCGGACTTGAACCCAATCTAACATCTCTGGAGAGATCTGAAAATAGCTGTGCAGCAACGCTTGAGAGGATCTGCAGAGAAGAATGGGAGAAACCCCCCAAATACAGGTGTGCCAAGCTTGTAGTGTCATACCCAATACGAGTCGATGCTGCAATCGCTAACAAAGGTGCTTTAAACAAAGTACTGAGTAAAGGGTTATGAATACTTATGTAAATGTGATATAAAAAACAGTTTTTTTCTTTCTCATTATGGGGTATTGTGTGGATTGAGGGAAAAATATCTGTAGTCATTTTTAGAATAAGGTTGTAAGGTAAATTTATTTAGTAAATATTTTCTTAACTCTTATTTTTCTTAACAGTATTGTTGGTTAAGGGCTTGTAAGTAAGCGTTTCACTGTAAGGTCAACACCTTTAGTATTCGACGCATGTGACAAATACAATTTAATTGGATTTGAGGCTGGCACCCTGACGAGGCACCAGAGGGTCTACATGGAGCATTCCTACAGCTGCCCCCAGTTTGAGAAGAGGTTCTCCCGCCAGTACCCGTTGAAGATGCACCTGAAGGTCCACACTGGAGAAAGACTACTCGCCTGTATGCATGCAGAAAGAGGTTCTCAGAGAGGAGATACATTTGGCTACATCAGCAGAAAAAGCACACAGCCCATGCACACTGAGTGTACAAAACATTGGGAACACCTGCTCTTTCAATGCAACTGACCAGGTGAAAGCTATGATCCCTTATTGATGTCACATGTTAAATCCACTTCAATCAGTGTACATGATGGGGAGGAGACGGGCTAAATAAGGATTTTTAAGCCTTGAGACTATAGAGCCCCAAAGTGGAGGTGTCATAATACCCATAAAACCTAGAGGTCAAACAGGGAAATGGTTCCAATTGTTTGTCCACCATTTTCCCCATAGGGTCTTTTAGAAACACTTAAATTAAGGGCTTCCAGTGTAGGCTTCCCCTGGCATGATAACCATGTACATTTCTCTCAGATAAGGTAACTTTTATCAATATATTCGGCTCTATTTACTCTGATTCGAAAATGCTAATTAGCATCAAAGTAGACATGCAAAACTACAAATCCCTGCAAGCTCCTGCATGTCATCTCTAGCTGATACCATTGCTAACAGGTATTGTGTAAATTTAAAACTTCCAACAGACATTTCACAGAATTGTCCATTTAAAGAACATTTAGCTAACATTGGATAGTTAATCCAGAGATTCTTACGTTTGCAAAATGCATTATACAGGGATGATTTCTGTATTTTGAAAGTTACAAAACTTGATCATTTTGATTGCTGACAAGCAAAATCTTTTAGGACTATGTCAACAATGGACTAATAAAGCAAATACCAAAATATTATTTTTGGGTGGAGTTTTCCTTTAAGGATAAAGGGATACTTCCGGAGTTTTTTTATTTATTTTTATTTTATTTTTTTATTTCACCTTTATTTAACCAGGTAGGCTAGTTGAGAACAAGTTCTCATTTGCAACTGCGACCTGGCCAAGATAAGGCATAGCAGTGTGAACAGACAACACAGAGTTACACATGGAGTAAACAATTAACAAGTCAATAACACAGTAGAAAAAAGGGGAGTCTATATATACATTGTGTGCAAAAGGCATGAGAAGGTAGGCAAATAATTACAATTATGCAGATTAACACTGGAGTGATAAATGATCAGATGGTTATGTACAGGTTGGTGTGCAAAAGAGCAGAAAAATAAATAAATAAAAACAGTATGGGGATGAGGTAGGTGAAAATGGGTGGGCTATTTACCAATAGACTATGTACAGCTGCAGCGATCGGTTAGCTGCTCAGATAGCAGATGTTTGAAGTTGGTGAGGGAGATAAAAGTCTCCAACTTCAGCGATTTTTGCAATTCGTTCCAGTCACAGGCAGCAGAGAACTGGAACGAAAGGCGGCCAAATGAGGTGTTGGCTTTAGGGATGATCAGTGAGATACACCTGCTGGAGCGCGTGCTACGGATGGGTGTTGCCATCGTAACCAGTGAACTGAGATAAGGCGGAGCTTTACCTAGCATGGAGTTCAGCTATGGGGCACTTTATCTACTTCCCCAGCATCAGAGGAACTTGTGGATACCATTTCTATGTCTCTGTTCAGTATGAAGTTAGAGGTAGTTTTGCGAACCAATGCAAATTAGCGTTACCCATAGACCTCCAGTCATTGCGCTATCTGTATCCGCTAGTAGATACCCATAGACTTCCAGTCATCGCTAACGCTAATCTTTAGTGAATATTTATCATACTTTGATCAGATCGTCTAACTATGGGTGCTTTGTATATGGTTCAGTGGCTATTACATTGCTGTTGCGCTTTGATGCAAGCAAGGGCACGCAGTATGTATGATGGTGCCTTTTTAAAACTACACCGGTAGAGGCTTTACAAGTATATTATTGAGAAATACCACTATCCCTTAGACGAGTTAACCTCTACAGGATCGGTGGGTCCTGTAGAGGTTGAGCTAACGTAGGCTAATGTGATTAGCATGAAGTTGTAAGTAACAAGAACATTTCTCTGGACATATCTGATATTGGCAGAAAGCTTAAATTCTTGTTAATCTAACTGCACTGTCCTATTTACAGTAGATTTATTACAGTGAAAGAGTACCATGCTATTGTTTGAGGAGAGTGCAGTTATGAACTTAAATGTATTAATAAACCAATTATGCACATTTGGGCATTCTTGATACAAAATGTTGAACAAATGCAATGGTTCATTGGATCCGTCTAAAACTTTGCACATACACTGCTGCCATCTAGTGGCCAAAATCTAAATTGTGCCTGGGCTGGAATAATACATGATGGCTTTTCTCTTGCATTTCAAAGATGATGGTACAAACAAAACAAAAAACTTTTTTTTACCAGATGTGTTATATTCTCCTACATTAATTTAACATTTCCACAAACTTCAAAGTGTTTCCTTTCAAATGGTATCACAAATATGCATATCCTTACTTCAGGTCCTGAGCTACAGGCAGTCAGATTTGGGTATCTCATTTTAGGTGAAAATCCTTAAGAGGTTGATAACATGTAGATACTACGCTGGCAGTATTGGAAAACAATATCAAAAGAGGGAGCCCCTGAGATTCGGAAAGGGGTTTGATGAATATAGACACGGGGACCTTTTTTATAGAGCCCTTTTTTATAGAGCCATCTGTGACAATAGGACATGTGCCACTGTGGTTTTATACAATACCATATGTTGATCTTAGCCTGATTGAAGAAAATAAAGTAATTTATTTGTATATTCAACAGAAATGGTTGTGATTGATGTATTGCAATGGATAGAGGAGGTGCAACCAAGAGTAGTAATTTGTTTGGACTCTGCATCAGTTTTGTGTCGTTTAAGATCTGGAAAATCAAAACGAGAGGATTCATTTGTAGAAGTAATGACGCTGTTGTTCAGTTTTGTTGCATTCCTACTCATACAGAAGTTAGTTAAAACTATATAGTAGATATAATAGCAAAGAAAGCAGTGAAAAATAATATTGTGGATATACAGGTGCAGTTAATTAGAGAAATGTACATATTGATTAGGGAAAATGGGTTACATTGCTGGCAGAGGCAATGGGATGAATAGTAAGGGAAGACATTTTTTCAAATAAATCTGTATGGGAGGGTCTAAGGCACTGCATCGCTAGCTGGAGCACTAGAGATTCTGGTTCGAGTCCAGGCTCTGTCGCAGCCGGCCGCGACCGTGAGACCCATGGGGTGGCGCACAATTAGCCCAGCGTCGGCCGGGTTAGGTAAGGGTTTGGCCGGCAGGGATGTTCTTGTCCTATCGCGCACTAGCGACTCATGTGTCGGTCCAGGTCCGACACGTTGGTGCGGCTGGCTTCCAGGTTAAGCGATCATTGTGTCAAGAAGCAGTGCAGCTTGTCTGGGTTGTGTTTCGGAGGACGCACGGCTCTTGACCTTCGCCTCTCCCGAGTCCGTACGGGAGTTGCAGTGATGAGACGAGACTGTAACTACCAATTGGATACCGTGAAATTGGGGAGAAAAGGGATTCAAGTTAAAAACATATTTTTACAAGAAATAAATCCAGATCTGTATTTGAATATCCATACTAAAATAGTGTATACTATATACTTAATGACGATATACTACATACTGTATGCTATTCGTTAATTTTAGTATACTGTAAACGAACTGTCATTTCAGTTGAGTTTACTAGAGCTTTGCCTGTCTACCGGAAGTTGATGTTGTTGCTATGCAAGCCCTTGCTAGCTTGTTAGCATAACAAATAACTAGCTAAACATTTTATGATTTTGGGTTGTGTTTGTAAATTCAATCTGGAGTGCCAGAGTGCGGTCAGGGCGTTTGTAAATCCAGAGTGTTGTCAGTTCATAAATTCGGAGCATGATCTGGCCGAGAAGTCGTGTTGATCCGAGCGTTCAAACAGTAGTCAAGCACCCAAGTTAACTAGCTAATGTTGGCTAGCTACTTCCAGAAACAAATGAAACAGAGAACACCTCACTCTCACTCATCAGTTATTCTGCTTGAAATCGGAGTAGATAGCCAGAATGAACAATGACGATTGAAACGAATATACCACTTAGCTAAGAACAATGTGAATAATCAAGTCAATAAACGTTGGGTAATTAGATAGCAGATAGTTAATAATACTGCCTGGCAAGTTCAATGTATTAGTAGCCAACTAACGTTAGGTACCTAGCTAACATACCGGTTACTGTAATTCTATGCGGTGTGTAAGAATAGTGTAGCTAACATAACCTGTAACGTAACTTATTTGAAAAGTCATTACATTGAATTGCTCAATTTATATTTTTCGCCATTTTCTTCAAATCTGAAAACTTTCTGAAACCACGCCCATTTTCGGAAAAAAATGCATTATCGGCCCTAAAAGCACGGAAAAAGTGTCCACCTCGTATTTTGTCAAATTTAGTATATCATCCGATAACTTTTTGCATAGAAACTATATCCACACTATTACCAAAAAGCATACTATATACTCAATTCACGTCACAAATAGTACGGTTAGTATGAGTATTCGAACACAGCTCAGGTTTAGTGAAGAGAATAATTGGAGGACGGTCTCACACTCCAGTACAGTAGGTGGCGGTGTATGCACCTTTCAGTTGGTTGCGTCAATACAAATGTAAATAAGTAATAAGCGGAAGTGAGTAGTGATCAAGAACAATTTCCACGTTAGCGTTTTTATTTTTTAGACATTTATTAACACCCTGAAACTCAATGCGATTCATTTTAACTGCAAAACAACACGTACTTAACTCGGGTAGTCTTTAATTCGCGTTTGGAGACGGGACTTGGTTGATGTTTTCTAGGTAACGCCAGCTAGCTGCTAACGATACTAGTAAACAATGGCTAACGATATGGTTTTTCACACTCAAATAGCCTCCATCATGGAGGTGCTAGCGAATGCAGCCGTGGCAGAGATCTGTAAACTCGTAGACGACGACTATGCAGTGTTTCGTTTGGAAATGTCTCAAAGCCAGAAAGAAAACAGGGGATTGCGCAGGAAACTACAGCTACTGGAACTGAAGGTGTCACGGGAGCGCGCAGAGAGGACAATACGCGAGCGCGTCCTCACCAGTCGTCCCAGTAGTGTCAAGATCCTCGACCGATACAGAGGAATGGCAAGAGGTACTTTTTTGGAGAAGGCTGAGGTGCCTGTTGTTCGGTTATTTTCTGGGCATGTTGTTCAGATGTGTTACCCAGAATTGGGTCTTAGTCAGTTTTTGGATAGTATACAATACTTACCCTGATTATTAAGCTATCTTGTAATATTTTATTTATTTGACCTTAAATTGACCTGCTTGGTTAAAAGAAAGAAAAAATATTATTGCAGACACAATGGCCATTTTTCAGAATACCCATTATTGCGTTCTAGATAGTAGAGTGTTAGAGGTCAAAATGAAACTGTTTCTGGTGTTATACTTTGTATTCCATGTTATTGAGAAGCTTCTCAGGAACACAGAACACTTTATTTCACGAGGATAGGAGTTGTCATTGCTAGAATGTCGTATTTTCCAAGTAATCGAAAAAGGTCAATTCCTAGTCCAGGGGTTTCAATTAAGGCCTAGACAACCAGGTGTGGGGAATTCCTTACTAACCCGTAGCACTCACGCCCGTAGCACTCACGTCCGTAGCCATGAAGTGCTTTGAAAGTCTGGTAATGGCTCACATCAACACCATTATCCCAGAAACCCAAGACCCACTCCAATTTGCATACCGCCAAAACAGATCCACAGATGATGAAATCGCTATTGCACTCCACACTGCCCTTTCACACCTGGACAAAAGGAACACCTATGTGAGAATGCTGTTCATTGACTACAGCTCAGCGTTCAACACCATAGTACCCTCAAGGCTCATCACCAAGCTAAGGATCCTGGGACTAAACACCTCCCTCTGGATCCTGGACTTCCTGACAGGCTGCCCCCAGGTGGTGAGGGTAGGTAGCAACACATCTGCCACGCTGAGCCTCAACACTGGAGCTCCCCAGGGATGTTCACCCACGACTGCATGGCCAGGCACGATTCCAACACCATCATTAAGTTTGCTGACGACACAACAGTGGTAGGCCTGATCACCGACAACGATGAGACAGCCTATAGGGAGGAGGTCAGAGATCTGGCCGGGTGGTGCCAGAGTAACAACCTGCCCCTCAACGTAATCAAGACTAAGGAGATGATTGTGGACTACAGGAAAAGGAGCACGTCCCCATTCTCATCGACGGGGCTGTAGTGGAGCAGGTTGAGAGCTTCAAATTCCTTGGTGTCCACATCAACAACAAACTAGATTGGTCCAAACACATACAGACAGTCGTGAAGAGGGCACGACAAAGCCTATTCCCCCTCAGGAAACGAAAAAGATTTTGCACGGGTCCTGAGATCCTCAAAAGGTTCTACAGCTGCAACATCAAGAGCATCCTGAGCGGTTGCATCACTGCCTGGTACGGCAATTGCTCTGCCTCCGACCGCAAGGCACTTCAGAGGGTAGTGCGTACGGCCCAGTACATCACTGGGGCAAAGCTGCCTGCCATCCAGGACCTCTACACCATGCGGTGTCAGAGAAAGGCCCTAAAAATGGTCAAAGATCCCAGCCCCCCCAGTCATAGACTGTTCTCTCTACTACCACATGGCAAGCGGTACCGGAGAGCCAAGTCTAGGACAAAAAGGCTTCTCAACAGTTTTTACCCCCAAGCCATAAGATTCCTGGGTACCTGGACTATTTTCAAATGGTTACCTGGACTATTTTCATTGTGTGCCCCCAACCCCTCTTTTACGCTGCTGCTACTCTGTTTGTCTTATATGCATAGTCACTTTAACTAAAAATTAATGTACATGCTACCTAAATTGGCCCGACCAACCAGTGCTCCCGCACATTGGCTAACTGGGCTATCTGCATTGTGTCCCACCACCTGCCAACCCCTCTTTTTACGCTTCTGCTACTCGCTGTTCATCATATATGCATTGTCACTTTAACGACACCTACATGTACATACTACCTCAATAAGTCTGACTAACAGGTGTCTGTATATAGCCTTGCTACTCTTTTTTCAGATGTCTTTTTACTGTTGTTTTATTTCTTTACTTACCTACACAGACACACACCTTTTTTTTCGCACCATTGGTTAGAGCCTGTAAGTAAGCATTTCACTGTAAGGTCTATTACACCTGTTGGATTCGGCGCACGTGACAAACTGATTTGATTTGAAATGGTCAAGTGTACAGTAACAGTGCAAACATGACGAACAGTAGCAGCATTGGTAACAGGTTATATATGTCCTGGAGAATAAAGAAGATAGAATACATAGTGTGCTGTGCGTTTAGTATTTAAGAATGCTTACACTATAGGGTAAGCTGCCACGCACACACACCAGGGTTTTAGGAGTACATATAATGGGGATTACATAATCCTGAACAAAAGTCAGGTTAACTATTTACCAATTAGTAAGATTGAGTCTATATAGCACAGGTATGTTCTATTCAGTAGCCTAACTGATTAGGTCAAACTGATTAGGCCTAGAGTGCCCAATAATATGCCCAAAGCTGTGCCGTGCCACCTGCATACACAGCCCACACAGACACAAACTTCCCCAGCCACACACACAGCCTAACATAGACACACATTTCTCAATAAGTCTGAATGTAGAAGGTTGCAATACTAGTCTAAAAACACAGCTTACTTCTAAGGTAGGGCTACACCTGAGTTGGGTTACATTGTAATGTTATGTTGGGTCTTGATGAGTTAATAGAGTGATGGGAGGGTAAACTGCACCATTTTCAGCAAATAATTAGCCTAGGCTGAAACAGAGTGAGCTTCCTGCTAGCCACCTGCACAGCAAGATAGATGGGACACATTTTAAATTCACAGGTATTTAGCCTTTATCAATTTGTATGTCTGTAGCCACTGAATTCTGGTAGTTTACACTTGAAATAATAAAACCATCAATCACAAAATTCCCGGATTGCACAGTACAGCCTCTGCAGATCAGAGACTGACAGATGCGTATCTTTATTCCCAGTCATGTGAAATCCATAGATTAGAGCCAAATTAATTATTTCAATTTACTGATTTCCTTATATGAACTGTAAAATCAGTAAAATCTTTGAAATTGTTGCATGTTGCGTTTTTTTATATTTTTATTCAGTATAGAATTCTCGCATAGCGTCCATTGTTTATCGCGTCACCTATAAATAGTAGCAGTGGTGGAAAAAGTACCCAATTGTCATACCCGAGTAGAAGTAAAGATACCTTAATAGAAAATGACTCAAGTGAAAGTCACCCAGTAAAAGTCTCTAAAAGTATTTGGTTTTAAATATCAAAAGTAAAAGTATAAATAATTTCAAATTCCTTATTAAGCAAACCAGACGACACCATTTTTTCCCCCCTTAAATTTACGGATGGGCATGCTGCAACCCTCAGACAATTTACAAGATATGCATGTATTTAGTGAGTCTGCCAGATAAGAGGCAGTAGCGATGTTCTCTTGATAATGTTGTGAAATATACCATTTTCCTATCCTGCTAAGCATTCAAAATGTAACCAATAATTTTGGGTGTCAAGGAAAAATGTATTGAGTAAAAATTACACAATTTTCTTTAGTAATGTAGTGAAGTAAAAAGGTAAAGTTTTAAAGTACTTAAAATTAAGTAGTTTTTGGGGGTATCTGTACTTTACAATTTATATTTTTTTACATCACTGAATAGTAGGCAAAAATAGCTGATATTCAAATATGGGAGGTGCTACCAAAATGAACGAATTGCACAGAACAGCGCAATTGCAAATTAGATGAAGCATTGTCGGTATGGATGAGCCTAGTATATTGGTATTTGTTGTTTAGGGCATACGTTATTACTAAACAGCACATTCTAAGTAATATATAGTATGATTAGTACACAGTATGCAGTTTAAGTAAGTAGTAGGCAAGCCAGATTTCGGGCACTGCCAGTATCATATTATAACCAGATTCTGATTTACTGAATGTCTTATTGTCATACTCAATAAAAAACAATGTGATGCATAATGAATCAATAAATAGGAACATAATGAATCAATAAATAGGAACATAATGAATCAATAAATAGGAACATAATTAATCAATAAATAGGAACATAATGAATCAATAAATAGTATATCAAGAAGTTATGAGAAGTGTTACCTTGCATACCCTGCATCCTTGCCAATTGTAAACAGTGTCAATAGTGTACAATATAGTGTTGAGCATTGACAGTACCTAACCACCTCTTTTCCCCCAATCACTCTCTCAGGCGAAGGACATCTCACTGTAGGCCACAGGAGCATTGTGAAGCCAGCGGGACCCAATGTGTGGAGAGATGACCAACCCATAGCCATAGATGAGGGGATTGGAACCTCAACCCAGCATGTTATTGTGATAGAGGTTAGTGTCATAGTGTAACATTAGAAATTACAGTACATCAAATGTGTCCCGTTTTATTTCAGAAATGGTCCACTCAGCTATTAAAATCAAATAACATTTTATTTGCCACATGCGCCGAATACAACGGGTGTAGACTTCACCATGAAAATAGTAACACACGAGGAACACAATATACTAGAATGGAGCTAAACAAAAAAAGAAACTTCCCTTTTTCAGGACCCTGTCTTTCAACGATATTTTGTAAATATCCAAATAACTTCACAGATCTTCATTGTAAAGGGTGTAAACACTGTTTCCCATGCTTGTTCAATGAACCAGAAACAATTCATGAACATGCACCCGTGGAACGGTCGTTAAGACACTAACAGCTTACAGACGGTAGGCAATTAAGGTCACAATTATGAAAACTTAGGACACTAAAGAGGCCATTCTACTGACTCTGAAAAACACCAAAAGAAAGATGCCCAGAGTCCCTGCTCATCTGCGTGAACGTGCCTTAGGCAAGCTGCATGGAGGCATGAGGACTGCACATGTGGCCAGGGCAATAAATTGCAATGTCCGTACTGTGAGACGCCTAAGACAGCGCTACAGGGAGACAGGATGGACAGCTGATCATCCTCGCAGTGGCAGACCACGTGTAAGGGTCAGTGCAGATAGTCCGGTAACCAATTAATTAACTATTTTGCACTCTTATGGTTATTTAGCACTCTTATGGTTATTTAGCAGTCTTGTGGCTTGGGGGTAGAAGCTACAGTGTCGATGCTCTGGTACCGTTTACAGACTATGGCTTGGGTGGCTGGAGGCTTTGCTCTACCCTCTTTCTCCTGTAGTCCAATATCAGTTCCTTGGTTTTACTGACATTGAGGGAGATGTTGTTGTCCTAGCACCACAAAGGCCTATCACCGCCGTGCCGTCAGCGAACTTGATGATGGTGTTGGAGTCGTGAACAGGGAGTACAGGAGGGGACTAAGCACACACCTATGAGAAGCCCCGTGTTGAGGGTCAGAGTGGCAGAGGTGTTGTTGCCTACCCTCACCACATGGTACCGGCCCGTCAGGAAGGCCAGGATCCAGTTGCAGAGGAAAGTGTCCAGTTCCAGGTAGAGGTCTTCACGGATCCACCGGTACCTGAATTCCCGAGCGGTTCCGGATCCAGAATTCTAAATAATGTCACTGGTCTGGGTCGGATCTGAAATTGTCTTGGGTATGTGTAATTTTAACTGACTTGTCCGGAAGGATCCGAACGCGACTACTGCGGTAGAGAGAGAGCGAAATGTATGCATTTTAGCTTTTCACAATAGTGGCGCATGTGACTTGTTGTTGGCCAAACATAAGTCATCAAAACGGCAATAGGTTACAGTCATAGTCTCTCTGTGTGGGTGGGGCAAAGCTAGCTTAACTAGCTTCTCCCGGTTTGATGCAAGACAGGTAGCCACTACAAAATCCTATTGCATGATAAATAACCTATGGCAGCTATTAGTTCGGAACGGGCCTCTATATTGAAAAATAAATTATGCATATCCGGTCTGGATGGAAAAGCCCCAGGTCCAATTTGGAATGGGTCCAACTTTTTGGACCAATGAAGGCCTCTAGTCCCAGGGTCCCCAGCTTTGGGATTAGCTTGGAGGGGACTATGGTGTTAGACTACAGCTCGGCGTTCATGAACCGCATTCTCAGATACTTATTTCCCCTCTTGTTCAGGGGGGAGAGGTCAGTGTGAAGTGCCATTGAGATTGCGTCATCTGTGGATCTGTTGGAGCAGTATGCGAATTTAAGTGGGTCCATGTGGTCTGGGATGATGGTGTTTGTGTGTCATGACCAGCCTTTTAAAGCAATTCATGATTACAGGTGTGAGTGCTACTGGGCGATAGTCATTTAGGCAGGTAACCTTGGAGTTCTTGAGAACAGAGACAATAGTGGTCAGCTTGAAACATGTTGGGATTACAGACTGGGATTGAAAATGTCAGAAGGCACTTGCAAGCTGGTCTGCGCATGCTTTGAGAAGATTCCATTTGGCCCGGAGGCCTTGTGAGTGTTGACCTGTTTAAAAGATTTACTCACATCAGCCACAAAGAGCGAGATTACAGTCATCCGGAACAACTGGGGCTTTCACAAAAGACTCAGTGTTGTATTCCTCGAAGTGAGCATAAAAGGTATTTAGCTCGTTTGGAAGTTCTGCATCACTGGGTGTCTAACAGCTGGGTTTCCCTTTGTAATCTGTTATCATCTGCAAGCCCTGCCACATACGACGAGCATCAGAGCCGGTGGAATAGGATTCCACCTTCCTCCAATGTTGTCCTTTTAATCTCCTCCAAGCTCATAGTGTGCTTTCTTGTGTGTGTCCATGTCTGTGTCCCATTCCATGTAAGAAGTAGTTCTAGCCTTTATCCCAGCGCAGATATTGCATTTAATCAATGTTTTTTGGCGGGTTTGGATACGTTCGTATGATCACTGTGGGGTCTACTTCGTCTATACACTTATAGATGAATCCCGTGCCTAATGTGTCAAACTCCTAAATGCTATCAGATGAATCCTGGAACATATCCCACATATACATATCCCATATCCCAATTTGCTTACATGTACATCCTAATTTATCTGCCATAGGGGAGCTTGTGAGACTTCCCTATGACATTGTTATCCTATTCAAATCATGTACCGGTAATAACCTCCTATTTTGTGTCAGTCTGCAGATTCAGAGGCTGCAGGTCCTGAAGGATCGTCTCTGGTCAAGCAGGAGAGGACTGAAGGAGAGGACCCACAACACAGCAGAGACACCCAAACTAGAGCAGTGGCTACAGTGGCACCACCTGAAGCCACGGTGGACCTCACCACCGCCAGCTCACCCCAGCCCAGGACTGGACGTAGCATCACGGAGGTCAGTGGAGCGCCGAACACCGTCCTCAAGTCAGAGAGAGACGCCGAGACTTTAACTGTAACACACAGGCTATTACCAACAGGATCTGATCACAGATCAGACCCAGACAGACTTGGGAAACTGGGCTGTCCTCCTGCTCCTGGCTCAGAGTATTTACCGGTATTTCACCAGAGCCAGAGGATGGTTTACTCCCTTGGTGACACGTTAGACTCTGGCGGTGATGATCCGTCTTGTTCTTACACTACAGAGATGGACCTTGGCAACATGCCCATGGGTTTAGAGAGACCGACTGCTCTGTCTAGAGGTTACTGGAACGGGTACAGTAGTAGTGTATACTCTGAAGGGTGCCAAGATAAGAAAGGAGAGGTTACAGTGGTAGATGATGTAACTGTGAAAGTGGAGGGCGACGCTCCTCTGACATGGAATGTAGACGAGACTCACTTAGAAGAACACTCACAAGGCAGAGATTTCTTAGATTACAGGGGAATCTTAGAGACAAATCATATTGTTGCCACCAACTCCCCTTTACACTCTTTCAGGGAAAGCGACCCAGTGTCCACATCAATGGCACCTTCCGATTCACACGGCTGTGTCCTTTTCGATCAGGTATTGAACTCAGAGGACCAAAGGGCGTGGGGAGGGGGACCGACATCAGACAATAGTCAAGAGAAGGTGTTCCTCTGTAAGTTCTGCAACAAAGGCTTCAGCTGCCCCCAGAAGGTGGAGATCCATCAGAGGGTCCACACAGGGATGAAACCCTTCAGCTGTAGCCAGTGTGAGAAGAGGTTCTCCCAGTCTGGTGATCTGAAGAGGCACCAGAGGGTCCACACAGGGGAGAAACCATTCAGCTGCCCCCAGTGTGAGAAGAGGTTCTCCCTGGCTGGCAACCTGAAGATGCACCTGAAGGTCCACATGGGAGAAAGACCGTTCGCCTGTACGCACTGTGGGAAGAGGTTCTCAGAAAGGAGCTATCTCAGGATACACCAGCAGAAAAAACATTCTACTCTATAACATAGAAAAGAATCATTCCACTCGATAGCTTGTGATGTTTAGATCAAACCCTGCATAAAGAAGATACTTTTTTTTTTAAAGATCTACAAACGCATTTGGAATAACAAGAGTAACAGATTTCAGTGTTGACTATTCCTGGGTAGATAATTGCATACAGACATTTTGATACATAAGGCATATACACTAAGTGTACAAAACATTAGGAACACCTTCCTAATATTGAGTTGCACCTCCTTTTGCCCTCAGAACAGCCTCAATTCGTCTTTCCCATTAACCCTCAATGGCACACCTACACAATCCATGTCTCAATTGTCTCAAGGCTTAAAAATCCTTCTTTGACCTGTCTCCTCCCCTTCATCTACACTGATTGATGTGGATTTAACAAGTGACTTCAATAAGTGGTCATAGCTCTCACCTGGCGTCACCTGGTCAGTCTGTCAAGGAAATAATGAGTATTCCTAATGTTTTGTACACAGTGTAGAAGCCTAAAGAGACTGTTACATATTATTTTTGTACTCTGCTATATGATGTTCACAAATGCCTGTTTCATTACTTCCGTTCAATTACTTAATTTTTTACCCCAAGATACTTTTTAATTAAAAAATAAATGGAGATATCAAGTTTGTGCAGAGTTTTAGTTGAGACATTTCATTTACATTTTAGTCATTTAGCAGATGCTCTTATCCAGAGCGACTTACAATCAGTGCATTCATCTTAAGATGGCTGGGTGAGAACCAAGTATCAAAGTCGTAGTAAATCAGGGCTCAACATTCAGGGGGAATTGCAGCTGCTGATTTGGCGTCGTTTTTTAACTTGCTCCTCAAGAAATGCTGTCGGCCATGACGGAAGCCATACTTGAGATGGCTTGGGGGGGTGTGGTTTAATGTGGGTGTTTCTTGTGTTTGTCCTTGCCACCACCAAGACACACTCATATGTCAGAACTTTGACTGCAGCAGCCCCCCCCCCCCCCAGTCACAACAAACAAACCTCCTGCTTGTTGAGTACAACAACTACAGGCAGATGATAGATGTATGGTGAGATGCCGGAGGAAGCTTTGAATAGGTCAGTAGCCTACAGTGTAAAAATGTGATTGCTAAATTTATGTAAATATTCTAAACTAAGTATTTTGATAACTTTCAAATGTAGTAACATGTCCATGTAGAATAAACAACACTTTAAATAAAACCAAAGAAGCAGTATTCTGCTAATATAACAATGTGAACCGTTGACCTTTCATTGTCGTTCCCAGCCGATACAGATACACTGCCTATCTGCATTTTGTCTGGCGGTAATGTGGCTGCCTTAGCAAACATGTCAGTGGTCATACCTTCCTGTGTCGTGTCCCGTATAAAACAGGAGTTCCCTGAACCTGGTGCAGAATACACAGTTTCTCCCTCCCCATATTGACTGATAACTTTTCCTTGCATTGTCTTTTTTAAATTATTGAATGAAATGGTATCTAGTAAAATTTTTATGCCGAGTGCCAGGTCTCTGTCCATTCAGAGACGTCAGTATCAAGCCCGTCTGTCGGTCAGGACTCCATCACATCATCTTGCAAGTCTCCAAGTGATGGCTCCATAGATGCATCTGTCAACGTATACACAGTCACTGTTCTATTACCAATGGCCGTTAGGTTTGGTGATATCTGACAAACATACTGTGTTGAAGTTTTAACAGGTCAGACTAAACCTGCCTAATTATGGTCTACCTATCGACAATCGTTGTTGAGCAAACGAGGTGACGCTGGTGGTGAGGTCTTTGCCATTGTAGATCAGGTTGGTGGCACCTTAATTGGCGGGATGGGCTCATGATAACAGCTGGACTGGATTAAGTTGAATGGTATCAAATACATCAAACTTTCCTTTCGCGCGCCGTTATTATGAGTCGTCCTCCACTCCGCAGCCTCCATTGATACAAACACACACAGAGCACTGATTACATTATCAATAGTGGTTATGATTAGCGTGGTGGAACCAACCTGATCGCTGAGTATGTCTTTCTATTTCACTTCAGATATATGTGACGTAAAATAGATGGTAAACGCAGCGATCAGGCTGGTTCCACCAGGCTAGGTTATGATGGTGAATTGGGGGGAAAAAATGGCTAAACAGTTTTGACCAGGTCAAATTTGACCAACCTGATTCAAGTGTCCTCCCTGTTCAATTTATAGGAATGCTCACAGCGAGCGCATGTCTGCGTGATGTTGAGGGTCCCCTTGCTGGTCTTCTGTATGTTGGCTGTTCGGCTGCAAACTGGACATTTCTCAAACAACTGCAGCAGGCAATCCTTATAAACAATTGACTTCCTCATATCATGAGGTGGGGTTGACTGGGAGGGCCTGTGACAGCGTTATACAATAGACAGCCAAGGGGTTAATTGCATTTTGTTATAAAGAGAGGAGAAAGCTTTTGATAATGCACTTCACAACCAAAATGATCTACTACTTGTATCTACTTGGCTGAGTAATGAAGCTACCAGCTTATCAAACCGGGTATTTTTTTTAACATAACACACATTTACCATTGTTGATGAAGCAGTCTGTCACCAGGGTACTAACTCGGGGTCAAGCTAATTCTAGGTTGTTACCACAGCCACAAAGTCAGAAACTCAGCCTATTTCTAAAATGTATCTTTATTAAAATGTTATTTTAAACCTAACCTTTGTCACAATGCTAAACTTTTGCCTAACCCTAACCTTAAATTAAGACCAAAAAGCGAAATAATAAAGCGTTTAAAAAAAAAACGTTTTTTTTTTTTTTCAACTCTGTTTTAGATGAGACTGACTTATTTATAAAATAAAATGTTAATGTAATCTTTATTTAACTAGGCAAGTCAGTTAAGAACAAATTCTTATTTACAATGACGGCCTATCCCGTGGAGTTTTCAACCGTGATGGAGAGGTCTTGGAGCGGGCAGGCCTTCCCCGGGAAGATAAGCAGCTCGGTCTTGTCGAGGTTGAACTTGAGATCGTGGGCTGACATCCAAGCTGAGATGTCTGCCAGGCACGCAGAGAGACGTGTTGGTGTGGTTTTCACATGGTGTATTCAACACTTGTTTATGTTTAATAAACACAAAATGGGACTTTTCATTCTAAGACTTTCATTGATACTCTCTTTAGTATACATCACATCTGATCTCACCCTATTCTGCATACACACAACAGCGCTTTATAACCAATATACACTTAAATATAAATAAATATACCTGCACACTAACAAACACCTACTGTACACGTCAAAACAGTTTAGTCAGGTTTGTCTGTTGGCTACTTTTGACTTATATCTGACTTGTTTTTACCCGCAACATATTTATGTCCACCATGATGGGTTTAGCAACAAAGTCATTCTGTGACTACAGTACAGGACTCAAACATAGTGGGGATGGGTAAACACTCCATGTTGACTGTGTTTATTATCTGTGTGTACATACCTGAGGGAGTGTATGTCTGTGTAATCTGTATCACCTGTCTCTTCCAGGAGGAGGAGGGTCCAGAGGTGCTGCTGGTGAAGGAGGAGGGGTATGAGGAGGGTCTGGGGAACCCTGAGGAGGAAAACCAGACGACACCACCTCCTGAACCCACAAAGGAACGAGTTGAGCAGAACAGGACCACACACAGTCTCAATGAGGTGAGCCCACTGTAAACTACTGTCTGAATGGTATTCGTTCAGGGCCCGTATCCACAAAGCCTCTCAGAGTGGGAGTGCTGATCTAGGATCAGTTTAACTCCTTTAGATAAAAATGAATAAGACCTATTTACACATATGATCCTTGATCAGCGCTTTGTGGATATGGCCCCAGGTCTTGATTTATTTTGTCTTAAGTGTGGGACCATGCCTTTGAATGACCAAACCATTAAGTGTCAAGTAATCAAGTTATTTGCATAGTATCAAATCAACTAAAGTTCGCATAGTACTTATAGCAATCCCTCATTGCATAATCAGAAAATGCTCCATAGCAGGGTGCTCATATTCGATTTCTTGATCCAACATCCTCACACTCTGTATCTCTTACAGTCAGTAGACATGGAGGATGGGAAGCCTGATCTGCTGATAGTCAAAGAGGAGACAATAGAAGATGGACCAGAGAACATTGACCTGCTGAGTGGACTAAAGATGGGGGAGCAAGGTAAGGGAGACATACATATACAGAACATAATAGATATACTTCAATGGGAATAGTGATGCACCTGGCTATTATTTTTTTCTTTATTCATAAAATTAAATCAATACAACTTATGTTTACATACAAAAACACACATTATAATGTATGTTATAAAAACATTTATGCAGAGTTATCTTCCATGTTTTTAAGATTTTCTGACCTCTTCCTGCAGGTGGTTGGCTGGAGGCTAACAGAGGAGACTGGGGGGCCATCTTGGATTCCCAGACGGGTGCAGTCAATAGCCCGGGGGACGACATCACTGAGCAGGCCAGGACCAGAGGTGACATAGTGGAGGTCAGTGGATGGGACAGCATCCTAAACTCTGGGCTGGGGAACAACACTGTTAACCACAACCAGAAACAGACAGTCGAACACAAAACAACAGCCTATCATAGTCTCCATGACAACAGACTGGCTGAGACCAGAGTGAGGCATAGATTTGGTCTGCGGGGACGGGGAGGTGTCTGTATTCGGCTGGAGAGAACAGACACAGACTCGGCTAGCGATGCTCTGTCCTGCTCCTATAGTTGTGATTCAGAGAGACTGATGGCGCCTCAGGTTAACCCCCTACCAGGTGCTGCCTTTAGCCTGCCTTCTATAGGATCTATCAACAGGAACATGGACCCTACGACAACACAGACACTTCCTGGTTAGGCTGCCAACTGTGCAAGGACAGTTTTTCACACTCCTCCAACCTGAAGAGGCAAATGGGAGTCCACACAGGAGAAACCCTTAGGCTTCCCCAGTGTGAGGAAAGGTTTTCCCATCAGCGCGACTGCTGAAAATGCACATGAAGGTCCACACGAGAGAGAGGCTGTTCACTTGTAGGCACTGCAGGTTTTCAGAGGATCTACACTATACATACAAAAGTATGTGGACACACCTTCAAATTAGTGGATTAGGCTATTTTAGCCACACCCGTTATGACAGGTGTATAAAATTGAGCACACAGCCATGCAATCTCCATTGGCAAACATTGGCAGTAGAATGGCCTTACGGAAAAGCTCAGTGACTTTCAATATGGCACCGTCATAAGATGCCACCTTTCCAACAAGTCAAATCGTCAAATTTCTGCCCAGCTAGAGCTGCCCCTGTCAACTGTAAGTGCTCTTATTGTGATGTAGAAACGTCTAGTAGCAACAACGGATCAGCCGTGAAGGAGTGGGCTACACAAGCTCACAGAACGGGGCCGCAGAGTGCTGAAAGCACGTAGCGCGTAAAAATAATCTGTCCTCAGTTGCAACACTCCCTACCAAGTTTCAAACATCCTCTGGAAGCAACGTCAGCACATGAACTGTTCCATTGGAAGATTCATGAAATGGGTTTCCATGGCGAGCAGCTGCGCACAAGCCTAAGATCACCATGCGCAATGCCAAGTGTCTGCTGAAGTTGTGTAAAGCTCGCAGCCATTGGACTCTGGTGCACTGGAAACGCATTCTCTGGAGTAATGAATCACACGTTACCATCTGGCAGTCCAACGGCAAATCTGGGTTTGGTGGATGCCAGGAGAACGCTACCTGTCCCAATGCGTAGTGCCAACTGTAAAGTTAGGTGGAGGAGGAATAATGGTCTGGGGCTGTTTTTCATGGTTCGGGCTAGGCCCCTTACTTTCAGTGAAGGGGAATTTTAACGATGTAGCATACAATGACATCCTAAACTTTGTGGCAACAGTTTGGGGCCCTTTCCTGTTTCAGCAGGACAATGCACAAAGTGAGGTCCATACAGAAATGGTTTGTCAAGATCGGTATGGAAGAACTTGACTAGCCTGCACAAAGACCTGACCTCAACCCCATCTAACACGTTTGGGATGAATTGGAACACCTACTGCAAGCCAGGCCTAATCGCCCAACATCAGTGCCCGACCTCACTAATGCGCTTGTGGCTGAATGGAAGCCAGTCCCCGCAGCAATGTTCCAACATCTAGTGGAAAGCCTTCCCAGAAGAGTGGAGGCTGTTATAGCAGCAAGGAGGGGATCAACTCCATATTAATGCCCATGATTTCGGAATGAGATGTTTGACGAGCAGGTGTCCACATACTTTTGGTCATGTAGTGTACCTCAGGATACACCAGCAGAAAATGCACACGGCCCATGTATAGATTATAGTGATATGTAATGTAGGTGAATTGAGGAAATAATGAGTATGATGTGGCAGAGTAGATGATTGATGGTTGGTGTGATGGTGTCTGTAAAAATGCTTCACTATTGAAAAGTGGCAACCCTGACCTGTTGTTTGATGCTGGTGTTTTAGGAGTAAATGTGTTTACTTCACATGAAATAGTGAAGATGTGTGCAATATAATGTTGAACCTTTTCAAAAGTATTCTAAAATGTATTTTATCAAAGCGAGGATACCAGATTTACAGAAAAAGTAAAGTGTTACCTTAAGTGAGAAAAGTTATTATATTTGTCACGTATCGTTTTGTGCAATAAAAATACTGTACTTCAAAGTTGAATGTATGACCATTTTGTTGAAATTAAATACAAAATTGACTCTGTGCTGACAGACTTGGTTATTTTTGTATTATTGCAGGGACTGAGTTTCCCTTACCAGTTGAACTAAAACATTATACTTAATTCTTGAATCAACTCATTTAGACAGTTTTTGGCTCCATACTGTTAGGTACTTGAATTAGTGTTCGAGACGGACTTGACTGTGGTTAACATTTGATAATTATCATGTAATGTTTTGTGTGTAACTTCAAAGAGTTTCTTTCATAAACTTTTGATATGCTCTTCTGTACAATTTGTGTTTACAGTCTGCAGTCCATGAAGACCTGCTGATATCTGGTGTTGCTGGCAGGAGAGACTGGACCTCTGAAGCGGCTGGTCACAAGCCCTGGCTCCTGATCAGGACCCTGAATCAGGAGCCATCGATCTTCCTTCCCGAGTCGGAACGGAGACGGAATTGCGAGGGACCTAGACTCCACCAACACACAGAACACAACCAGTGGACAGGTGGACTGAACAACCTCAGTCCTGGTGGTCATCAGAGAGACAGAGGCTCCAGTCAGGAATCCAGTCCGCAGCCCAGACCCTTCTCTTCACAGTCTCAGTGCAGGGATGAAGCAGGACCTGGGGCTGATAGAGATAGACCCTCCTGTTCCTATGATACAAACACCACAATATCCATAATGAACAGAGCAGGTCACCCTGAGCTTCAGCCTTTACAGAGAGTGGTGGGAGACCCCCCGGGTGATAGTCTAGCAGCAAGTCTGTCTTCACCTTCAGGGTCTTGTCTAATGCCTGGTGACTGGGTTCATAGAAGTCCTGGGTCTGGGTCTAGCCTTCCTCAGTTACCTCATGGTTACCCCACCAATACAGACAGAGTCAGGATGGATGTTCACCACAAGAGGTACCTAGCCTATAACGCAGCACACAATCCCAACAACACCCAAACAATGTCTAGAGATCAAGGAGGGAGCTCAAAGACTAACCACCTGAGGGTGGTGGTTCCTGCTTCTGCCTTCTCTGGTGTTATTGGGTCACAACATGGGAGGCCGAGCATTAGCACAGACGAAGACAAGCCGTACTCCTGCCCCACGTGTGGGAAGCGCTTTGCAAAGGCGACCTATGTGAAGAAGCACCAAACCATTCACATCAAGGAGAGGCCCTTCAAGTGTAAGCTGTGTTACAAGAGCTTCTCATTCCTGAGTTATCTTATCAGACATAGGAGTGTCCACAACAGGGAGCAATCATAGCATTGGGTCTTGAGATGTACACAGGAGATATCTGGAAACTATTATTTAGCTGAAATATTATAGTTATCATGTGAAATGTCCTGGAGTTTTGGGGGGGATTATCAAGTCCCTCAGTTGAGCATCTGGGTAAACTCTCATTACACAGACTTGTTGTTTGGTGTGCTAGCATAGCCAAAACACTGTCATGTTACTGAAGAGCAACACTATACTCCCCCCTCTGAATTTGGTTTTGCCCATGTTCTATTCATAATAAATATGTCCCTCTTTTTTTATAACACCCCCCCCCACACACACACACAATCCGGTTGTACCTGTTCCTTTATTTACTAAAAATAGGTGATCAAAATACACCCTCTTTTTATAACAAGTCGGTGAGATGAGATGACCCCGAGGTCGCTTTCATTGGGGTAGAGGTCCAAAACAACCCCTTACTGTGCCTCTTTCCCCTATAACCCTCCCATGGCACTGGGTAGTAGGTAGGAGTTTGCCTTAATCAGATATTTTTCATCCTCCCGTCTATCATCTTCCATATCGTTTATGTGTATTATTGTTATGCATCTCCAATGGTTGTAGCAAACATTCCCACTCAATAATTGATTTCCCCAGCCACACAAGTCATTGCCTGACAAATCAAACTGAATTATTCCGCTGCTCTATCGTTCGCTACGTACTTCAGTCTGAGACGGCCATCATTGAAGTCGTCTGTGACAGTCAAAATGAGGGGTGTTTTACAAAACAAAGTTGAATATTTGCCTTACTGAGGTGATGTAGATGGAATAAAGTCATACTCTTTTCTACTCTATTCTTACTAACACACTGTTCTTTCTAAACAAGTCTGCTCTCCGCTTGAAAGATACTGTAGTTATCATGAAGAGGATTTTATTTTATTAGGATCCCCATTAGCCGACACCAATGGTGAACGTTAGTCTTACTGTAGTCCGACACGTAACGAAAAAGACATTACAGACCAAAGACAATTTACATATATTTAAAAACATTAACGTGAGCGTGCATCTATCAGTTACACACACGTTAGTACATCCACACAACAAGTAGGTCACATGGGAGAGAGGCGTTGTGTCGTGAGGTGTTGCTTTATTTGTTTTTTGATAGCCAGGTTTGCTGTTCACTTGCGCTATATGAAATTGAATGGAGTTCCGTGCAATCATGGCTCTGTATAATACAGTACATTTCCTTGAATTTGTTCTGGACCTGGGAACTGTGAAAAGAACCGTGGTGGTATGTCTGGTGTGTGTGTCAGTGCTGTGTGTAATTTTACTATGCAAGCCATTTGGAATTTCCTTACACATTGTTTGTTATAAAAACAAGTGACGAAGTCAGTCTTTCCTCAACTCTTGGACAAGAGAGACTGGCATGCATAGTATAGATATTAGCCCTCTGATTACAATGAAGAGCAAAATGTTCCGCTCTGGGCCAGCCACAGATTAACTAGGTCCTTCTTTGCAGCACTTGACCATATAACCGGACAATAATCAAGATAAACTCAAACTAGAGCCTGCAGGACTTGCTTTGTGGAGTGTAGTGTCAAAAAAGGAAAGCATCTCTTTATCACAGACAGACCTCTCCATCTTTACAACCATTGAATCTATATGTTTCCCAAACATGCTCAATGGGTGACATGTTGTGAGTATGCAGGCCATGAAAGAACTGGGACATTTTCAGCTTCCAGGAATTGTGTACAGATCCTTGCGACATGGGGCCATGCATTATCATGCTGAAACATGAGGTGATGGCGGCGGATGAATGGCACGACAATGGGCCTCAGAATCTCGTTACAGTATCCCTGTGCATTCAAATTGCAATCAATAAAATGCAGTTGTGTTTGTAGTCCGTAGTTTATGCCTGCCCATAGCATAACCCCACTGCCACCACGGGGCACTCAGTTCACAACGTTGACATCAGCAAACCGCTTTCCCACGCAGCGCCATACACGCTGTCTGAAATCTGCTTGGTACAGTTGAAACCGGGATTAATCCGTGAAGAGCACACTTCTCCAGCATGCCAGTGGCCATCGAAGGTGAGCATTTGCCCACTGAAGTCGGTTACGACGCCAAACTGCAAGACCCTGGTGAGGACGATGAGCACGCAGTTGAGATTCCCTGAGACAGTTTATGCAGAATTTCTTTGGGTGTGCAAACCCACGGTTTCAGATAATCCCGCAGGTGGTGAAGAAACCAGAGGGGGAGGTGCTGAGCTGTCGTGGCTACACGTGATCTGCGTTTGTAAGGCCGGTTAGACATACTGCCACATTTTCAAAAAATTACATTGGAGGTGTCTTATGGTAGAGAAATGAACATTCAATTCTCTAGCAACAGCTCTGGTGGACATTCCTGCAGTCAGCCAGCCAATTGCATGCTCCTTCAAAACAGACATCTGTGGCATTGTGTTCTGTGACAAAACTGCACATTGACAAGTGTGGCTGTTTAATCAGCTTCTTGATATGCCACACTTGTCAGGTGGGTGAATTATCTTGGCAAAGGAGAAATGCTCACTGACAGGGACGTAAAAAAAAATTGGCACAACATTTGAGAAATAAGCTTCATACGCAGGTATGAAACATTTCTGGAATCTTTTATTTCAGCTCATGAAACATGGGACGAACACTTTATATTCTGTGTTTATATTTTTGTTCAATATATATGACTTTGCTCAACTGAAACTGGATACTTACATTCTGTTTTGGATACAAGTATGTTTAAAAAATACACTTGTTTAATTTCATGTATTTTTTGGTTGTTTGTTTGAATATCCCGCCCAACATCGGTTCTGTTTTTTGGAATCCTGTTTCTATCCCACACAGTAGGTGGCTCACTAAATTAAGCGCTGGTAGTGCGTACAGATTCTTAGCACCTGAAACATGCGCACAAGATGAAAATGCGTGCAAGACATCGTGCGCGTGTTTACATGGTTCTGTGCATACTTCAGGTGCTAGAAATCTGAATGCACTACCAGCGCTTTGAAAAGTTGATGTAATTATACTTTTTTTGTGGATATATTGTTTCCAGTGGAGATTTTAGCATGTAAATCTTGGTGGGGCAAACTCAAAAATTCAGTTTTTAGATGCATGCCAGCAAAGCCACAACACAGCACTAAACAATACATTAAATGCACTATAACGGTGACAAACGGTGCCCACAAACTGTTATGGCCTACACAGAGCTGTCCCAACAGCAGAGTCCCAACAGCAGTCCCAACACCTTCTTACTGCTTCACCTGACTATCAGCGGAGCCTTGTCTGGCAGCGAGTTCATTCAGCCTCATTTACTGCCTTTAAAAAAAAACAGCTGATATGGCTGACCTACTTAAACAAATGTGGTTTCTACAGACAATTGAGATGTACAAACTATGGTATAAGGGGACGATGAGCGGATAAGAGTCCATCTGTAATTTTGATTAAAGACATTAATAAGCGAGCTAGGACGGACATAGTAAATTGAACTATTTGTTCAGCACTTTTGAAATGTACCGTGACAGAATTCAGAACATGGGCCGTTCTTACAGTATTCTCCCTGTACACCAAGTCAGAACTGTAGGATAAATAAAGGGGGCATATAAGCAGACAATGAAAGCTCTTATTTGATGATAACATTTCTCTAAAACAGGCTATAGGCTACATGTGCACAACCAAGTCAGAAACAGTAGGCTAAATTATGATGGGAAAAGGGACCAAATTATTGTGGTGAGGCACATGGGCTACTAACTACACAACATGTACTTAGTATTACTTTCTTAGCTACAGTATACATATCTCCCTGGCATATTTCATAATTTATGCAGCAGCATACAATACATTTTTGGACTCACGTTGTGCTGTGCTCACAGGAAGGAGGCGCAGCGGTCTTTCATGGGAAAATGTTGTCATCAAACTTTGTCGTCATTCTATGGATTTATGGTGCTTTCAAGAAAACTGGGAACTCGGAAAAAAACGATGTCGAATCATGAGGACATCAGTGATATTCAGGTTGGAGCTCTAGAAAGATGCACAAGTTCTCGACTTGCAATTCCGAGTTGGAAGACCATTCAAAATGTATTTTTCCCAGTCAGAGCTCGTTTTTTCCCCGAGTTCCCAGTTACCTTCCCAGTTCTGAGTTTCCAGCGGAGCAGAAGTCATGCTGGATTGATAGAATGGCCAATGTTGAATGTTTATTCTTTTAAGCTTGGTAAAGAGACCCTTAAACCCAGAATTGGACCACACACCCACTCCACTGAATAGTGATTGCTTTGCAATGCTTGCAGTTAGCTACTGATTCCTAACAACTATTTCTCTTCATTATTTCTCTTCATTATGAGCCTTCTTGGATGGGCACATCTAATGTAACTCTATGGCAGCACCCAAGGGGCTTGCATTTTCGAGCTCTACCCTTAGATTTTGCGGTGACATAGTGTCCCCATGAGTGACAGAACACTGAGCCAATCACGGCGCAACTAGAGAACATTACCAACCCCTCCGTATTATCCGCTGGCTGACCCACCATCACAGAAAGCACTGAGCTAGGCTGAAACACCTGCATTTTGGAGCTGCCTTACTCAATAAAGCAAAAAAGAGATAATGTTTGTATGCGGCTTTATTAACTAAATTATTTATTTATTTTACATTGTTTGCAAACTGATATGTGACATGTATTAATGCAAAAATAACATGCAAAACAGGCACAAAAAAGAGCCCCAACTGTTTTTGCTATACAGGTGGGGCTATGCCCTGTTTTCTTTCCGGCTTTGAGAAATTTCCAAACGAAACACTGGAGGCTATTTGAGTGAAAAATCATACAGTTAGCTTGTTGGCTAACGTTAGCAGACCTCTGAGAAGCCAGCAAGAATAAGCAAGACCTAGCAAGAATAATGCAGCGTTCAGGTGCTAATCGGCACTAGGAAACTTTGACATTTCCGACTTGCTAACTCATTGTAGAAATATTATCCACACCCAACTATCTTATCCCTTGCAGGTATCTAACAGCATGTTACAATACAACGCAAAATGGCAACAAATTATATATTCAGATAGTTAAATTTGCTAAATGTACTGCATTTCAGCAGAGCAGGTGTTCAAGAAAGATAGTTTAGTTCACATTCCTCTTTGTTGTAGAGAACAGATCCCACGGGATGTCCCCCAATTAGAAAAATTTGATAAATACAGTCAATGTACTGAACTGGGCTGTAAGTGCGTGTGTGAAGGGTGAACTGACGGGGCTGGAACTACGTGGTATACCAACGATAGCCTACGCTGCTATTATGACAAACAAAGCAGAGGACAGCCTCACGCTTATGCAGGTGAGGGATTTTTTTAAACCAACAAAAATAATTCTACAAGGCTCTGTTACAACTGCAGGAAAATAGTTTTGTCCGAATACTGGTAAATTCAAGAATGGACAATCTGACCAGAGAGGTTCATGGCCTGAAAAACAGTGCATTTCTCCGAGGGAGAGATTGATGAGTTGGGAAAAAAGACGGCTGCAACATAACTAACTCTGATTCCAAGAGAAAAGACGACAACACTGTCTGTGAATCGATGTTGATAATTACAGGGAAATGGGAGTACCTAGAAGGACAATCAAGGAAAAATGACATCGTTGTGGGTGGAATCCCATAGTCTCCACATGAGAACTGGATGGAGTCTGAGGAGAAAGTGAGGAAAATGATTGATGAAAAGTTGCATTTGGATCAAGAAAGATTGAGGTTAAGCACGCCCACAGGACTGGAAAATATATCACCAGTAGTGATTAAGTTCCTGAGGAACAAGGACAAGGTGGCTGTCCTGGAGAGAGCCAAGAACTTGAGAGGAACCAACATCTTCCTATCTTCCTAAACGAGGACTACTCTGAAGCTGTGCGCCAGAGGAGAAAATAACTGATCCCAGCAATGAAGGCTGTTAGGGAGCATGGGGACATTGTCTACATCTGATACAAAAGGTCAAATAGGGAGTGTTATATTTGTCCTGTTTCACTGCATGTAGAAGTGGGTAACCTGTACGAGTGTGAGGTGTGAATTGGAAACATGTTTTTTTTGCATATCCCAACTCCCCCTGAGACCATCAGCATACCATGACTTGCTCAAGGGCAGATCAAATGTATTTTTGCCTTGCAACCTTTTGGTTACTGGCCCAACACTCTAACTGCTAGGCTACCTGCTGCCCAGGTGCATTCACTCTCCCACTCAAATAGCCAATATTAATATATAACCTCAGAAATAAGGTTCATGAAATCAATATATTGCTAACTTTATATTCGCCATCACTGAGGCTTACTTAGATAATTGCTTTGACAGTACAGTAGTGGAAATACAGGAATACTTACACTGACTATATCAAACATTAGGAACACCATTCCTAATACTAATACCTCCCCCCCTACTTTAAAAAATATAAAATATATTTTGATTTGTTTAACACTTTTTTGGTTACTACATGATTCCATATGTGTTATTTCATAGTTTGGATGTCTTCACTATTATTCTACAATGTAGAAAATAGTCAACATAAAGAAAACACCCTGGAATGAGTAGGTGTGTCCACACTTTTGACTGGTGCTGTATCTCATGGTTTACAAGACACCTGATTGATCCATTGTGGAGGCCGTGTGGATGGCACAGTCCATCAGTGTTACTGAAATTGTGGTTATATAACAAACAGTGGTGCAACACTAACAAAAATAATAACAAATGCGCTTTCTCCCTTGTTGGATAGCGGTTGCTGTCCATGGTTTTGAAACATGAATTGGATTTAATTGGTGCCTTTTCCTAGACCATGTTGCTATGTGCATAATAGTAAAGTTAACCAGCATGTTGGTGTTGAGAACAATGCCGGAGGCAGCAGCAGAACGAGGAGATGAGAAAACAGCCCTTGCCTTATTGTCTAAAAAAAGTGAGGAGAGGAAACCCAAACTTAATTAGGTTTATAATCAATAGCCTAACTGTGAAATGTGCCTAGCTTTATAAATCATCAATATACCTACAGAAATAAGACAGATCCTGCTTCTGTTACCTGTTTTGACTGTTTAATAGCCTACTGATTCCATGAGGCTACGCAACGATATGCCAAGCAAACCATTTCACAAATCCGTCTGTTATTAATCTTTGCTTTGCTGTAATAAAGGCTTTCCACTTTTTTTGTTAGAACAGCCTCTGGTATTATTTATCATTTATTTAGTGTTGACACTGTACCAAATTGTCAAATTTTTCTTGATCTCCTTATTATTACTATTATAATAAGTCATTATCATTAGTAGGTTTAGTATAGCAACCTTGTATAACCACCATCGAGCTGAAGACCTAAAAACACATCCTGTTTAGTCTTAATACCGTAACTTTCTTAGGACTATATTTCAATACTTCTATAGGATACTGTATCAATCAATCATTCATTCATTCATGTCATCACACGAGTCATTCATGATGTGAAATGCAATCTAGTATTTTAAATTTTAAAATAAAATAAAGCAAGTCTTGAATAATTAGCATAAACAATAACTAAACCGTTCCACAAATTAATTTGACAGTTTTTAGACTTTGTTGTAATTAAGGCATGAAAAAAAACCATTACAACATACTCTCTAGTATGCTTATACTTTATTACACATAATATACAAGCAGTGCTGGCTCCTTACCTCCTTTTTGATCTCCAGTATTTTCCATAACTAGTCACATTTATTCCACTTTCCCTTTACCTCCTGAGCAACCTGTAAATATTCCCACCTTTTGAGTTTATTTGTCATGTCCTCTACATCCATTTTGATGTAATGGTGTTCAGAGTTTGTTATGACCATTGATATATAAATCATTGATGCAATTATGATATGCTATAGGCATGGCCTGCCCACTCATTAGGCAGGATTAGGGGGCCGACCATCCTGTTGATAACCCCTGATCTTCTCTGTCTCATCATACTCATTATTTCTTCAGTTCTCATCCAGTTCCCTACTACATCCAAAACCAACAGAATTAACTACAAACTGACTAACACTACATTAAATATACTACATTACACTATACATGGGCCGTGTGCATTTTCTGCTGGTGTATCCTGAGATAGCTCCTCTCTGAGAAACTCTTCCCACAGTGTGTACAGGCGAAAGGTCTCTCTCCCGTGTGGACCTTCAGGTGCATCTTCATATGGTGCTGGCGGGAGAACCTCTTCTCACACTGGGGGCAGCTGTAGGGTTTCTCCCCTGTGTGGACCCTCTGGTGCCTCTTCAAGTTGGACGAGTCTGAAAAACTGGCCCGGCACAGGTGGCAGCCGAATGGTTTCTCCCCTGTGTGCATCCTCTGGTGGATCTCCACTTGTTTGGGCAAACGGAAGGCTTTCCCACAGAACGAACACGGGAAGCGCTTCTCTTTGGCACCGCCACCTTTACTGATTCCATCTCTACTACTGTCATTTGTCAATGGGCTTGTGTAGCCCTTTAGTGTTGAGGTACGGGCATTGTCTGAGGTCTGATTTAACATAAGGAGAGTGTGAGGAGGATGAAGGCCAGGGAGTGTCTGTGTTGTCGCAGGGTCCATGTTCCAGTTGATAGATCCTATAGAAGGCAGGCTGAAGGCAGCACCTGTTAGGGGGTTAACCTGAGGTGCCATCGATCTCTCTGACTCACAACTATAGGAGCAGGACGGAGCATCGCTAGCCGAGTCAGTCTCTTCTCTCTCCAGCCGCATACCGAAACCTCCCCGTCCACGCAGACCAAATTTACGCCTCGTCCTGGTCTCAGCCAGTCTGTTGTCATGGAGACTAAGTTCAGCTGTTGTTTTGTGTTCGACAGTCTGTTTCTTGTTAACATTGTTCTTCCGCAGCCCAGAGTTGAAGACGCTGTCCCATCCACTGACCTCCACTATGTCGCCTCTGGTCCTGGCCTGCTCAGTGATGTCGTCCCCCGGGCCATTGAATGGACCCGTCTGGGTCTGGGAATCCAAGATGGCCACCCAGTCTCCCCTGTTAGCCTCCAGCCAAGCACCTGCAGGAAGAGGTTAGAAAATAGATCTTAAAAACATGGCAGAGAAAACTACATAGGGAATTTGACTCAATAACTTGGTCAAGTTCATACATTATGTGTGTTTTGTATTTAAACATAAGTTGTACTGATTTAATTTTATGAATGAAGAAAATAAATAAATAATAATAGCCAGGTGCATCACTATTCCCACTGAAGATCTATTACTATTAGTATGTAGGCTATATGTACACTGCTCAAAAAAATAAAGGGAACACTTAAACAACACAATGTAACTCCAAGTCAATCACACTTCTGTGAAATCAAACTGTCCACTTAGGAAGCAACACTGATTGACAATACATTTCACATGCTGTTGTGCAAATGGAATAGACAACAGGTGGAAATTATAGGCAATTAGCAAGACACCCCCAATAAAGGAGTGGTTTTGCAGGTGGTGACCACAGACCACTTCTCAGTTCCTATGCTGGCTGATGTTTTGGTCACTTTTGAATGCTGGCGGTGCTTTCACTCTAGTGGTAGCATGAGACGGAGTCTACAACCCACACAAGTGGCTCAGGTAATGCAGCTCATCCAGGATGGAACATCAATGAGAGCTGTGGCAGGAAGGTTTGCTGTGTCTGTCAGCGTAGTGTCCAGAGCATGGAGGCGCTACCAGGAGACAGGCCAGTACATCAGGAGACGTGGAGGAGGCCGTAGGAGGAGGCCAACAAACCAGCAGCAGGACCGCTACCTCCGCCTTTGTGCAAGGAGGAGCAGGAGGAGCACTGCCAGAGCCCTGCAAAATGACCTCCAGCAGGCCACAAATGTGCATGTGTCTGCTCAAACGGTCAGAAACAGATTCCATGAGGGTGGTATGAGGGCCCGACGTCCACAGGTGGGGGTTGTGCTTACAGCCCAACACCGTGCAGGACGTTTGGCATTTGCCAGAGAACACCAAGATTGGCAAATTCGCCACTGGCGCCATGTGCTCTTCACAGATGAAAGCAGGTTCACACTGAGCACATGTGACAGACGTGACAGAGTCTGGAGACGCCGTGGAGAACGTTCTGCTGCCTGCAACATCCTCCAGCATGACCGGTTTAGCGGTGGGTCAGTCATGGTGTGGGGTGGCATTTCTTTGGGGGGCCGCACAGCCCTCCAATGTGCTCGCCAGAGGTAGCCTGACTGCTATTAGGTAATGAGATGAGATCCTCAGACCCCTTGTGAGACCATATGCTGGTGCGGTTGGCCCTGGGTTCCTCCTAATGCAAGATAATGCTAGACCACATGTGGCTGGAGTGTGTCAGCAGTTCCTGCAAGAGGAAGGCATTGATGTTATGGACTGGCCCGCCCGTTACCCAGACCTGAATCCAATTGAGCACATCTGGAGATCCCTCAGGAGACCATCCGCCACCTCATCAGGAGCATGCCCAGGCGTTGTAGGGAGGTCATACAGGCACGTGGAGGCCACACACACTACTGAGCCTCATTTTGACTTGTTTTAAGGACATTACATCAAAGTTGGATCAGCCTGTAGTGTGGTTTTCCACTTTAATTTTGAGTGTGACTCCAAACCCAGACCTCCATGGGTTGATAAATTTGATTTCCATTGATCATTTTTGTGTGATTTTGTTGTCAGCACATTCAACTATGTAAAGAAAAAAGTATTTAATAAGAATATTTCATTCATTCAGATCTAGGATGTGTTATTTTAGTGTTCCCTTTATTTTTTTGAGCAGTGTATTTATCTCTTACTTTGCTCCCCCATCTTTAGTCCACTCAGCAGATCAATGCTCTCTGGTGCATCCTCTATCGTCTCCTCTTTGACCAGCAGCAGATCAGGCTTTCCATCCTCCATGTCTACTGACTGTAAGAGATACAGAGTGAGAGAATGTTGGATCAAGAAATCTGATATGAGCACCCTGCTATGGAGCATCTTCTGATCAGACGAGTGATTGCTATGAGTACTAAGCAAATGTTAGTTGATTTGATCACTTGACATTCTTTATTGGTTTGCTAATTCAAAGGCATGGTCCCACACTTAAGACAAAATTAATCAAGATCAGGGCTTGTATTCACAAAGCGTCTTAGACTAGAAATGTGGCCGTAAGTACTGAGAATAGAGACATTTTACTCCTACTCTTATAGGTAAAAATAAAAGCTATGCGTGAAGCCTCTTCTAGTCGACAGATATTTAGGACCCCTCATGAGTTGTCCTAACCGATTAAGAGTTACCAGCAAGTGTCTTGATAATAAGAAAAGGCAGAGGCTCCTGTACCCCATGCAATTGTTTTGGAGTTCAAAGAATGTTTTGATATTTCTATATGATCAACCAATAAATAATCTACGCTGAACAAAAACATACGCAATATGCAACATTTTTAAAAAAATTACACATCAGAGTTGATCAGGCTGTTGAGTGTAGCCTGTGGAATGTTGTCCCACTCTTCAATGGCTGTGAAGTTGCTGGATTTTGTCGGGAACTGAAACACCCTGTTGTATGCGTCGATCCAGAGCATTCCAAACATGCTCAATGGAAGTATGCAAGCCATGGAAAAACAGGGACATTTTCAGCTTCCAAGAATTGTGTACAGATACTTGCGACATGGGGCTGTGCATTATCATGCTGAAACATGAGGTGATGGTGGAGGATAAATGGCACGACAATAAGCCTCAGCATCTCGTCACTGTATCTCTGTGCATTCATTTTGTCCATAGCTTATGCCTGCCCATACCATAACCCCACCACGGGGCACTCTGTTCACAACGTTGAAATCAGCAAACAGCTCGCCCACATGACGCCATACATCGTCTGTGGTTGTGACGCCGGTTGGACGTACTGCCAAATTCTCTAAAAAGACGTTTGAGGCGAGTTATGGTAGAGCAATTCACATTCAGTTCTCTGGCAACAGCTCTGGTGGACATTCTTGCAGTCAGCATGCCAATTGCACGCTCTCTCAAAACTTTAGACATCTGTTGCATTGTGTTGTTTGACAATGCTGCACATTTTAGAGATAGGACCGTTTTATTGTCCCCCGCACAAGGTGCACCTGTGTAATGAACATGCTGTTTAATAAGCTTCTTGATATGCCATACCTTTCAGGTGGATGGATTATCTTGGCAAAGGAGAAATGCTCACTAACAGGGATGTAAACTAATTTGTGCAGAACATTTGAGAGAAAAAATGTTTTTCATATGCATATGCATATGGAAAATATCTGGGATCTTTAATTTTAAAACAATTTAATTTTTAACAAACAATTTACATGCTGTGTTTTTATTTTTGTTCAGAACAGATCTACATGCTATCTTTTGCGCTTCTGACAATGATTTTACATGAGGCCTAAGTCACATGATATGCCTAAATACTTATAACCACTAGGCTAATAAATAATAACAATTTTCTTTTGATTATTCAATTAACATACATCGTGTTATTTCAAGTTATGAGTTGGGCAATTGATTAATAAGCAATTGACAGCATCTAGGGCCTACGGTTTGATGATTATTGATAGACCTTTCAAACGTTTTATGCAACATTATCGAGTGGATGCCTAGCCTACCGTGCCAGAAGTAATTTAGAGAATTGTTGAACGGGAGTACGCGTGTGTTGATATAACAGCTATCCAACTTCTACTTTTAACAACCATACTGTATGATTCAGTGCAATATGCCTATCGCATTATAAAAAATATCAGAATTTCTTAAAAGATTATGCATTCCAACATTAGGAAAAAATTAAGAGAAGGCAAAGTTATCGTGTCAAGTGAAAGTTATAAAACATTTTACCATTGCAACGTTTGACGTAAAGTTACATTCATATCAATAAACATTTTTTCAACAACTCCAAAGCAATTGCATGTGGCGCAGGAACCACTGACTCCGCATTTTTCTATTATCAAGGCACCGGCTGGTACCTCTTAACTGGTTAGGACAGCTCAAGAGGTGTCCTTAATACACTACAGTGCCTTCGGAAAGTATTCAGACCCCCTGACTTTTCCCACATTTTGTTACGGCCTTATTTTAAAATGGAAAAAGTAAAACAGGTTTTTAGAAATTTTTTCAAATGTTTAAAAAAACAAAACAGAAATACCTTATTTACATAAGTATTCAGATCCTTTGCTATGAGACTCGAAATTGAGCTCAGCTGCATCCTGTTTACATTGTTCATCCTTGAGATGTTTCTACAACTTGGAATCCACCTGTTGTAAATTCAATTGATTGGACATGATTTTGAAAAGGCACACACCTGTCTATATAATGTCCCACCAGTTCACAGTGCATGTCAGAGCAAAAAATCAAGCCACGAGGTTGAAGGAATTGTCCGTAGAGCTTCGAGACAGGATTGTGTCGAGGCACAGATCTAGGGAAGGAGCTCCAGAGTTCCTCTGTGGAGATGGGAGAACCTTCCAGAAGGACAAACATCTCTGCAGCACTCCACCAAGCAGGCCTTTATGGTAGAGTGGCCAGACTGAAGCCACTTCTCAGTAAAAAAAAGGCACATGACAGCCCGCTTGGAGTTTGCCAAAAGGCATCTAAAGACTCTCAGACCATGAGAAGCAAGATTCTCTGGTCTGAGGAAAGAAAGATTGAACTCTTTGGCCTGAATGCCAAGCGTCACATCTGGAGGAAACCTTGCACCATCCCTACAGTGAAGCATGGTGGTGGCAGCATCATGCTGTGGGGATGTTTTTCAGCGGCAGGAGACTCGTCAGGATCGAGGGAAAGATGAACAGAGCAAAGTACAGAAAGATCCTTGATGAAAACGTGCTCCAGAGAGCTCAGGACCTCAAACTGGGGCAAAGGTTCACCTTCCAATAGGACAACGACCCTAAGCAAAAAGCCAAGAAAACGCAGGAGTGGCTTGGGGATAAGTCTCTGAATGTCATTGAGTGACCCAACCAGAGCCCAGACTTGAACCCGAATGAACATCTTTGGAGAGACCTGAAAATAGTTGTGCAGCAATGCTCCCCATCCAACCTGACAGAGCTTGAGAGGATCTGCAGAGAAGAATGGGAGATACAGATGTGCCAAGCTTGTTGAGTCAGACCCAAGAAGACTAAAGGCTGTAATCGCTGCCGAAGGTGCTTCAACAAAGTACTAAGTAAAGGGTCTGAGTAAAGAATTGTGTGTAGATTGATGAGCATTTATTTATTTTTAAGGCTGTAACTTAACAACATTTGGGAAAAGTCAAGGGATCTTAATACTTTCTGAATGCACTGTATATATACACAACATAATGTGGTACCCCTTCAAATGAATGGATTTGGCTATATCAGCCACACCCGTTGCTGACAGGTGTATAAAATCGAGCACACAGCCATGCAATCTCCATAGGAAAATTTGGCAGTAGTATGGCCTTACTGAAGAGCTCAGTGACTTTCAACTGGGCACCGTCATAGGATGCCAACTTTCTAACAAGTCAGTTCATCAAATTTCTGCCCTGGTCAACTGTAAGTGCTGTAGGCGGTAGGCCACACAAGCTCAGAGAACGGGCCGCCGAGTGCTTGAAGCGTGTAGCGCGTAAAAGTAGTCTGTCCTCAGTTGCAACACTCACTACAGAGTTCCAAACATCCTCTGGAAGCAACGTCAGCACAACAACTGTTCGTCTGGAGCTTCATGAAATGGGTTTCCATGGCCGAGCAGCCACACACAAGTCTAAGATCACCATGCGCAATGCCAAGCGTCTGCTGGAGTGGTGTATATCTTGCCGCCATTGGGCTCTGGAGCAGTGGAAACGCGTTCTCTGGAGTGATGAATCATGCTTCACCATCTGGCAGTCCGACGGATGCCAGGAGAAGGCTACCTGCCCAAATGCATAGTGCCAATTGTAAAGTTTGGTGGAGGAGGAATGATGGTGTGGGGCTAATTTTCATGGTTTGGACAAAGCCTCTCAGTTCCAGTGAAGGGAAATCTTAATGCAATAGCATAGAAAGAATCTAGACGATTCTGTGCTTCCAACTTTGTGACAAAAGTTTAGGGAAGGCCCTTTCCTGTTTCAGCCCGACAATTCCCCGGTGCACAAAACGAGGTCCATACAGAAATGGTTTGCCGAAATCGGTGTGGAAGAACTTGACTGGCCTGCACAGAGCCCTGACTTCAACCCCAGCGAACACCTTTGGGATGAATTCTTCTGAACCGGAAGTCGTCTAAACCGGAAGTTTCAGAAGTCTTCTGAACCAGAACCCCAACAGAAGCAAGCCAGCTAACTAGCTAGTAGTCAGCTAACTAGCTAGTAGTCAGCTAGCCACTGCTAGCGGTCATCAGCTACCTCTAGCACGAACAACTTTCGCCAGTCTGCACAGCACGACTCAAATCAGAGCAAATCGGACTTATTTTTCTCCATATCTCCGGATTCCTACCGCAAGCTCTGAACCTTTTTTTTTTTTTTTTCACATGGATCATCACAGCTAGCTAGCTAGCTAGCTCCTAGGCGAGTGGACACTCCTGGCTAACGTCCCTGTCCCGAAGCAAGAACCAATTGGCCTGGAGCTAGCCCTGCCAGGCCCATCTCTCGGCTAGCCAAAGAGGCCAATCAGCCACTCCCTGGGCTACAATACCTATTTTACCAACTGGCAAAGGACACCCGCCGACCCATCACGACTGCACCACCGACGTGATTTGCCCGAGGGGGGTTTCTCAATTGGCTCCGCCGTTAGCCTGCTAGCCGCGGCCTGTTAGCTGTCCAGAGCACATCGGACTGTTAGCTTAACACCCCGGCCATCCTACAATCTAAGCTTGATGCCCTCAATCTCACACAAATGATCAATGGACCAACCAGGTACAACACCAAATCCATAAACAAGGCCACCCTCATAGATATCATCCTGACCAACTTGCCGTCCAAATACACCTCTGCTGTTTTCAACCAAGATCTCAGCGATCACTGCCTCATTGTCTGCATCTGTAATGGGTCCACGGTCAAACGACCACCCCTCATCACTGTCAAACGCTCCCTAAAACACTTCAGCGAGCAGGCCTTTCTAATCGACCTGGCCCGGTTATCCTGGAAGGATATTGACCTCATCCCGTCAGTAGAGGATGCCTGGTCAGTCTTAAAAATGCCTTCCTCACCATCTTAAATAAGCATGCCCCTTTCAAAAAAGTTTGCACCAGGAACAGATATAGCCCATGGTTCTCTCCAGACCTGACTGCCCTTGACCAGCACAAAAACATCCTGTGGCATTCTGCATTAGCATCGAAACGCCCTCGTGACATGCAACTTTTCAGGGAAGTTAGGAACCTAAATACACAGGCAGTTAGGAAAGCTAAGCCTAGCTTTTTCAAGCAGAAATTTGCATCCTGTAGCACAAACTCAAAGAAGTTCTGGGACACTGTAAAGTCCATGGAGAATTAGAGCACCTCCTCCCAGCTGCCCACTGCACTGAGGCTAGGAAACACGGTCACCACCAATAAATCCAGCTGGCCATGCTTTCCATCTGTCTACCTCTACCCCGGTCAACAGCCCTGCACCCCCCACAGCAACTCGCCCAAGCCTCCCCCATTTCTCCTTCACCCAAATCTAGAAAGCTGATGTTCTGAAAGAGCTGCAAAATCTGGACCCCTGCAAATCAGCCTGGCTAAACAATCTAGAGCCTCTCTTTCTAAAATGATCTGCCGAAACTGTTGCAACCCCTATCAACCCCTCTTTCGTATCATCTGAGATTCCCAAAGATTGTAAAGCTGCCACAGTCATCCCCCTCTTCAAAGGGGGAGACACCCTAGACACAAACTGCTACAGACCTATATCTATCCTACCCTGCCTTTCTAAGGTCTTCAAAAGCCAAGTTAACAAACAGATTACCGACCATTTCAAATCCCAACGTACCTTCTCCGCTATGCAATCTGGTTTCAGAGCTGGTCATGGGTGCACCTCAGCCACACTCAAGGTCCTAAATGATATCATAACCGCCATCGATAAGAGACATTACTGTGCAGCCGTATTCATCGACCTGGCCAAGGCTTTAGACTCTGCCAATCACCACATTCTTATTAACAGACTCAACAGCCTTGGTTTCACAAATGATTGCCTCGCCTGGTTCACCAACTACTTCTCAGTGTGTGAAATCGGAGGGCCTGTTGTCCGGACCTCTGGCAGTCTCTATGGGGGTGCCACAGGGTTCAATTCTCAGGCCGACTCTCTTTTTTGTATACATCAATGATGTCGCTCTTGCTGCTGGTGATTCTCTACACCACCTCTATGCAGACGACACCATTTTGTATACTTCTGGCCCTTCTTTGGACACTGTTAACTAACCTCCAGACGAGCTTCAATGCCATACAACTCTCCTTCTGTGGCCTCCAACTGCTCTTGAATGCAAGTAAAACTAAATGCATGCTCTTCAACCGATCACTGCCCGCACCAGCCCGCCCGTCCAGCATCACTACTCTGGACAGCTCCAACTTAGAATATGTGGATAACTACGAATAACTAGGTGCCTGGTTAGACTGTAAACTCTCCTTCCAGACTCACATAAAGCATCTCCAATCCAAAATTAAATCTAGAATCGGCTTCCTATTTCGCAAACAAAGTATCCTTCACTCATGCTGCCAAACATACCCTCGTGACCATCCTACCAATCCTCGACTTTGGCGATTTTATTTACAAAATAGCCTCCAACACTCTACTCAACAAATTGGATAGTCTATCACAGTGCCATCCGTTTTGTCACCAAAGCCCCATATACTACCCACCACTGCGACCTATATGCTCTCGTTGGCTGGCCCTCGCTTCATACTCGTCGCCAAACCCACTGGCTCCAGGTCATCTACAAGTCTCTGCTAGGTAAAGCTCCGCCTTATCTCAGCTCACTGGTCACCATAGCAACACCCACCTGTAGCACGCACTCCAGCAGGTATATCTCACTGGTCACCCCCCAAAGCCAATTCCTCCTTTGGCCGCCTCTCCTTCCAGTTCTCTGCTGCCAATGACTGGAACAAACTGCAAAAAGCACTAAAGCTGGAGACTCATATCTCCCTCACTAGCTTTAAGCACCAGCTGTCAAAGCAGCTCACAGATCATGGCACCTGTACATAGCCCATCTGTAAACAGCCCATCCAACTACCTCATCCCCATACTGTATTTATTTATTTATCTTGCTCCTTTGCACCCCAGTAATTCTACTTGCACATCTATCATTCCAGTGTTTAATTGCTATATTGTAATTACTTCGCCACCATGGCCTATTTAATGCCTTAACTCCCTTATCTTACCTCATTTGCACTCACAGTATATAGACTTTTTGTTTTGTTTTTTTCCACTGTATTATTGACTGTATGTTTTGTTTATTCCATGTGTAACTCTGTGTTGTTGTGTGTCAAACTGCTATGCTTTATCTTGGCCAGGTCGCAGTTGCAAATGAGAACTTGTTCTCAACTCGAGATGTTTGACGATCAGGTGGCCACTTACACTACATGACCAAAAGTATCTGTCAAGTAGGTGGGACTCATGACTAAAGAGGCTTCCTGCATAGCTTTATTTTTTAACCATAAGAGTAGGAGTAAAATGTCTCTAGTCCCAGCACTTACGACTAATTTTCTACTCACAAGACTTCTAAGAGTAAGAGTACTGATCTAGGATCAGGCCCCCACCTGGTCAGCACTCCTACTCTGAGAGGCTTTGTGGATACGGGCCCTGACCTAATGCCAAACAGACAGTAGTTCACAGTGGACTCACCTCAGTGAGACGGTGTGTGGTCCTGTGCTGCTCAGCTTGTTCCTCTGCGGGTTCAGGAAGAGGTGTAGTCTGGTTGTCATCTATGACCATGATCCCCTCAGTGTTCCCCAGACCCTCCTCACACCCCTCCTCCTTCACTAGCAGCCCCTCTGGGCCCTCCTCCTCCTGGAAGAGACAGCTGATACAGATTACACTCCCTCAGGTACGTCCTATACTGTAGTTAAATAATTATGTAATTGTTGTTAAATTCATCATGGTGGACATAAATATGATGGTGTGGGTAAATATGAGTCAAAAGCCTAACAAACCCAACTAAACTATTCTGACATGTACCGTAGGTGTTTGTTCATGTGTGGGTTTTTGTAGGTATATTTAATAAGTCTATAATGGTTATAAAGCGCTGTTGGGTGTATGCAGAATAGGGTGAGATCGGATGTGATGTGTACTAAAGAAAGTCTCAATGAAAGTTTAGAATAAAAAGTCCCATTTTGTGTTTTTTTTTTAAAAACATAAATAAGTTTTAAATTACATAATAATAAAAATACACCATAAAAATCAGCATGAGCTTGATGAACTGCATTAATTTTCTCATTAAAAGTGTCTTGAAGAAAAATGTAAGTACTTGAAATAAAGTAATTAAATATGCATTTGTGAACATCATATATCCTACATAGTACAAACAATATATAACATACTTTAGGGTTATATATGCCTTATATATCACACAGTGCCTGGATGCAATATTATACCCAGGAATATTGAACACTGAAATCTGTTACTCTTGTTATTCCAAGTGTATCTGTGGATATTTTCTGCTGACAACAATAAAAATGTATATTTGTCTTTAATGGTTAATTCTAAACATCAGAAACGAATCGAGTGGAATGGTTTTTCTGCTGGTGTATCCTGAGGTAGCTCCTCTCTGAGAACCTCTTCCCACAGTGTGTACAGGCGAACGGCCTCTCTCCCGTGTGGACCTTCAGGTGGATCTTCAGATGGTGCTGGTGGGAGAACCTCTTCTCACAATGGGGGGCGCTGTAGGATTTTGCCCGTGTGGACCCTCTGGTGCCTCTTCAGGTTGCCAGCCTGGGTGAAGTGCATGTGACACTGGGTACTACTGAAGGATTTATCCCATGTGGAACTACTGGTGGAACCACCTTCTGGAGGCAGCTAAAGCCTTTGTTACAGAACATGCAGAAGAACGATGTGGCTCCCCCTCCCTGAATCTGGCTCTAGCCCTGTCATTTGAGTTCAATACCTGATCGAAAAGGCCGTGTGAATTGGAAGGCCCCATTGACGTGGACACTGGGTTGCGATCCCTGAACGCCTGTAAAGGGAAATGGGACTCGACATTTGGATTTGTCTCTAAGCTTTTCATGTAATCTAAGAAGTCTGTCCTGTGAGTGTCTGTCTCCTAGGTGAATATCTGCATTCCATGTGAAAGGAATGTCACCCACTTTATCAGTCACTTTATCTACCACTATATCACCTTTCTTATCTAGGCACCCTTCAAAGTATACACTACCACTGTACTGGTTCCAGTCTTCTCTAGACAGATCAATCTGTGTCTCTAAACCCAAGGATATGTTGCCAGGTCCATCTGTGTAGCGTAAGAACAAGACAGATCATCACCTCCAGTGTGTAACGCATCACCATCTACACAAGAATTAACAGCCCTTTGGCTCTGGTGAAATACCGATAAATACTCTGAGCCGGGAGCAGGAAGACAGCCCAGTCTGCCCAGCCCCTCTGGGTCTGATCTGTGGTCAGATCCTGTTCATTACAGTTAAATGTCTCTGACATTAGGATGGCGTTCGGCGTGCCACTGACCTCTGTGATGCTGTGTCGTGGATCCTCTTCTTCAGTCCTCTCCTGCTTGACCAGGGACGATCCTCCAGGACTTGAAGCCTCTGCGTCTGCATCCTGACACAAGAAGAAGGGAGGTTATTACCGATACATGAGTAGAATTGGATAACAATGTCGCAGGGAAGTCTCACAAGCTCCCCTATGGCAGATAAATGAGGATGTCTATCTAAGCAAGTGAATAACTGAGGGGAGCCTTTCTGAAATAAACTGGCCACATTTGATGTACTGTTACACTAACCTCTATCACAATAACATTTTGGGTTGAGGTTCCACTCCCCTCATCAACAGTGATTGGTTGGTCATCTCTCCATGTATTGTGTCCCACTGGCTTCACAAAGCTCCTGTGGCCTCCAGTGAGATGTCCTTCACACGAGAGTTATTGGGGGAAAATAGGTGGTTAGGTTAGGTACTGTCAATGCTGAACGCTATATTGTACAATATTGACAGTTTTGACAGTCTAGAATTGGCCAGGATGTAAAATTGTGTCTTTGTGCAATATAGCTAAGTAATCTGGGGAATTATTGCATACGATCCAAAAACTGTCCAAGACTCAATTCTGGTTAACACATCTAGTTACACATGTACAGAGGGGGGCCCCGCTGCCTCAGCCTTCTGCAAAATGTACCTCTTTCCATTCCTCTGTATCGGTCGAGGATCTTGACACTACTGGGACGACTGGAGTGTGCGCGCTCTCGCGTTGTCTTCTCGGCGCGCTCCCGTGACACCTTCAGCTCCAGTAGCTGTAGTTTCCTCCGCAATACCCTGTTTTCTTTCTGGCTTTGAGTTATTTCCAAACGAAACACTGCATAGTCGTCATCCACGAGTTTACAGACCTCTGCCACGGCTGCATTCGCTAGCACCTCCATGATGGAGGCTATTTGAGTGTGAAAAACCATGGCCATTGTTTGCTAACGACTAGCAAGCTAGCGTTACAGAGATAACATATATCAACCAAGTCCTGCCTCCAACGCGATTTAAAGAGGCATAAGTATGTGATGCTGAGCAGTTAAATTAATAATAGTTTGAGTTCCATTGTGTTAATGTCTAAATAAAAACCCTAACGAGAAAATTGTTCTTGGTCATGTTTACGACAATACTTATCTGGTTTTTAGATGGCGGTTGGCAACCAAAAAGGTGCATTACCGCCACCAATTGGACTGGAGTTTGAGTCGATTACGCGTGGTTTCCGTTAGGGAATGCCTAGTCTGAAGTGCGCTCGTGCAATAACTCATTCTAAACAACGCAATTGTTTTTTAAAACTTTGGCAAAGAGAAAAGTCTACAAAACGCAATCCACTCTGTTTGTTACAAATTCTAGTTTTGGAAACAGAAAACTGTATGGAGATCAAATGTATAATAGATGAGAAAATTTGCAAGAAAATCCATCCATCTTCTCCCACTTCTGGCCACCGGGCTTCCTCTCATCACCATATTTGGTCGTGAGTGGAAATTCCAACCGGATGCTTCAAATTAATACATCTGGTGAAATATCTGGCTAATTGTTCTATCTGTGGTGGCGGTGTCATAATATCCCTAAAACCTAGCGGTCAAACACGGAAATGGTTCCAATAGTTTTTCCACCATTCATTTTTACAAAAGGGGATTTTAGAAACACTTAAATTAAGGGCTGTGTTTTGTGTAGCTTTACCCTGGTGTTACGTTTTGATAACTATGTAATTCTCTCAGACAAGGTGAATTTGATCAATATTCAGCTCTATTTACTCTCAGATTGGAAATGCTAATTAGCATCAAAGTAGACATCATGCAAGACTACAAATCCCTGCAAGCTCCTGAACGTCATATCTAGCTGGCACCGTTGCTAACAGGTCAATTAAGAAATTTAGCCAATTTATTCATAACTACATTTAGCTAACATTGGATAGTTAATGCAGAGTTTGCCTTGATTCTACAGTCTCGTCCAGATCATCATGACATTTGTAGTTTTTTACAATAGCCACATTAGCAGTCGATTAGCATTTCATTTGTTGGGGTTAAATACAGGCGAATATATTGATAAAAGTTACTTTTCCCACATTTTGTTAGGTTACAGCCTTATTCTAAAATTGATAATTATTTTTCCCTCATCAATCTACAGATTTTTCCCTCATCAATGGGAATGGGGAGTTTCTCCCATTCTTCTCTGCAGATCCTCTCAAGCTCTGTCAGGTTGGATGACGAGCCTTCCTTCAAAGCTATTTTCAGGTCTCTTCAGAGATGTTTGATAGTGTTCAAGCCCAGGCTCTGGCTGGGCCACTCAATGACATTCAGAGACTTGTACCGAAGCCACTCCTGCGTTGTCTTGGCTGTGTGCTTCGGGTCGTCGTCCTGTTGGAGGGTGAACCTTTGAACCAGTTTGAGGTCCTGAGCGCTCTGGAGCAGGTTTTCATCAAGTATCTCTCTGTACGTTGCTCCGTTCATCTTTGCCTCGATCCTGACTAGTCTCCCAGTCCCTGCTACTGAAAAACATCCCCACAGCATGATGCTGCCACCACCACAATGCTTCACTGTAGGGATGGTGCCAGGTTTCCTCCAGATGTGACGCTTGGCATTCAGGCCAAAGAGTTCAATCTTGGTTTCATCAGACCAGAGAATATTGTTTCTCATGGTCTGAGAGTCTTTAGGGTGCCTTTTGACAAACTCCAAGTGGGCTGTCATGTGCCTTTTATTGACAGGAGTGTGCCTTTCCAAGTCATGTCCAATCAATTGAATTTACCACATGTGAACTCAAATCAAGTTTAAGAAACATCTCAAGGATAATCAATGGAAACAGGATGCACCTGAGCTCAATTTTGTGTGTCATTGCAAAGGGTCTGAACACTTATATAAAGTATTTCTGATTATTTTAAATACATTTGTGGGAAAAAAAACTGTTTTTGCTTTGTCATTATAGGGTCTTGTGTGTTGATTGCTGGGGATAATTAAAAAAAATAATAATTTAGAATAAGGCTGTAACGTAACAAAATGTGGAAAAAGACAATGAGTCTGAATACTTTCCGAAGGCACTGTACACAGTTATCAATACGTAATAAATGCCATGTTAAACCTACACAAAACACATCCCTTAATTATTATGCATTTTCTTACCCCCTTTTTCTCCCCAATTACGATCTTGTCTCATTGCTGCAACTCCCCAACAGACTCGGGAGAGGCAAAGGTCGAGTCATGCGTCCTCTAAACATAACTTGCCAAGCCATGCTTCTTAACACCCGCTTGCTTAACCCGGAAGCCAGCTACACCAATGTGTCGGAGGAAACACTGTTCAACTGACGACCGTAGTCAGCCTGCAGGCGCCCGGCCCGCCACAAGGAGTCACTAGAGCACCTGGCCAAACCCTTCCCTAAACCGGACGACGCTGGGCCAATTGTCTAACGCCCTTTGGGACTCCAGGTCACAGCCTGGGATCGAACCCAGGTTTTTTGTACATATGACAGGAGTTTACATGTTTTGTTCCAGCCTTTCACTAACACTTCGTTCAACTAATTGTGGTCTAAATTGTAGACCATGAATAGTTGAACGTGGTGTTTGGGCTGGGCAGAAAATAAAAACTGTAAATACCAACCATATACAGTGCATTCAGAAAGTATTCAGACTCCTTTTTCCACATGTGGTTATGTTACAGCCTTATTCTAAAATTGATTAAATAGTATTTTTCAACTCATCAATCTACACATAATACCCCATAATGACAAGCAAAAAAAACAGGTTTTTACTAATCTATGGCAAGACCTGAAAATGATGAGCAACCAATTTGACAGAGCTTAAAGAATTTTGAAAAGAATAATGGGCAAATGTTGCATAATCCAGGTGTGGAAAGCTCTTAGAGACTTACCCAGAAAGACTCACATCTTTAATCACTGCCAACAGTGCTTATACAAATTATTGACTCAGGGGTGTAAATACTTGAGATATTTCTGCATTTAAGTTTCAAGTAATGCGCCCAAATTTATAAAAAAACATGTTTTCACATTGTCATTATGGGGTATTGTCTATAGATGGGTAAGAAAACAAATATATTTAATCATTTTTGAATTCAGGCTGTAACAACAAAATGTGGAATAAGTAAAGGGGTATCAACCTGCTGAAGAAGTACAATGGGAGAGAGAAGGGTGTGGCTTTGATGGCCGTGGAGAACAAGGAAAAAGAGAAGGCCCTGCTACAGGTGAACTGTGGCCGAACTCTCCTTCCGGAGCAGTCGAGACAGCTAGACAAGCTGATTATGCAATTCGGCAGGGTATTCTCGCCCTTCCCAGGACAAACAGATGTCCTGTTTCATCATATTCACACTGAACCCGGCAAGAAGGTGCATATCCGGCCTTACAGGATTCCTGAGGCCCGCCAAGTCATCGCAAAGAACGAGGTAAGGGAGATGCTGAGGATGAGGGTGATCAAGCTATCTACGAGTGAGTTGTCCAGTCCCATAGTCCTGGTCCCCAAACCTGACCATAGTATGAGGCTCTGCAATGACTTTAGGGGTGTAAACGCAATCTCTACGTTCAACGCGTATCCGATGCCCCGCGTGAATGAACTCCTGGAATGCTTAGGAATGATGAAGGATATTGGCAAGTGCTGGTGGCTCCAGAGGACCACCTAAAGACTGCCTTCGCTTGCCGTGTGGTAGCAGAGAGAGTCTATGACTAGGGTGTCTGGAGTCTTTGACAATTTTTAGGGCCTTCCTCTGACACCGCCTGTATGGAGGTCCTGTATGGCAGGAAGCTTGGCCCCAGTGATGTACTGGGCCATTCGCACTACCCTCTGTAGTGCCTTGCGGTCGGAGGCCGAAGAGTTGCCATACCAGGCGGTGATGCAACCAGTCAGGATTCTCTCGATGGTGCAGCTGTAGAACTTTTTGAGGATCTGAGTACCCATGCCAAATCTTTTCAGTCTCCTGAGGGGAAATAGGCATTGACGTGCCCTTTTCACGACTGTCTTGGTGTGTTTGGACCATGATAGTTTGTTGTTGATGTGGACACCAAGGAATTTGAAACTCTCAACCTGCTCCACTACAGCCCTGTCAGTGAGAATGGGGGCATGCTCGGTTCTCCTTTTCCTGTAGTCCACAATCATTGTAGAAATCGTAAAGGATATGGTCACGTGCCAAATGTTTGCAGATGGGAGAAGTATCATATTGAAGAATCTGTGAATGGAAAATGTTGCAAATGTGGTGGGCATCTTACTCCAGACTTCCTCGCGTGTCCTGTTAGGGTAAAGGAGGTCCAGGTGTCAAGGATCAGGGTTGTACAGCGGAGCTCCTATGTGGAGGCGGTGAAAAGAGTCATAGGGGCAGGAGGCAACAGTGTTGGCGATATGGTGGTGGATTCAGTGCGACCAGTTGATAGTGTTTTAAGTCAATCAGGTGATCTGGATACACTCATTGTGAAGATTAATTGTACAGCACAAGTGTCTAAGATGTCCAAGAAGCTGGACATCATATCTGTAGCCAGATACGTTTTTGAGGCTCAAAGACTTGGGGCTCCAAGGACTATAGTCCTGTCCTCACAGGAGGCTTCTGAGCCTGTGTTGGACCTGATTAGAATGAGGTTTTTACAGAAAAGCAGGTTGATTTTGTGCAGTTAATTTATTTTTGGGTAGTTTGTATGATATTTTATTTATTTTTACCGAAACGTTTTCCTTTTTGGGATCCTTATTATCTACCCGCACAGTAGGTGGCGGAATGCACATCTAAATGTTGCAAACGCCATTATACCATAGTAGAAGAAGTTTGAATAGAGAAAAGGACTCATTCTCCTGTTTGTTTGTCACTGAGTGTACTGCAAAGAGCACGGAGAAAATAAAGAAAACCAGAGAATTATCTGAAGAGGTCAGACACAAGATTGTAGCAAAGCATGGACAATCAAGGCTACAAGTCCATCTCCAGAGTTCCTGTTTCCACCGTACGTAACGTTATCAATAAGTTTAAGGCCCATGCCGCTGTAGCCAACCTCCCTGGAAGTGTCCGCAAGAGAACGTGATGGAAGATTGCGGCAAAGGATTGTTTGAATGGTGGAGAAAGCACACAGATTCAAGCTGACCTTCAGACACAAGGTATGACAATTTCAACGCGCACCGTCCGTCACCAATTCAATGACAGGGGGTTATATGGTAGGAGACCCAGGAGGACCCCACTGCTGAGAGAGAGACATAAGAAAGCCTGACTGCAATTTGCCCTAACACCTGAACATGCCAAAATCCTTCTGGGAGAATGTCCTGTGGGCAGATTAGAACAAATTAGAGCTTTTTGGTAAAGCACACCATCTCTGTTTACAGAGAACAAAATTAAGCCTTCATAGAAAATAACATCTTCCCTACAGTCAAACATGGAGGAGGTTCAGCGATGTTTTGGGGTTGCTTTGCTGACTCTAGCACTGGGTCATGAAATCAGGAGAATACCAAGGCATTTTTGAGCGCAATGTCAGACACAGTGCAAGAAAGCTGGGTCTCCGTCAAAGGTCTTCCAGCAGGACAATGACCTTAAACACACTTCAAAAAGCACAGAGGAATGGTTTGAGAGAAAACACTGGACTGTTCTAAAGTGGCCAGCAATGAGTACAGAACGAAATCCCATTAAACTTGTGGAGAGACCCGAAAACAGCAGTTGGGAGATGGCACGCAAGAGAAATGGGCCAAGCTGCCAGTACAGAGTTGCAGGAAGCTCATTGATGGCTATAGGAAGCGCTTGATTATACCAGTTATTTTGACCAAAGGCTGTGCTACCAAATATTATGTCTAGGGTGTCAATAATGCCATTTCAGTTATGAATCAAAAATATTAATGTAATATTTGTAATATTAACAGTGAAATAAAGAATTGTCGAGGCCAAATAAAATGTTCAATTTCAACCTAATTGTTTGGGAAAATGGTCAGTTACTTGATAAAAGTGCAAGGGCCACGACTGTGTGTGTTGATTAAATAATTAAGTACCGAAGGTTTTATCAAGTAACTGACCATTTTCCCAAAAAATTAAGTTGAAATGGACTTATAAGGGAAACTCAGTCCCTGCAATGATACAAAAACAACCAAGTCAGTCAGCACAGTCAAATTCGTATTTCATTTCAACAAAATGGTAATTTACTCGCATAACTTTTACGTACGGTACTTTTATTGCACAAAACGATACAAGTAGATTAACTTTTCTCACTATGGTACCATTGGACCTTTTCTGTAAATCTGGAACCCTTACTTTGATAAAATTAATTTCAGAATACTTTGGAAAAGGTTCAACATTACAAGGCACCATCCTGATCTCACTAGAACACCACCAGTATCAACCTAAAGGGACTAAGTTTGTCATTCTTCATTAGTGAAGCATCTTTACTAGACACTATCACACCATCCAGCACCATATCATCTACTCTGCCTCATCATACTCATTATTTCCTCAGTTCAATCAAATTTCAATCAAATGCATTCATAAAGCCCTTTATACATCAGCAGAAACCCAGACTAAAACCCCAAACAGCAAGCAATGCAGATGTAGAAGTGGCTAGGAACAGTGGCTAGGAAAAACTCAGTCCTCTTCTGGCAGTGCTGGGTGGAGTTTACCTAATCCAGTTCCCTACTAAATTCAAAAGCAACAGAATTAACTACAAACACACTAACTAGTACTATATGTTACTATACTCTATACATGGACCTGTTTTCTGCTGGTGTATCCTGAGGTATCTCCTCTCTGAGAACCTGCAGTGTGTACAGGCGAACGGTCTCTCTACCATGTGGACCTTCAGGTGCATCTTCAGCTGATGCTGGTGGGAAAACCTCTTCTCACACTGGGGCAGCTTCAGGATTTCTCCCCTGTGTGGACACTCTGGTGCCTCTTCAGGTTGAACAAGTGTGAAAAACTGGCCCGGCAAAGGTGGCAATTGAATGGTTTCTCCCCTGTGTGGACCCTCTGGTGCCTCTTCAGGCTGAACGAGTGTGAAAAACTGGCCCAGCACAGGTGGCAGCCGAATGGTTTCTCCCCCGTGTGCATCCTCTGGTGGATCTCCACCTGTTTGGGGAAACTGAAGGCTTTCCCACAGAACGAACACGGGAAACACTTATCTTTGGCGATGCCACCTTTACTGATTCCATCTCTACTACTGTCATTTGTCAATGGGCTTGTGTAGGTATTTAGTGTTGAGGCACTGGCATTATCTGAGGTCTGGTTTAACATTAGGAGATTGTGAGGAGGACGAAGGCCAGGGAGTGTCTGTGTTGTTGCAGGGTCCATGTTCCAGTTGATAGATCCTATAGAAGGCAGGCTGAAGGCAGCACCTGTTAGAGGGTTAACCTGAGGCGCCATCAGTCTCTCTGAATCACAACTATAGGAGCAGGACGGAGCATCGCTAGCCGAGTCTGTGGCTGTTCTCATACAGACACCTCCCTGTCCCCGCAGACCAAATCTACGCCTCGCCCTGGTCTCAGCCAGTCTGTTGTCATGAAGACTAAGTTCAGCTGTTGTTTTGTATTCGACCGTCTGTTTCTGGTTGTGGTTAACAGTGTTGTTCCCCAGCCCAGAATTAAGGACGCTGTTCCATCCATTGACCTCCACTATGTCGCATCTGGTCCTGGCATGCTCAATGATGTTGTCCCCTGGGCTCTTGGCTGCTTTTCCCTGGGTATCCAAGATGGCCGCCCAGTCTCCTCTGTTAGCCTCCAGCCAACCACCTGCAGGAAGAGGTTAGAAAATAGACTTTACAAACATGGCAGAGAAAACTCTACATATGGAGTGTTTTTTAGTCAATTACATGGTCAAGTTCATACATTGTGTTTTTGTTGTATGTAAACATAAGTTGTATTGATTTCATTGTATGAATGAAGAAAATGAAGACAAAATAGTCAGGTGCATCGCTATTCCCATTGAAGATGTAATACTGTATGTAGGCTATATGTATTTCTCCCTTACCTTGCTCCCCCATCTTTAGTCCACTCAGCAGATCAATGCTCTCTTGTCCGTCCTCTATTGTCTCCTCTTTGACTAGTAGCAGATCAGGCTTCCCTTCCTCCATGTCTACTGACTGTAAGAAATACAGAGAGAAGATGTTGGATCAAGACATCTGATATGAGCACCCTGCTATGGAGCATCTTCTGATTGGGCTATGAGTACAATGCATACATATTAGTTGATTTGATACTATACTAATGGTTGGATAATTCAATGGCAGGGTCCCACACTTAAGAAAAAATGAATTAAGACCTGACCTAATACCATTCAGACAGTAGTCCACAGTGGGCTCACCTCAGAGAGACTGTATGTGGTCCTGTGCTGCTCAGCTGGTTCCTCTGTGGGTTCAGGAGGAGGTGTAGTTTGGTTGTCGTCCATGGCCATGTTCCCCTCAGGGTTCCCCAGACCCTCCTCACACCTCTCCTCCTTCATGAGCGGCACCTCTGGACCCTCCTCCTCCTGGAAGAGACAGGTGATACAGATTACAGACATACACTCCCTCAGGTACGTACACACAGATAATAAACACACTTTCAACAGTGTTTACCCATCCACACTACGCTTGAGTCCTATACTGTAGTTACAGAATGACTTAATTGTTGTTAAACTCATCCTGGTGGACATAAATATGATGTGGGTAAATATGAGTCATCATCAGTCAAACCTGACTCAACTATATTGAAGTGCACAGTAGGTGTTTGTTAGTGTGTGGGTACAGTGCAGTGAAGGCTTATGAGGGGAGAACAGCTCGTAATAATGTCTGGAATGGAGTAAATGGAATGGTTCCAAGGACATGGTTTTCATACCATTCCATTCACTCTATTCCATCCATTAAACTCCATTCAAGCCATTATTGTGAGCCGTTCTTCCCTCAGCAGCCTCCACTGTTACGGTTCCTTCTGAAAGTATTCATACACCTTGACTTTTTCCACATTTTGTTATTTTACAGACTAAATTTAAAATGGATTAAAATAGAGATTTTTGGGGTCACTGGCCTACATACAATATGTCAACGTGGAATTATGTTTTTTTAATTTTGAAAAATTAATAAAAAATGAAAAGCTGAAATTTCTTGAGTCAATAAGTTTTCAACCTCTGACTTTAAGACAGTCACATAGTTTAATGGGTGTGATAGGAGAACAGAGGATGGATCAACAACATTGTAGTTACTCCACAATACTAACCTCTTTGACAGAGTGAAAAGAAGGAAGCCTGTACAGAATAAAAATATTACAAAACGTGCATCGTTTGCAACAAGGCAGTAAAATAGTACTAAAATAGTACTTTTTGTCCTGAATACAAAGGGTTATGTTTGGAGCAAATCCAATACAACACATTACTGAGTACCACTCCCCATATTTTCAAGCATAGTGGTGGCTGCATCGTATTATAGGTATGCTTGTAATCATTAAGGACTGGGGCGTTTTTCAGGATAAAAAATAAACATAATGGAGCTAAGCACAGGCAAAATCCTAGAGGAAAACCTGGATCAGTTTGCTTTCCACCAGATACTGGGAGAATTCATCTTTCTGCAGGACAATAACCTAAAACACAAGGACAAATCTACACTGGAGTTGCTTACCAAGAAGACCGCACATTTTCCTGAGTGGCCAAGTTACAATTTTGACTTAAATCTGCTTGAAAATCTATGGCAAGACCTGAAAATGGTTGTCTAGCAATGATCAACAACCAATTTGACAGGGATTTAAGATTATTATTTAAAATAAATTGGCCAAATGTTGCACAGACCAGGTGTGGATAGCTTTTTGAGACTTACTCAAAGATTCACAGATGTAATTGCTACTAAAGGTGATTCTAACCTGTATAGACTCAGATGTTTTATTTTTCATGATTTAAAAAAATATATATTGTATAGTTTTTCTTCCACTTTTTTTGTAGATCATTGACGAATCCATTTTAATCCCACTTCGTAACAAAACGGAAAAAATTGGCCTTATGAAATCCACACGTCTTAAAAAATGTCCATGAACTTGATTAACTGCATTCATTTTCTCATTAAAAGTGTCTTTGGGGAAAAAAAGAAGTTAGTTGAATAGAAGTAGTGAAATAGGCATTTGTGAACATAATATAGCCTACACAATACAAACGCAATATGTAACAGATGATTTATGTCTCAATGCAATATTCTACCTAGGAATATTCAACACTGAAATCTGTTAATTCAACGTTTGATCCAAACATCAGAAGATATCGTGTGGAATGGCTTCTATGTTATAGAGTGGAATGTTTTTTTCTGCTGGTGTATCCTGAGGTAGGTCCTCTCAGAACCTCTTCCTGCAGTGTGTACAGGTAGGGCTGTGGCGGTCATGAAAATGTGTCAGCCGTTAACTGTCACGCAGAGTGACCACCGGTCTCGAGGTTATTGACCATGCATTAATATAAATACGGTTGGCATCTCCGGGTTTCCACGCATACAAGCCGCTGATGCGCGCCTTTGGACCATCTACAATGAATATATGGATTACAAATCTATTTAATATACACCATCACAATAGCTGGTGTTAAGAAACATGATATGAAGAAAATGTATTTCAGAAGAACAGGATTTCATATTGAGTCGGCCTACTGTATATTACCGATCTGGGAGTGCCATGCCAATAGCAGAAAATATATGCTTAATTCCTATGCAATTATTTTATATGACTTTATAGTTACAAGAATAGAAGGGATATTTTTCTCTAACGATTGCCGAGCGAGTGCGCAATGGACCGGCTTTTCTGTGTCGAGTGTAAAAAGGGATCATTTGTAACATGTCCTATATGCTTCATTTCGAGTTATTTGGCAACTTTAGTTGTGAGACAAACCTAATTAGAAATCAAAACAAATGGGCTGCATGATGTAACTATTGATGATTTTAAAAAGTTGCAAAAAAGGCATGCGCTGTTTCTTGCCTAGACTGTACGTACTGCTCATTAGTCTCTCATTCACAAGTGATCATATTCTCTCCCATCAGACTACTCTCAATTTATAAGGTTTTATACTTTATACTTTAGAATAGGCCATTATCAGCTGCATGGGCATGCCATCCGTATGCACTCGACAGTGTCGATGAAACACGAACGCTATAATAGGTGTGTTGTAAAAAGGACCAGCTCCTGACACGCATCATTTATTCATCATGAATAAGATTTATTTGATTTCATTCTTCATTAATGTAACCACAATGTTCAGTTGAAATGGCTCACATTTGCATGCACCAACAGTAGGGACATCTTTATACACACACACAACACACACGAAAGTATTCAACCCCCTTGGGATTTTTCCTATTTGGTTACCTTACACCCTGGAATTAAAATTGGGGGTTTGTATAATTTGATTTACACAGCATGCCTACCACTTTGAAGATGCAACATATTTTTGTTGTCAAATAAACAAGAAATAACACAAAACTGAACTTGAGCGTGCATAACCATTCACCCCCCCAAAAGTCAACACTTTGTCGATTACATCTTCAAGTCTCTTGGGGTATGTCTCTATAAGCTTGGCACATCTAGCCACTGGGATTTTTGCCCATTCTTCAAAGCAAAACTGCACCAGCTCATAAGTCATACCACATATTCTCAATTGGATTGAGGTCTGGACTTATGACTAGGCCATTCCAATACATTTAAATGTTTCCTCTTAAACCACTCGAGTGTTGCTTTAGCAGTATGCTTATGGTCATTGTCCTGCTGGAAGGTGAACCTCTGTCCCAGTCACAAATCTCTGGAAGACTGAAACAGGTTTCCCTCAAGAATTTCCCTGTGTTTAGCACCACCCATAATTTCTTCAATTCTGACCAGTTTCCCAGTCTCTGCCGATGGAAAAACATCCCCACAGCATGATGCGGCCACCACCATGCTTCACTGTAGGGATGGTGTACTCGGGGTGATGAGAGGTGTTGGGTTTGCGCCAGACAGTGTTTTCCTTGATGGCCAAAAAGCTCAATTTTAGTCTCATCTGACCAGTGTACCTTCTTCCATATGTTTGGGGTGTCTCCCACATGCTTTTTGGCCATTTAAGCAATGGCTTTTTTTCTGGCTACTCTTCAATAAAGCCCAGCTCTGTGGAGGTTCCGGGTTAAAGTGGTCCTATGGACAGATACTCCAATCTCTGCTGTGGAGCTTTGCAGCTCCTTCAGGGTTATATTTGTTGCCTCTCTGATTAATGCCCTCCTTGCCTGGTCCGTGAGTTTCAGTGGGCGGCCCTCTCTTGGCAGGTGTGTTGTGGTGCCATATTCTTTCAATTTTTTAAAATAATGAATTCAATGGTGCTCCTTGGGATGTTCAAAGTTTGGGACTTTTTTGCTGATGCTCCAGATACTCAACTAGTCTAAAGGCCAGTTTTATTGCTTATTTAATCAGAACAACAGTTTTCAGCTGTGCTAGCATAATTGTAAAAGGGTTTTCTAATGATCAATTAGCCTTTTAAAATGATAAATGTGGATTAGCTAACACAATGTGCAATTGGTTGCTGATAATGGGCCTCTGTACACCTATGTAGATATTGCATAAAAAACACGCAGATTCCAGCTACAATAGTCATTTACAACGTCTACACTGTATTTCTGATCAATTTGACGTTATTTTAATGGACAAAAAATGTGCTTTTCTTTCAAAAACAAGGACATTTCTAAGTGACCCCAAACTTTGGAACGGTAGTGTGTGTGATATATATATATAGATAGACTGAGGCCCAGTCTCCGAAGGGAGGGGATCATGCTCTGCTTCAGTATGTCACAGTACATGTTGGCATTCATGGTTCCCTCAATGAACTGTAGCTCCCCAGTGCCAGCAGCACTCATGCAGACCCAGACCATGACACTCCCACCACCATGCTTGACTGTAGGCAAGACACATTTGTCTTTGTACTCCTCACTTGGTTGCCGCCACACACGCTTGACACCATCTGAACCAAATAAGTTTATCTTGGTCTCATCAGACCACAGGACATGGTTCCAGTAATCCATGTCCTTAGTCTGCTTGTGTTCAGCAAACTGTTTGCGGGCTTTCTTGTGCATCATCTTTAGAAGAGGCTTCCTTCTGGGACGACAGCCATGCAGACCAATTTGATGCAGTGTACAGCGTATGGTCTGAGCTCTGACAGGCTGACCCCCCCACCCCTTCAACCTCTGCAGCAATGCTGACAGCACTCATATGCCTATTTCCCAAAGACAACCTCTGGATATGATGCTGAGCACGTGCACTCAACTTCTTTGGTCGACCATGGCGAGGCCTGTTCTGAGTGGAACCTGTCCAGTTAAACCGCTGTATGGTCTTGGCCATCGTACTGCAGCTCAGTTTCAGGGTCTTGGCAATCTTCTTATAGCCCAGGCCATCTTTATGTAGAGCAATATTTTTTTTTCTTCAGATCCACAGAGAGTTCTTTGCCATGAGGTGCCATGTTGAACTTCCAGTGATCAGTCAGTATGAGGGAGTGTGAGAGCGATAACACCAAATTTAACACACCTGCTCCCCATTCACACCTGAGACCTTGTAACACTAACGAGTCACATGACACCGGGGAGGGAAATGGCTAATTGGGCCCAATTTGGACATTTTCACTTAGGGGTGGACTCACTTTTGTTGCCAGCAGTTTAGACATTAATGGCTGTGTGTTGAGTTATTTTGAGGGGACAGCAAATTTACACTGTTATACAAGCTGTACAATCACTACTTTACATTGTAGAAAAGTGTCCTTTCTTCAGTGTTGTCACATGAAAAGATATACACAAATATTTACAAAAATGTGAGGGGTGTACTCACTTTAGTGACATACTGTATATGTGGATTTGGGCTAATTCACCATCTGAGGAAGTGGAAACTCAAAATGCATTAGCTAGAAAACTAAATATAATATGCTGGTAGATTAATCAATTACACAGCTAACTAACAGTTCAAGTAGTTAGTTAACAGTTAATGTAATGTCCTGAACACTTTTCAGCATACCCAATGATGTCTATAGGCCTATGCAATTACTCCGCCCCGTATAAGATATATCTCAAAGCTATAGCCTATGAGACACTTCATTTAAAAAAGGTGCTCCAGCTGTCCAAATTGAGAAATAAATATAAAACCTACAGAAAGCTGAGACTCTCCTGCCTCCCGAGTGGCGCAGCGGTCTAAGGCACTGCATCGCAGACTCTGGTTCGATCCCAGACTGTGTCACCGCCGGCCATGACCGGGAGACCCATGAAGCGGCGCACAATTGGCCCAGCGTCGTCCAGGTTAGGGAAGGGTTTGGCCAGTTGGGATGTCCTTGTCCCATCTCGCTCTAGCGACTCCTTGTGGCGAGCCAGACGCCTGCAAGCCAACTTCGGTTGCCAGCTGTACGGTGTTTCCTCCGACACATTGGTGCGGCTGGCTTCCGGGTTAAGCGAACAGTGTGTCAAGAAGCAGTACGGCTTGGCAGGTTGTGTTTCGGAGGACGCATGGCTCTCGACCTTCGCCTCGTTCGAGTCCGTACGGGAGTTGCAGCGATGGGACAAAACTACTAATTAGGTATCACAAAATTGGGGAGAAAAAGTGGCAAAAAGCACAAAGACATCTGAGACCCACTTCTTTCCAACAGTCATAACAATAGGCCTATTTGCATGATTTTCCCACAACTGCAATTTGAAATGTTGCAATCACAATGCATTTCTCTCCCTCCCCTTTCACCCACTTGGAGTGCAGAGAGAGAGAGCGCGGTTTGGAGGATGGATCAGACATTTCAGATTATAACAGAAAGTCTATGTCAATATAAAAATGTGGAACTTGAAACCGAATTACTCTAGTCAAATTCCACGTGAACGTAGAGTCATGGTAACTGGGCTCCTCAAACTGCACTCTGTAAACGGATGGTGCTGATGGGCGTTAGTAGCCTACCAAACTTGCTAACAGCCATCAAGATGCTTATGACCTGGTACTCAACGCTCTATTGTCCCTCAAATCACTCTGCGCAGAGATAGAGAGCATGGTTTGGAGGATGGATGAGACATTTCAGATAATAGCAGCAAGTCTATTTCAATATAAAAATGTGGAACTTGAAAGTCATGGTCAATACACATGTATTTTCAGAATGCAACACACATGTATTCCTGCTATTGCGACCCCTGCAGATTATTCAAATTCAATCATAGTGTTTTTGATGCGATTTTCAAATGCATTAGCATTGATGTCAGAGTGATTTGAGGGACAATAGAGTGTTGAGTACCATGCAATTAGCATATTGATGGCCATTAGCAAGTTTGGTAGGCTACTCACGCCCATCAGCAACACTCATTTACAGAGTGCAGTTTGAGTAGCTCAGTTACCATGACTCAACAGTCACGTGGAATTTGACTACAGTGATGACTTGTGACCACCGGCGCGGCGGTATTACGGTCACCGTAACAGCCCTCCCTACACACAGGGGAACGGCCTCTCTCCTGTGTGGACCTTCAGGTGCATCTTCAGCTGGTGCTGGTGGGAGAACCTCTTTTCACACTGTGGGCAGCTATAGGATTTCTCCCCTGTGTGGACCCTCTGATGCCTCTTCAGGTTGCAAGCCTGGGCAAAGCGCATGTGACACTGGGTACAGCTGAAGGGTTTCTCCCCTGTGTGGACCCTCTGGTGGATCTCCACCTTCTGGGGGCGGCTGAAGCCTTTGTTACAGAACATGCAGAGGAACCGTTTCTCTTTACCTGATGTTGCTCCCCGTCCCTGAGTCTGGGCTCTAGACCTGTCGTTGGAGTTCAATACCTGATCGAAAAGGACTCGGCCGTGTGAATCGGAAGGTACCATCGACGTGGACACTGGGTTGCGATCCCTGAGTGGGTGTAAAGGGGAGTGGGTTGCGACATTTGGATTTGGCTGTAAGCTTTCCCTGTAGTCTAAGAAGTCACTGGTGTTGCCCTGCGAGTGTCCTTCTCCTAAGTGAGTCTCGTCTGCATTCCATGTCAGAGGAGTGTCGCCTTCCACTTTCACTTCATCTACAACTATACCTTCCCCTTTCTTATCAAGGCACCCATCAGAGTATACACTACTACTGTACCGGTTCCAGTCCCCTCTCAATGGATTAGTCTGTGTATCTAAGCCGATAGGCATGTCACCAGGTATCATCTCTGCAGTGTATGAACAGGACGGATCATTGCCAGTCTGTAACGTGTCACCTGAGTCCTGATGGGACAGAACCGTCCTTGGGCTTGTGTTACCGTAAAGTAAATACTCTGAGTTTGGAGCAGGAGGACAGCCCAGTCGGTCCAGCCCCGTTAAAGTCTCTGTATCTGTCTCTGACTTGAGGACGGCGTTCAGCGTTCCACTGACCTCCGTGATGTTTCGTCGGGTAATGGGTGGCGCTGGGGCGATGGTGGGGTCCTCTGTGGCTACAGGGGGCGCTCCAGCCGTTCCAGTATAGTGGCATCTGCTGTGCCGTGGGTCCTCCTCTTCTTGAGACCTCTCCAGCTTGACCTCAGGACCTGCAGCCTCTGCATCCTGACACAAGAAGAGGGGAGATTAGAATTTGGATAACACTCATGTACCGGTAATAATGTTGTTGGGAAGTCTCAGAAGCTACCCTATGGTAGATAAATTAGGATGTACATGTAAGCAAGTGAATAGCTGAGGGGAGCCTTTCTGAAATAAACTGGCCACATTTGATGTACTCTCATTTTGATGTAATACTATTACACTAACCTCTATCATGATAACGTGCTGGGTTGAGGTTCCACCCCCCTCATCAACAGTGATTGGTTGGTCATCTCTACATGTATTGTGTCCCGCTGGCTTCACAAAGCTCCTGTGGCCTCCAGTAAGATGTCCTTCAACTGAGACAGTGATTGGGGGAAAAGAGGTGGTTAGGTTAGGTACCATCAATGCTCAACACCATGTTGTACACTATTGACAGTTTTAACACTGTCTAGAATTGGCAAGGATGTAAGGAAACACTTAGTGTATCAAGAAGTTATTTTATTTGTAATCAGTAGAAAATGTTCCATGCATCACATTGTTTTCAAAAGGTAAATAATAGTAAATGCAGTAAATCAAGAAAATTATAGTGTCTTTGTGCAAGATTTCTAAATAAATCAGGGGAATTATTGCATACAATCCAATTCTGGTTAACCAAATGTGGTTAACACATTTAAAGTCACATATGCGCAGAGGGGAAAGGACGACCTTCTGCAAAATAAACCTCTTGCCTTTCTTTCTTTAAAACAATAATCTTTATTGAAGTTAACATTTTACAATCATAAATATTTCATATGAATACAATTCAAGTTTCACATCAATACATTTTAGTTCATAATTACATAACGTGATTTACAGATTTTATAGTGTCTGTGGTAGTTTTTGGATTCCATCTTATTTCTTCTTTTTAGTTCTGTTTTGATTATTATAATTTTTTTAATTGAACAAAATATTATTTAATAGTGATAATGCATCTTGTCTTCCAAATTTTACTGTTCATAACGTATATTATTGTCCACCATAATTCTTTAGTAGAGTCTTCCATGTGAGTATCGAAGACACCATGAAAGACAGACTTGGGATTTATACATACAGTACAAGTCAAAAGTTTGGACACACCTACTTATTCAAGGGTTTTTCTTTATTTTTACTATTTTCTACATTGTAGAATAATAGTGAAGACATCAAAACTATGAAATAACACATATGGAATCATGTAGTAACCAAAACAAGTGTTAAACAAAACCAAATATATTTGGATTCTTCAAAGTAGCCACCCTTTGCCTTGATGACAGCTTTGTATACTCTTGGCATTCTCTCAACCAGCTTCATGAGGAATGCTTTTCCAACAGTCTTGAAGGAGTTCCCACATATGCTGAGCATTTGTTGGCTGCTTTTCCTTCACTCCGCGGTCCAACTCATTCCAAACTAACTCAATTGGGTTGAGGTTGGATGATTGTGGAGTTCAGGTCATCTGATGCAGCACTACATCACTCTCCTTCTTGATCAAATAGCCCTTACACAGCCTGGAGGTGTGTGTTGGGTCATTGTCCTGTTGAAAAACAAATGATAGTCCCACTAAGCACAAACCAGATGGGATGGTGTATCACTGCAGAATGCTGTGGTAGCCATGCTGGTTAAGTGTGCCTTAAATTCTAAATAAATCACTGACAGTGTCACCAGCAAAGCACCAGCATATCATCACACCACCTCCTCCTCCATGCTTCATGGTGGGAACCACACATGCGGAGATAATCCGTTCACCTACTCTGCGTCTCAAAGACACGGTGGTTGGAACCAATCATCTCAAATTTAGACATCAGACCAAAGGACAGATTTTCACGGGTCTAATGTCCATTGCTTGTGTTTCTTGGCCCAAGAAAGTATCTTATTATTATTGGTGTCCTTTAGTAGTGGTTTCTTTGTAGAAATTCAACAAAGGCCTGATTCACACAGTTCTCCTCTGAACAGTTGATGTTGAGATGTGTCTGTTACTTGAACTCTGTTAAGCATTTATTTGGGCTGCAATCTGAGGTGCAGTTAACTATAATGAACGTATCCTCTGCAGCAGAGGTAACTGGGTCTTCCCTTCCTGTTGCGGTCCTCATGAGAGGCAGTTTCATCATAGCACTTGATGGATTTTGCAACTGCACTTGAACAAATGTTCAAAGTTCTTGAAAGTTCTTACTTATTTGAGCTGTTCTTGCCATAATATGGACTTGGTATTTTACCAAATAGGGCTATCTTCTGTATAACACCCCTACCTTGTCACAACACAACTGGTTGGCTCAAACGTATTAAGGAAAGAAATTCCACAAATTAACAAGGCACATCTGTTAATTGAAATGTATTCCAGGTGACTACCTCATGAGGCTGGTTGAGAGAATGCCAAGAGTGTGCAAAGCTGTCATCAAGGCAAAAGGGGGCTACTTTGAAGAATATCAAATATATTTCGATTTGTTTAACAGTGTTATTTCATAGTTTTGATGTCTTCACCGTTATTCTACAATGTAGAAAATATTGCAAATAAATAAAAACCCTTGAATGAGTAGGTGTCCAAACTTGACAGGTACTGTACATTTTCTGACAACTGTGCAACGAGTATATATTTTTTTAAACATCCTTGTTTCTGCAGCAGGGTTCAGGTTGCGGTAAGTTTCAAAATGTGTATTTAAATGTATGACATTGACTGAGATACCAGATCCTTGGGTTCCGTAATCGTATTAAAATCCCCACATATAATTACGGAATTTACCACACATAAATAGCCCCTTATGTACCTCTTGCGGTTCCTCTGTATCTGTCGAGGATCTTGACACTTCTGGGACGACTGGCGAGGACGCGCTCTCGCATTGTCTTGTCAGCGCGGTCCCGTGGCACCTTCAGTTCCAGTAGCTGTAGTTTCCTCTGCAATGCCCTGTTTTCTTTTTGTCTTTGAGTTATTTCCAAACGAAACACCGCGTAGTCGTCGTCTACGAGCTTACAGATCTCTGCCACGGCTGCATTCGCTAGCACCTCCATAATGGAGGCTATTTGAGTGTGAAAAACCATACAGTCAGCCATTGTTAGAGGCTAGCTACCTAGCGTTACCTAGATAACATCAACCTAACCTTTCTCCAACGCAAATAAAATAGTACCTGGGGTAAGTATGTGATGCTATGCAGGGTTTTAATAAACGTCTAAATAACAATAATAAAAACGATAACGTAAAAATTGTTCTTGGTTACTGTTCACTTCCGTTTAAATGGTCTTCTTCATGTGGTTTTCCGGCCGACTAGACGCTTTGTTGCGTTTTGCTGCCTTTCACAGGTCAGAGATTGAATTGCACATTTTGTTCACGAAAAAAGGGCACCACCATCTAACCCTACATATTTCCCACCATAGGCCGTCGGCCTGGGAGGCTGGAACCCCTTCTCTCAAAACCCTGTGTAGTTCTTTTGCACTCAAATCTGACACCCACAAACTTTTCTGCTGCTGCTACCAAACATATCTTCTGGGATTTCTTCTACATCTGTGCGGTACAATTAATGACCATAGCAATAAATGATAATAAACCAAACTTACTAAAGTACAAACTGTCCTGGTCACTGTTCTGGCCTACGAGTCACAGGGATCCTCTCAGGCTCCCTCACCCGGCCTCACTCTTTTCCCATCAACATCTCCTTTCCTCACTGCCTCAGCATGAGACACATTCTGCACTGTAACCCTGGCAACCTCAAATTTTTTCACTTGCACATTTCTGACCCAGTTGCTCTCTCGTCAAACAGCAGACGTTTGTGGCGCTACTGCTGGTGCTTCTGCTCCATCTGATCCCTCTTCTTTCTGTTGCCCTGGTGCCTGAGCCAGCTGACTGCTGGGGCTGTCCCTCACTTATTCTTTGAAGAGCCTAATCAATCGCTCTGGCATCACTGAAGGCTAACTTCTTAAACCTGGGGTCAAGTGCAATGGTTTCTGATAGCACATGATTCCATTCTGTGGAACTTTCAGTCCATTGATGAACATAGTGTGTCCATCCACTCTGTCACATATCCTGTGGTTACATTTGCTTCTCTCTGGCAGCTGGATGTGATTCGCTGCAGACCCTTACACAGGAGTATCATTTTTGAGGCTGTCACATAGCTGAAAAGAGAGAACACTAACTTATAGGTTCAGGTTCATGTTTTGTCTGCTGATACTACATTCTCATCTACTGCTCATAAACATATATAATACTGGATTAAAAATGATGTAGTAATAACTGCTTACTGTACCTCACTCCACTGATCTCCACAGTGCCCTGCTCAAAGGGTTCCAGGACTCTGCACACCTCCTCCACCACCTCCCATTATTCCTCTTGGGTCAGAGCATCAACAGGTGCATTGACAATGGCCAGGGTAGAGATGATGGCATCATTTGACTCAAGAAACCGCTTCAACATATAAAATGTTGAATTCCACCTTGTAGTGCAGTCTTGTTTAGGCCTCAGCTCAGGCATCCCCATCTGGTGTTGTGTAGACTTTAGTTTTTCAGCACCTACTGTGCTCCTGCGGAAGAATTCCACAGCTGCTTTCACTTTGTCCACAGTGGGCTTCATCACCTTCAGAGCTTCTCTTACAATCAGGTTGATTGTGTGGGCAAGACATGGATGATGGGTCCATTTAAAAATGTTCATGGCTTCGGTTATGTTAGCTGCATTGTCGCTAACACACTTTTCCATCTACTTGCCATTCTCTGGCCACTCTCAACAAGTTCTCTGAGGTGTGTCTGTCACTGAATTCAAAGCAATCCAGAAGACAGCTAGACATCGAAAAATCTTCAATGAAGTGACATGTAACTGACATGTAAGAAGTGGTTACCCAGTCAGTGGTAAGGCAAACTGCAGTAGCTTTTTGGACTCTTTCCCGCACTGAAGCCTGTGTCCTCTCGTACAGTTGTGGAATAAGTGATCTTGAAAGGGTTTTCCTGCTTGGAATTGTGTACATTTGATTTAGACTATTGCTATAATTTCTAAAACCTCTGTCCTCCACGATCGAAAATGGCTGGAAATCGGTGGCAATCATTTTAGCCAATGCAATATCAATTTCGCCTCGTTTTGTTACAAACATAGACTTTGGCATAAACTGGTCCATTGAAGACTGTGTTGCTGTGGGTTGCGGAGTAGGCCTACTTGACTGAGTGAATACACCTCCATGTGCTGGCTCCTCCACTATCACTAGCAGGCCAGCTAGTTTCTCAAAGATACAGCTAGCTTCACCGTTGGGTGCATAGTTCACATATGCCGGTGTAGGTTGTGCGTAGAACCGGCTTTATATGAGATTTTGTTTTGGCAAATTCTACACTGTGCTCTAACATTATCTACATTATTAAAATGCATCCAAATGCTACTGTGCTTCCGACTCATTTTCCAGCTGTTGTTTTCACAGCTGTCCTTCCTCTCTCTCCTCGGCTGCTAAGTGTGTGACTGAGTGAGTTGGTTCAGCCCTCCCTCATGCATCTTTGGTTCATTGGTTGACACTGCGTGTCTGATTGACAGGTTCAACAGGTGAGGCTGTTAGTCTAAGCAGACAGTCAGAACGAATGTGTGTGCGCGCTTGAACATTTAGGCCTATATAATTCTATTTATTTTTTCGTTCTTTGAATTATTTCATTCTATTAATTTACATATTTTGATTATTCATATCTTAATTTTTTTATAAATAGATTTGGCTCTTCTGATATGCGAGCCGGCTCCCAACGTTCACCTACAAGAACCGGCTCTTAGAGCCGACTCGTTCGCAAACGACCCATCATTACTGGTTAGAGCATTGGGCCAATAACCGAAAGATTGCAGATCGAAACCCTTAGCTGACAAGGTAAAAATCTGTTGTTCTGCCCCTGAACAAGGCAGTTAACCCACTGTTCCTAGGCCATCATTGTAAATAATAATTTGTTCCTAACTGTCTTGTCTAGTTAAATTTTAAAAATGAGGCCAGGGGTGTCAAACTCATTCCATGAAGGGCCTAGTGTCTGCTGGTTTTAGTTTTTTTCCTTTCAATTAAGACCTAGAAAATCAGGTGAGAGGTGTTCCTTACTAATTTGTGACCTTAATGTATCAATCAAGTACAAGGGAGGAGCGAAAACTCGCAGGCACTCGACCCTCGAGTTTAAGGGGTCAAGCCTCAGGGGTCAAATAGCTGTCATGTTCCGTAGCCATTGCTTTTCAGGTGACAAACAGCGCTAATGCGGTTGACTCGTAAACGGCAGTGTTCATTAAATGCGGGTTCGAAAACCCCTCGCTTCAAGCATTTTTGTTAAGGGAAATTCTGTTCACTGCTGGTCCACACATGACGAAGTGGATTATTATAATAATGTATATATAACATTGTAGATGTAAGTGCAAGCCTCCACGGCTAACGTAATATGATACAGAATATACTAGAGTAGCGTTGATTGTTTATGTAGCTGTGCCAGTAGCCTGTGTCGGTCTGCATGTTTACATTGAATTCATGGTTTTCATATGAGACGGGTTCCAGGAGTGATACATTTTTATTTCCGGACGACTATAGCCAATCGACAATGGAAGTGTACCATACAAAGTCCCATATGCATTAATAGGTTATAGCATAAGGAGGACACTATCTAATGTGAATTAATGTAGGTTATAGTGGGGGCCTCCCGGGTGGCGCAGTGGTTAAGGGCGCTGTACTGCAGCGCCAGCTGTGCCATCAGAGTCCCTGGGTTCTGGGAACCCATGCCAAATATTTTCAGCCTCCTGAGGTGAGAAAGGTGTTGTCGTGCCCTCTTCACGACTGTCTTGGTAGTTCTTGAAACTTTCGACCCGCTCAGAGTTAGATGACTGTCAAATAAAAACAATTCCCCATAATAAATATCTTCCTCCATTAAGATTGTAGATTTGGAATATTTTACACACGTTAGGCTTAGCGTGGGTTCGAGTCCGGACTTCCGATAAACGTATTTAAAATAAACTGCAATACTGCCATCTGTAGGATGACCTGTAATCCTACTCTAGTACATATGTGACAAAGTAGATGATTTGGTGTACAAGTCAATATAATATAGCCTATGCAATATGATTATTAGGTCATAGCAGTGTTTGTCTGCAAGGCTGAAGAAAGAGGTAGCTCCTTAATAAATTAATTCTTAATCTTCATTTTCAAACTGTTGGCTGTAGGCTACATCCTTTCAACACACTAACACAAATATAATACTACATTTCAAAGGGGGGGGGGAACTAACGTGAGATTCGAACCCTTGCCACAATCTGTGACAATTATCTGGATCTAGGCACTCAACACAGAAAGCAATTTGGCCAATCAGTTAGATACAGGTGATGTAGTTGCTCTGATTATCAGTACATGCTGTTATACTTCTGTTAAGGACTATTCCATGAACACATGTTGGAACACGTCCAACTACATTGACCATTTTTATTTGGCTGATCATTTGTTACAGGAAATAATCCCAGCCATCTGGTGAGGTTATTATAGGGCTAAATCTGTAAACTCATGTAGTGGCAACAGCTAACATGTAGGCTTTGATCACATGCCACTACGTCAAGGATTTTAATTTGCTGATACTTAAACTTTACCTTGAACTTTTTCTAATGTTTGCAAGTATGGCCCCAGTGTGTTTACCCATCCCCAATATGTTTGCATCATAAACTGTAGATACAAGGTGACTTCATTGTTGTTAAACTCATCATGGACATAAATATGATGTGGGTAAAAATAGTCAAGTCATCATAAAACAAACCTGACAAAACTATTTTGATGTGTACAGTAGGTGTTAGTGTGTGGGTATGTGTAGGTATATTTAGTAAGTGTATAATGGTTATAAAGCGCTGTCTGGTGTATGCAGAATATGGTGAGATCAGATGTGATGTATACTTAAGAGATTCTCAATGAAAGTCTTAGAATGAAAAGTCACATTGTGTTTATTAAACAAGTTTTAAATAAATCATATGAAAACCACACATACACATGAACTGCATTCATTTTCTAATTGAAAGCGTCTTGGGGACAAACAAAGTAGTTGAAGTAAAGTAATGAAACAGGCATTTGCGAACATCATATAGCCTACACAGTACAAATACAATATATGACAGACTTTTTAGGCTTAAGTGGCTTATACATAGTGTACAAAACTTTAGGAACACCTGCTCTGTCTATGGCATAGACTGACCAGGTGAAAGTTATGGTCCCTTATTGATGTCACCCGGGGAAATGTTAGCTAAATTGAGGTGAGTGCTGCTCATGATCATGTTGTATAGTTGGCTCATTTGTTAGAACATTGTGTCAGCATGTAATATAGGCCAATGCAGTTTAACAAGTGGATTATTTTGCCCTTCACTCGCAGTTGCTTAGTAGCCTACGCCTAATCCCGACTTCACGGATTTGTCTCAGGCTATTTGGTTAATTGGTTTCTGGCTGAGCAAATCAGAAACATATTGAATGCTATAATGTAGCAAGCGTAGACCTACTATTTTGCTCGATCGCGTAAAGGCAACTCCAAAAGCCTGCGGAGATTGTGAAATATGAACTCAACTCTTATTTTCTGCTCCCTAACAAAGTGGAGTGAGGGTAGGAAATAGATGAAATGTGGATCAAAAAAGGATCAAAAAAGCACGTGCTTCTATTTCAGAATACCACTTTTTTATATGACAGTGGTTGTGTTGGAAAAATATTATTTGTATTTTATTTATTTATTCTTACTATAAAATACAAGCGTGTTGACTGAATGGGGTAGGTGTGTGTCGTGGGTTTAATGAACAAAATAATGAACTATTGACTTAATTCATTTGTATGTAACATCATTAAACTCTATGCTAGGCCTATTCTATCCCATTGAAAATACATTATTAGTCTTATGTTTCTTGACAAAAAAAATAAAGTATATATTTTTGAAAGTGTATATTCAATGGATTTATTCAAATAAACGCCCACCAGCATCTGCACACCACTACTGCCACTCGTCACCTGCATTCTGGCATGCGCATAGGAGGTATAAAAGGCGTATGCTGGCAAGAATGTGGTAAAAATGGGCACGTAAAGACATAACATGCATTTTTCCAGCAGCAAATTATGATCGATAATTTTAAAAGCTGCACTGAAGTCTAACAAAACATCTCCCATAAGCTTCTTATTATCAATTTCTTCCAGCCAATCATCATTGTGTATGTCCCGTACATGTTGAGTGCTCTTCCCTATAAGCAGGCTGAAAGTCAGTTGTTAATATGTTTATTGTGAAATAGCATTGTATCTGGTAAAACACAATTTTTCTTTCAAGAAGTTTACTAAGGGTTGGTAGCAGGTTGATTGGTTGGCTGTTTGAGTTTGTAAAGAGTGCTTTGATATTCTTGGGTAGCGGAATGACTTTTGCTTCCCTCCAGGCCTGAGTGGCTTCTAGGCTGTAGGCTTATACTGAAGAGATAGCAAATAGGAGTGGCAATATAGGCCGCTACCATCCTCACAAATTTTTCATTCAAGTTGACAGATTAAATATTCAAAACAGGAATATTCAACACTGAAATGTGTTACTTTCGCTACTCCAAATGCATCTGTGGATCTTTTCTGCTGACAACAACGCAGGGTTTGATCTAAACGTTATACGCTATAACATGGAATGGTTTCTAGTTTATAGAGTGGAATGGTTTTTCTGCTGGTGTATCCTGAGGTATCTCCTCTCTGAGAACCTCTTCCCGCAGTGCGGACAGGCAAACGGCCTTTCTCCTGTGTGGACCTTCAGGTGCCTCTTCAGGCTGCCAGCCTGGGTGAAGCGCATGTCACACTGGGGGCAGCTGAAGGGTTTCTCCCCTGTATGGACCCTCTGATGCCTCTTCAGGTCACTAGACTGGGTGAAGCGCATTAGACACTGGGTACAGCTGAAGGGTTTCACCCCTCTGTGGACCCTCTGGTGCCTCTTCAGGTCACTAGATTGGCTGAAGCGCATGTGACACTGGGTACAGCTGAAGGGTTTAACCCCTCTGTGGACCCTCTGGTGGATCTCCACACTCTGAGGGCTGCTGAAGCCTTTGTTACAGAACATGCAGAGGAACCGTTTCTCTTTACTATTGCCTGTTGTTTCTCCCCCTCCCTGAGCCTGGGCTCTAGCACTGTCGTTTGAGTGCAATACCTGATCGAAAAGGATGCAGCTGTGTGAATCGGAAGGCCCCATCGACGTGGACACTGGGTCACGGTCCCCGAACGCATATGAAGGCGAGTGGGTTGCGACATTTGGATTTTTCTCTAAACTTTCCCTGTAATCTAAGAAATATCTTCCCTGTGAGTGTCCGTCTCCTAAGTGACTATCTGCATTCCATGTGGGAGAAATGTCGCCCTCCACTTTCACAGTCACTTCCTCTACAACTAGACCCTCCACTTTCTTATCTTGGCACCCTTCAGAGTATATACTACTACTGTACTGGTTCCAGTCTCCTCTAGACAGATCAGTCTGTGTCTCTAAACCCAAGGGCATGTTGCCAGGGTCCATCTCTGTAGCGTAAGAACAAGACGGATCATCATCGCCAGTGTGTAACGCATCACCATCACCATCCTCGCGGGAATGAACCTTCCTCTCGTTCTGGTGAAATACCGGTACATAGTCTGAGCCGGGAGCAGGAGGACTGCCCAGTTTCCACAGCCCAAGTCTCTTTGGGTCTGATCTGTGGTCAGATCCTGTGTGTAAAAGCCTGTGTGTTACAGTTAAAGTCTTGGTATCTGTCTCGGAATTGAGGACGGAGTTCAGCGTTCCACTGACCTCCATGATGCTGCGTCGAGTCCTGGGCTGTGCTGGGGCGTTGGTGGGGTCCTCTGTGGCTACAGCCACTCCAGTCTGGATGTCTCTGCTGTGCTGTTGGTCCTCCTCACCTTCAGTCTTCTCCTGCTTGACCAGAGACGATCCTTCAGGACCTGCAGCCTCTGTATCTACAGACTGACACAAGAGAGGTTATTATTGGTACATGAATTGAATTGGATACATTAAGAGTATGTTTACATGCATAGTAAAAATTCTATATTAAACTGATTATGGCAGTAGGCAGATTATGCAATAGTTATGTAAACACCTTACACCGATTTAAGATGGGCAGAGTAAGGTCAAAATCAAAGTAAGCATACACAGATTGGGTGTTACAATCTGACCACCCTTCAACAAAGTTATTTCCCCCTGGCCTGTCAGCCTATTCACATGCGAAGATGATGGGTGATTGTTGATGGCTGACAGGCAGTACAATGAACTGAAATCAATCTAATTTTCCAACAAAAATAACAGCTAATGAACGTGCAAAACAATTAAAAAATGTTTTTAGAAAATAGAGAAAGTCAACAACCAACAGTAACTTCGAATCAGCAAAGCATAAGAGAATGTCACAACAGTTCCCACAGCAGCGGCAGACCACAATGACTGAAGTGGTAGCAGGGAAGACTGTGGTAAGTGTTGAAAGAATCAAGGTGAGTGGCGTTTCACGCAAACTTTTACTCCGCTAACCTTGGCTTTAGTAGGGTGGTCGGCACTCTGCTCTCCACCAGTCTGTCTATGGAGAGCGCTGCGCAAAGAGCTGAGTGCTATTTGTCAGCTTTGCCGTTTTAAACTCTGTAAAACTTAATACGGATCACGAAAGAACAATCTTTCTGGATTCAAAAAATAAATAATTGTACATATCAACCACGTTATCTGTTCTTTATCTACCATACAACCCTTTCAGAAAAGAAAATCACAATCAATTATTTTGAAGACAATTTATTAGAAAGAATTATCGATCCTCAAATTGAAAGCGATTGATCAGCTTTGAATCAATTTGGGGTTTTTTGAGAGAGAGATGGAATGGGAGGTGCATCTCGTGTTGACAGCAAGCCCCAAGCCTGATGGAGAGAAGGGGTGTGTGTGTAAGTGGATTATGACATAGCTGTTTGTTGAGGAAAATAAACAAAATTGAGCACTTTAGGTGTTTCTAATTGTTTTTGTATTATGTATTCTGCTTAAAATTGTCCTAAAACTGAGCACATGTCTTTATATGAAATTTCAGAAATGCTGCCGCCATTTTTGGCAACAGAAATTACAATAAAATGTTGCGAAATCCTGTTGGCACTCTGATAAATGTACAAAATCGCCAATCAAAATAAATGTTCTATCATGTTGTTTTTTGGGAAAGATATTTGATTCTGAATTGGGACATGTAAAGTTTGTATGTGAAAACTACTTCGAAGATGCATACATTCAGTTGATAAAAAAAACCACCAACGCAAATAATCGCATTACTGTGTGCATGTAACCATACTTAATGTTGTAGGAGTCTCACAAGCTCCCCTATGGCAAATAAATTTGAATGTACATGTAAGCAAGTGAATAGCTGAGGGGAGCCTTTCTAAAATAAAAAGGGCCACATTTGATTGACAAATAATACATTTTATGCATTACACTAACCTCTATCACAATAACGTGCTGGGTTGAGGTTCCACTCCCCTCATCAACAGTGATTGGTTGTTCATCTTTCCATGTATTGTGTCCCGCTGGCTTCAGAAAGCTCCTATGGCCTCCAGTGAGATGTCCATCACCTGAGTGTGTGATTGGGGGAAAATAAGTGGTTAGGTTACACTAATTTGGTGGGAATGTTTTTTTTTTGGGGGGGGGGGGGGTTAATATTTTTGTGTTTTACATTTTGATTTCAGGGGCGCTTGCAGTACCCCTAATTCCCGTGGCTATGTTAACACTGTCTACAATTTGGTCACCCGAGTGGCGCAGCGGTCTAAGGCACTGCATCTCAGTGCAAGAGGTGTCACTACAGTCCATGGTTCACATCCGGCCGTGATTGGGAGTCCCATAGGGCAGTGGCCCAGCGTTGTCCAGGTTTGGCCGTCATTGTAAGAATTTGTTCTTAACTGACTTGCATAGTTAATTAAAGGTTACATGCTTTTTTAAAGGATGTAAGGTAACAATTCTCATAACTTATTGATATACTATTTATTGATTGATGTATTATGTTCCATGTATCACATTGTTTTCGTTGAGTAAATAATAGGAAATGCAGCAAATCAAGAATCCGGATAGAATATGATATTGTGTCTTTGCGTAAGATAGCGAAGTAATCATACTATCCAAAAACGGACTAAGACCCAATTCTGGGTAACACACCTGAACACATGTGCAGAGGGGAACGGGGCGACATAAAATGAGCTATTTTCAAGCACTTTGCTACACCTGCAATAACATCTAAATATGTATGTGACCAATACAATTTTATATTAACGGCGACTTGCCGCGCAGCCTTGGCCTTCTGCAAAATGTACCTCTTGCCATTCCTCTGTATCCGTCAAGCATCTTGACACTACTGGGACGACTGGCGAGGACGCGCTCTCGTATTGTCCTCTCTGCACGCTCCCGTGCCACCTTCAGTTCCTGTAGCTGTAGTTTCCTCCGCAATCCCCTGTTTTCTTTCTGGCTTTGAGTTATTTCTAAACGAAACACTGCATAGTCGTCGTCTACGAGTTTACAGATCTCTGCCACTGCTGCATTCGCTAGCACCTCCATGATGGAGGCTATTTGAGTGTGAAAACCCACACAGTTAGCCATTGTTAGATGTATCTAGGTAACGCTAGCTCTTTGGGGGGGGGGGGGGGGTGTAACGCTAGTTAGCTGCTATCAACCATCTCCCGTCTCCAATACGAATTAAATACTACCTGGTGTAAGTACGTGATGCTGTGCCGTTAAATGAGTCATATGATTCAGTTCCTTGGTGTTAATAAATGTCTAAACAATAAAAACGATTACGTGGAAACTGTTCTCGGTACCGCTGTGAAACGGTTGTGACTAGATGGAGTACAGCTACGGACGAGATGTACCATTGGACTACCGCGAGAGTTTGGACTGATGACGAATCGGAGTCGGATATCGCTTAGATTTGTAGTCCTAAAACCTACCCCTAGCTCGATTGTCCATTGTTTGTAATCTATGTATGCTTGTGTTCCCTCATGTGCTTTATGTATTGATTTGTTGTTAATTTAAAAAAATGTGTAGTCCTAAAACCCGAAAATAAGCTACCTCTGGTTCTTTCAGCCGTCTCTATGGAAAAACTGAATGGGGAAAGGATAGGGGCCGAAAATAAGGTCTGCGGAAATTAACTACAATGTATCAGCGCACAGATACAATATAACCAAGCCAATTTGTCCTGCCAAATGCCAATACAGCCTAAATGTGGTATTTTCAAATAAACTCCATATTGACCACCCGTTATCTGCACATTGCTCTCCTGCCTCTAGCTGCTATTGCCATAGCAAAAGTGATGTCCGACCACTGACGTATAAGAAGAAGCCGATTTATCAGGCTTCAAAACGTACATCCAAACTCTCGCAGTAGTTCAATGGTAAATATCGTCCTTAGCTGTACCTCGTGTAGTAACAACCCTATGAATGGTTGGTATCTAGATGAGATCCAGTTTTTGTCAAATGAAGATCAAAATATATTTTTTGTTCATTTTAGCTAACCCCAACCCTTTTCCTAACCTGCTTCGTAAATTCTCCTAACCTGCTTCGTAAATTCTCCTAACCTGCTGCGTGAGTTCTCCTAACCAGCTGCGAAAAGTCAAATCGGACTTTAATTTGACAAAAGCTGGATCCCTTCTAGCCCTGAACATGAAACAGGCAAGAATATCTAAGTATCCTTCTTCTATGGTATTGTGGTCGTCGGCAAACAATCGTTTGAGGTGCATGCCGCCACCTACTGTATGGGTAGTAAACTATATATTTTTTTGCAGGAATATCGTAGGAAAGGGGGAAAAATCTAAAATCATTCAAAAACCCAGAGGCAGCTTGGCCATCTGTCAAATGCCAGATGGGCTAGATAATTTTTTTGTTGGGTGGGCTGGTCGAAATTTACACACACAACTTATTGCTTTATTTTTCTATATACAAAAAGAGTAAGATGACATGGCCGGTGGCCCATGGGCCTTTATTAATTATTTTTTGCTAATGAGCCTTTGGCTGATCAGTGGGCAATGGATGGACCTATCAGGATTGCCGGCCCAGTTTTCTGATAGGCTGAGCTGAGGTCACGCAAACACACATTCAAAGTCAAAACTCATGACAATGGCTGGATTAGGATGCATATCAAAATATCATGAACTCATACATTCCTGCTTGGACTTATGTTTTAATATATGATATTTTGATGTGCAACCTAATCCAGTGATTGTCATGAATTTTGGGTTGACAAATTGACTACATTTGCTATATTGTCAATTAAGGTGACCCGATTTTGGAAATAAAACGGTGAAATGTGTTTTTTTTGCACTATGAATGACTTGATTAGATGGTAACTCATGATTTGGACATTTGGGTTCGACCATATCATGGGCTGGTGTCACCAACTGTAAAAGTTAGTGACGCCAGTGGAAAATGAGTTGGCGGCGCGCACTGTGATGTGGGCTGGTGTGGATAAAATGCCAGGCCCGAATTCTTGTCCCAGTCCACCCCTGAAAAAACCCATCACACTCTGTCAGTCACATTCCAATTCAAGTCACACCCCTACTAAACAGGCTCGGGGGCCTGTGAGGGCAGAACATCCTTTACCTGGATTTATTGCAATTTTTATTTTACCTTTATTTAACTAGGCAAGTCAGTTAAGAACAAATTCTTATTTTCAATGACGGCCTAGGAACTGTGGGTTAACTGCCTGTTCGGGGGCAAAACGACAGCTTCTGTCAGCTTGGGGATTTGAGCTTGCAACCTTTCGGTTGCTAGTCCAACACTCCAACCACTAGACTACCCTGCCGCCCCAATGCCTTGGCTGTAAACAAAAGTGTGGATGAAGTTAATTTCTTCACTCAATCCACCATACGGTGTCAAAGGGCACCAACCACTCCACCTACTTCCTCTGGTATTACATCTGCACGTACTTTATGCGCATGTAACAGTATAACTTTAGACCATCCCCTCGCCCATACCCGGGCGCGAACCAGGGACCCTCTGCACACATCAACAACAGTCACCCACGAAGCATCGTTACCCATCACTCCACAAAAGCTGCGGCCCTTGCAGAGCAAGGGGAACCACTACTTCAAGGTCTCAGAGCAAGTGACGTCACCGATTGAAACTCTATTTAGCGCGCACCGCTAACTAAGCTAGCCATTTCACATCCGTTACACGCAACCCGATAGATAACCCCCTTGATAGGCACTCTGATTTGAAGATCCATACACAAAATATTCCACTCATATCTTCTTGAGGCCCAATGCACGCGCTTCTTCTGCTCCGTTGACACAAAAAAATATCTATATAAGCCCACTTCTTGTGAACCGTACTGACGTCACTTCACCCAACGCCGCATGCATGACATTTATCGAGACTTCAAAAGGATCTCCAAGGCTACATTCGTCCAAAACCCTCACTCCAACTAAAAACGAGTCTGAGAGTTTCCTATTTTCCACTACAACTTTACTTCTCATTTCCTTTCTTTTTCACCAGTGTAACCCACTCACAAAATGATTTCTCATTTATTAACAGATTTGATCTATTTTTTTTTTTCTACATAAAGGAACAGGTATCAATCACCTGATTGCCAAATAATGTTGGGGGGAGGGGGTGTTATAACAAGAGGGACATTATATTTGTTATGAATAGAACATAGCCAAAACCAAATTCAGAGGGGAAATATAGTGTTACACTTTAATGACAGTGTTTTGGCTATGGGTAAATCCATTTGAATTCAACCACTTTTTGATGGCACCCCTTTTGATTTGAACAAAACCCATGGTAGAAGTGGTCGAAAAGTAACTTTTTGGACCTGAATACCAAAACATTCAGGAGATAAAGGTGCTCAAAGATGACCCATTTTGCATACCCCACCATACCATGAGACATCCATGTCTTCATCACTGGAAAAGATAAACGGTTGAGATTTATATTTAAAAGCTTACAAAACAGGGTTGTCAAACTATTTTATGATTTCTGGAGATTTATTTTATATATTTGTTTTTAATTAAGTATTTAAAAAAACGTTTTATTAAGTCAATTATCTAAATCTGTAATGAGATTTTTTTCATATTCACACATGTTGTATCTTAGCCTACTTGACATAATCTAAGGTTTTTGTGTTGTGCCCACCATCAGTTGAGACACAACTTGCTCTTGAATACAGGGTGGGTGTCATGTTTTGGATGATAAATGTACAAAAATGTAAACTTAAAAATGGTACCACAAAGATGGTTGGAGGTCCACACATCCGAGAATGTTGACTTGTATGTGAATATCTGTTGTTTAAAATTATACTGCCAATCCTCCATAGGAAACCTATTGAAATAAAGATAATATAATAGACATGACCCTTTAAATTGACATTAAACTGTGGGTGGACCGAAGGTCATTGTTGTGGTAGTAATTAGAAGTAAAAATGTAAATTCAATAAAAATGTAAATTGCAGTGGTCTGAAGGAATAGGTCCGTTCTGTGAGTTATATTTCTATGATTGAAATGACACCCACTCTGTATTCAAGAGCATGTTGTGTCTCAACTGATGGCGGGGCACAACACAAACTTCAGATAATGTGAAATAGGGTCCAAGCTGCAACATTGGAGTTCACGCGTCACTTTCTGACAACTTCTTCTATTGGCAAACATGTATGGAAAGTTTTGTTTAAATCATAACGGATGCTTTCAAAAAGTGAGCGAATTCAAAATGGATTTACTGTGCCAGCACACCAAACAACAAGTCTGTATCATGTGAGAATGTGAGCGTACCCAGATGCTCAACTGAGGGACTTAGTATTCCAAAAAACCCTCTCTCTGAGACACTTCACAAGATGACTATAATATGTCAGCTAAAGAATTGGTTCCCAGATCTCCCCAGTGTACATCTCAAGCCACAGTGCTACGATTTATCCCCATTGTGGACACTCCTATGTTTGATAAGGTTACTCTGGAAGGAGAAGCTCTTGTAACATAGTTTGCACTTGAAAGGCCTCTCCTTGGTGTGAACGGTCTGGTGCTGCTTGATATATTTTGTCTTAGCAAAGCGCTTCCCACACGTGGGGCAGGCGTACGGCTTTTCAGCGTCCGTCCTAATGCTCGGCCTCCCACGTTGTGACCCAATGACACCAGAGGAGGTAGAAGCAGGTGCCACCACCGTCAGGTGGTTAGTCTTTGAGCTCCCTCCTTGACCTCTAGCCATTGTTTGGGTGTTGTTGGGATTGTGTGCTGTGTTATAGGCTAGGTACCTCTCGTGGTGACCACCCATCCTGGCCCTGTCTGTATTGGTGGGGTAACCATGAGGTAACTGAGGAAGGCTAGACCCAGGTCCAGGCTTTCTATGAATCCAGTCACTAGTCATTAGACAAGACCCTGAAGGAGAAGACAGACTTCCTGATAGACTACCACCAGGAGAGTCTCCCACCACTCTCTGTGAAGGCTGAAGTGCAGGGTGACCTGCTCTGTTCATCATGGATACTGTGGTGTTTGTATCATAGGAACAGGAGGGTCTATCTCTATCAGGCCCAGGCCCTGCTCCATCCCTGCACTGAGACTGTGAAGAGAAGGGTCTGGGCTGTGGACTGGAGCCTCTGTCTATCTGATGACCACCAGGACTGAGGTTGTTCAGTCCACCTGTCCACTGGTTGTGTTCTGCGTGGTGCTGGAGTCTCTGTCCCTCGTGGTTCGGTTCTGGTTCTGACTCGGGAAGGAAGAGTGACGGCTCCTGATCCAGGGTTCTGATCCGGGGCCAGGGTTTGTGACCAGCCGCTTCAGAGGTCCAGTCTCTCCCGCCAGCAACACCAGATTTCAGCAGGTCCTCATGGACTGCACACTGCAAACAACAATTGTAAAGACAAGCATAAAACCTTATATAAGAAACTCTTTGCTGTACACACAGAAACATGACATCATATTATAAACTGTTTACCACAGTCAAGCCCATCTCTAACACTGTGATTCAAGCACCTAACAATATGGAGCTTACTATAACAAATGTCCTTATGTGTTGATTCAATAATTCATGTTTGGTTTGACTGAGATAAGGGAAAGTCTGTGCCTGAAAAACATTTTTTGAAAGTCAGTCAGCACAGAGTTGATTTTGTATTTAATTTGAACAAAATGGTCATACACTCACAGAACATGAAGTACAGTACTTTTATTGCACAAAGCGATGTGACAAGTAGAATAATTTCTCACTATGGTAACACTTGACCTTTTCTGTAAATCTGGTACCCTCGCTTTGATAAAATGAATTTTCCTCATTATAAAACACCAGCATCAAACACCATGATAAGGTTGTCCCTCTTCATCAGTGGAGCATTTTTACAGCACCATCACCATATCATCTACTCTGCCTCATCATACTCATTCTTTCCTTAGTTCACCTCATCCAGTTTCCAACTACATACAACAGCCTCTCTCCCGTGTGAACCTTCAGGTGCATCTTCAGCTGGTAAAAAGTAAATGGATTCCCATCCACTGACCTCCAATATGTTGCCTCTGGTGTCGTCCCCCGAGGCCTTGGTTGCACCCATCTGGGTCTGGGAATCCAATATGGCCGCCCAGTCTCCTCTGTTAGCCTCCAGCCAACAACCTTTAGAAACATGGCAGAGACAACTCTACATAAGGGGACCATACTTATGAACTTTTGCTTAGACTTGCTTTAAACCATCAGTCTAAAATGGCTAGCTGCTAGCTTTTCTCAAAGGGCAACCTGGCCAAATAAGCCACGATGCTGTGGACGGCCAGCTGAGCATATAATTTATATCCGGTAACAAAATAACAAATTCAACTCATCAGAGACCTCAAGCGGTAGAGCCGCCATCCATTCGCATTTGTTCAACAGGTCAATTTGGCCCTGCTTAGGTCAATTGGGTCAAACTATAGTTTTAGCAAGTTTGTTAGGACATCTACCTTGTGCATGACACAAGTCATTTTCCAACAATTGTTTACAGACAGATTATTTCACATATAATTCACTGTATCACAATTCCAGTGGGTCAAAAGTTTACATACACTATGTTGACTGTGCCTTTAAACAGCTTGGAAAACTCCAGAAAATGATGTCATGGCTTTAGAATCTCCTGATAGGCAATTTACATAATTTGAGTCAATTGGAGGTGTACCTATGGATGTATTTCAAGGCCTACCCTCAAACTCAGCGCCTCTTTGCTTGACATCATGGGAAAATCAAAATAAATCCACCAAGACCTCAGGGGAAAAAATTGTAGACCTCCACAAGTCTGGTTCCTCCTTGAGAGCAATTTCCAAATGCCTGAAGGTACCACGTTCATCTGTACAAACAATAGTTCGCAAGAATAAACACCATGGGACCACGCAGCCGTCATACTGCTCAGGAAGGAGACGCGTTCTGTCTCCTAGAGATCTAGAGATGAACGTACTTTGGTGCGAAAAGTGCAAATCAATCCCAGAACAGCAGCAAAGGACCTTGTGAAGATGCTGGAGGAAACAGCTACAAAAGTGTCTATATCCACAGTAAAACGAGTCCTATATTAACATAACCTGAAAGGCCGCTCAGCAAGGAAGAAGCCACTGCTCAAAAACCGGACAAAGATCATACTTTTTGGATAAATGTCCCCTGGTCTGATGAAACAAAAATAGAACTGTTTGGTCACAATGACCATCGTTATGTTTGGAGGAAAAAGGGGCAGGCTTGCAAGCCGAAGAACAACATCCCAACCATGAAGCACGGGGGTGGCAGCATCATGTTGTGAGGGTGCTTTGCTGCAGGAGGAACTGGTGCACTTCACAAAATAGATGGCATTATGAGGGAGGGAAATTATGTGGATATATTGAAGCAACATCTCAAGACATCAGTCAGGAAGTTAAAGCTTGGTCGCAAATGGGTCTTCCAAATGGACAATGACCCCAAGCATACTTCCAAAGTTGTGGCAAAATGGCTTAAGGACAATAAAGTCAAGGTATTGGGGTGGCCATCACAAAATCTTGACCTCAAACATATAGAACATTTGTGGGCAGACTCAGTTACACCAGCTCTGTCAGGAGGAATAGGCCAAAATTCACCCAACTTATTGTGGGAAGCTTGTGGAAGGCTACCCAAAACGTTTGAACCAAGTTAAACTATTTAAAGGCAATGCTACCAAATACTAACTGAGTGTATGTAAACTACTGACCCACTGGGAATGTGATGAAAGAAATAAAAGCTGAAATAAATAATTATCTCTACTATTATTCTGACATTTCACATTCTTAAAATAAAGTGGAGATCCTAACTGACCTAAGACAGGGAATTTTTACTAGGATTAAATGTCAGGAACTGTGAAACGGAGTTTAAATGTATTTGGTAAGGTGCATGTAAACTTCTGACTTCAAATGTATATTCATTGTAGCAACAAATATTTATGTATTAGGCCTATTCTACAGCCTGCGTCTTGGTCTGAGTGACTTCAAGTTGTAAAGCTAGGAGAAGGCAAGTCTGGACACTTGGTGAACCTAGCCAGACCAGTCAATTTACACTTTGTTACACGTGAGACAAGGTAAGCTAGATAATGATTCTAAAAACGCATATAAAATGTAGCCCTATCCTACATGTAGGCAAGTGTACACAACCATGCAGCCTCATATACTAAGATATTTGTAGGTCCTAGCAGTATGTTTGTGAAGACGACAGAAGAAAGTCTTAGGCCTAGCTCCTTATGAAATTCATTCTTCATCTTCATTTGAGGTGACGACTGCACTTTTCTTCTCAACACAATACCACAATGAATGTCCACATATCAAAGGAAAAATGATGACCCCATTGGGGATTTGAACTTAAGTCGCAAGTGGGGATAAGCGTCAGGAACTAGGCGTCTTACACTGTGAGCCAATTGTCCAGACTCATTTGTGCATGTGATGAGTTCATTTGAGTATCTGAATGTGAGGGTGGACTCCTGGTATGGATGCTTTAGGGTCATTCCACCTCAAGAAGCACAAGAAAGAGGATTTTGACACCCACCATCTCAGATTGTTCTGAAATTGTTTTTGTTGTTCGAAATAGATAAGATTAGCATTCCTGCAACATTATTCGCTTGAAATATAATTTCATCTCTGAGAAATGAAGCTAATTGATTGCACCCAACTTGTCCATTCTAGTTTATAGGATTCATATATTGTTCAATAAATATAGCATCTAACCTCTGATTTGGACCAAACTTTTTCTAACAATAATTTAGACATGAGGAATTCAAAGAAATTGTCAAATGCCACCCATGAACCCTCCACACCAATTCCACCCCAGTGAATTTGGTGCCTCCTCCCTTTTTAGATACATTGGTCTTTGAAATTGTTAGGTTTATGTCCATTCCTACATCCTGATATTACTGTATGTAGGTTATATGTATTTCTCCCTTACCTTGCTCCCCCATCTTTAGTCCACTCAGCAGATCAATGCTATCTGGTCCATCTTCTATTGTCTCCTCTTTGACCAGCAGCAGATCAGGCTTCCCTTCCTCCATGTCTACTGACTGTAAGAGATACAGAGTGAGAGGATGTTGGATTAAGAAATTCGCTATGAGTACTATTCAAACGTTTTAGTTGATTTGATACTAAGATTTTATTCTTTGACACTCATTCGTGGTTGGATCCTTGAAAGTCATGGGCTGTGTCTGAATAACCATATTTGCATCCTAAATAGTAAGCTGTTTGAGTATATGAAAAATAAAAGATTAGTGTGCGACGTTTCGAAAATTGAGTATACTTGAAATGCCTGGATGTCATAACGCTATTGTTATTTTACTGCTGCTGTTTAATTATTTGTAACTTGTAACTTTTATTTTCTATTTTTTACTTAAATTTATTTTTCTTAAAACCTCTTAAAGCATTGTTGATTAAGGGCTTGTAAGTAAGCATTTAACTGTATTTCTATTTTTTAAAATGATTTCACCTTTATTTAATCAGATAGGCCAGTTGAGAACAAGTTCTCATTTACAACAGCGACCTGGCCAAGATAAAGCAAAGCAGTGCAACAAAAACAATAACACAGAGTTACACATGGGATAAACAAACGTACAGTCAATAAAACAATAGAAAAATCTATGTACAGTGTGTGCAAATGTAGTAAGATTAGGGAGGTAAAGGCAATAAATATGCCATAGAATGGAAATAATTACAATTTAGCATTAACACTGGAGTGATAGATGTGCAGATGATGATGTGCAAGTAGGGATACTGGGGTGCAAAAGAGAAAAAAAATAACAATATGGGGATGAGGTAGTTGGGTGTGCTATTTACAGATGGGGTGTGTACAGGTACAGTGATCGGTAAGCTGCTCTGACAGCTGATGCTTAAAGTTAGAGAGGGAGATATAAGTCTCCAGCTTCAGTGATTTTTGCAATTCGTTCCAGTCATTGGCAGCAATAGAACTGGAAGGAATGGTGGCCAAAGTAGGTGTTGGCTTTGGGGATGACCAGTGAAATATACCTGCTGGAGCGTGTGCTACAGGTGGGTGTTGCTATGGTGACCAGTGAGCTGAGATAAGGCAGAGCTTTACCT